>NC_141492.1:600000-1031653 GCF_009769465.1 Tauraco erythrolophus | reverse complement strand
CCACCGCAGCCACTGAGACAACAGTGTCTCCCACCACGGTCCTTGCAGAAACATCCTCCTCTTCTGTGCCTGACACAAGCCCAACTTCTGCCACCACCTTGGCTACTGCTCTGAGCACTGCTCTGGGCAGAACGGTGGAAACCTCCAGCATGGCAGCCCAGTCCACGCTCACTCCTGCCAAAACGGGTGTAACCTCTTCCACTGCTCAAGCACAAACATCTGCTCTTGAGACGACCTCCACACTCCTCTCACTGGAGCAGGAACGACCAGCTCATCTGGGAAATGACCACTGCTGTCACTTCCAGCCCAGCCTCAACATCTTCTGGGACTCTTTTCGCAACCACAGGTAAAACTACAGCCCAGATTTCTCTCAGTGCTCTTTCACATATTAGAATTCTCTGTTTTTCTGAAATAGAATCTTCATAGAACATTACGTTTTTTTAATATACAAGTCATTTAAAAATTCCATTATGCTCATTAAAATTATTATTTTTTTTTATTTTTCACCTATTTGATACTTATCTTTTACCGTCACTGTAATATTTCTTAATTGCTTGTCAGTTTTTCTTAATTTGTATTTTCCTTATTTGTTGCATTCCTTTCTCTTTTTCTTGTTTCCTAGAGAAAATAATCTTTTTTAAACCTGTAAATATTTCAGGCAGATTGTATTTTTTCTTTCCTTCAGAGGACCTGTAGTTTCTCGGTATTTTAGAGACGGTCACGTGAGAAATCGCATATTGAACAAAATTTAGATAATGAAAGCTATGGAAATACAAATGTGATGAATTACCTATTTGTTGCACTCAAAGTATTCAAAGACAGTCAAAAGAAAATTAAAGACATTAATACAAATATAATAATCATATTATTCTCATATATATAAATGTGTAATAATATATCAGTGAATTAAAAATTAAGATAATATAATCATATATCTATTAAACACTGAAAAGACTAAATATATAATAAACAGCATGTAGTGTCACATGATATGCAAGAAGTTAGAAGAAGAACAAAACTGAGAAACTGCTAGTAAGAATTCTCTGCCTTTGTCCACCCAAAGCCCTGACACCCCGGCGTGCACCCTCTCACTCCCCATCTGTGCTTCTTGCAGCTCCCAGCCATGCGACGACGACACCTGCAGCCCTCGAGCGTTTCACCATCAACTTCACCATCACCAATCTCCCCTACAATTCCGACCTGGCGACTCCTGGCTCGGCAAAGTTCAACAATACGCGGGTCATGACCACCATGGTAGGTGGCCCACCGCATGGCCATGGCCGTGCCCCGTGTGTTCCTGTCGACCTCAAGGAGCTGCAGGGAGATGGCCAGGGCTTAACTGTGAAACCTCTCTCCTCGGCAGCTCGACCGCCTTCTGAGGAAAGCAGCATTGGCCCCGCTTTCCTTGGATGTGAAACGACAGCCTTCAGGTATGGGTCGCACGCGGGTGTCCCTTTGCAGGTCCGTCCCAGGATCGGGTCCGGGGGCCCGTCACGCTCCTGCTCTGTTGCCGCCTTCAGTAGAGAGGCAGGACGTGTCCCTGATGCCCGCGTGCCTCAGGACCATCTTTTGGTGCCCTCCCGCCTCGGGGCCTCCCCTCGCTGCCTGCCCTCTCGCCTCCGCATGGAGACGGCATAGCCCCCAGGCCACTCCAAAGTCCTGCCTGGCCCCGTGCTTCCTAAGAGCCGCAGGGCGTGAGTGGAGGCAGCAGAGGCATGGCCGGCAGCCCCGCACGCACGGCTTGGGAAGGCAGTGCTTGCGTTGCCGCGCAGGGACGGCTGCGGAAGCCCCCAGGCCTGGCCTTGAGCGAGAGGGCGCAGAGGCGGGGTGCTCAGGCACGGCGCTGTGTTTTCCAGGCCGGTGAGGCAAGGGGACGACACGGGGGTGGACGCCGTCTGCACCTACAGGAAGGAGCCCTCCGCCCCGCCCTTGGACAGGGTGGGCCTTTACCACGAAGTGAGCAACAAGACGGGAGGCATTGCGGCTGGGCCCCTACAGCCTGGACAAGGACAGCCTCTACGTCAACGGTGACCTACGCTCCTCTGTCTGCCTCTCTGTCCCGTGGCAGCCTTCCCCAAGCCTGCCCCGTCCCCGTGCCCAACTCCAGCTCACGACCCTCTCCCTCTTTTCCCAGGTTACAACGAACAGCCAGTCCTGCCCAGTGAGTACCTTGCGGGAGCGGGCTGGGCTCGCAAGGCAGCGAGTGCCTGGCGGGGGTCTTCTCTCGGGCAGAGGCGGAAGGGTTCCAGGGCTCGTCAGCCCTGGGGCAAGCGGGGAGCCTGCCAGCCTTCCCCGTGGAGACCAGGGCCGCGAAGGACGGCTGGCTGGCAGGAGACCTCTGCCTTTGTCCACCCAAGCCCTGACACCCCGGCTCGTGCACCCTCTCACTCCCCATCTGTGCTTCTTGCAGCTCCCAGCCATGCGACGACGACACCTGCAGCCCTCGAGCGTTTCACCATCAACTTCACCATCACCAATCTCCCCTACAATTCCGACCTGGCGACTCCTGACTCGGCAAAGTTCAACAACGCGGGGTCATGACCACCATGGTAGGTGGCCCCCCATGGCCATGGCCGTGCCCCGTGTGTTCCTGTCGACCTCAAGGAGCTGCAGGGAGATGGCCAGGGCTTAACTGTGAAACCTCTCTCCTCGGCAGCTCGACCCCTTCTGAAGGAAAGCAGCATTGGCCCCGCTTTCCTTGGATGTGAAACGACAGCCTTCAGGTATGGGTCGCACGCGGGTGTCCCTTTGCAGGTCCGTCCCAGGATCGGGTCCGGGGGCCCGTCACGCTCCTGCTCTGTTGCCGCGCCTTCAGTAGAGAGGCAGGACGTGTCCCTGATGCCCGCGTGCTCAGGACCATCTTTTGGTGCCCTCCCGCCTCGGGGCCTCCCCGCTGCTGCCTGCCCTCTCGCCTCCGCATGGAGACGGCATAGCCCCCAGGCCACTCCAAAGTCCTGCCTGGCCCCGTGCTTCCTGAAGAGCCGCAGGGCGTGAGTGGAGGCAGCAGAGGCATGGCCGGCAGCCCCGCACGCACGGCTGGGAAGGCAGTGCTTGCGTTGCCGCGCAGGGACGGCTGCGGAAGCCCCCAGGCCTGGCCTTGAGCGAGGGGCGCAGAGGCGGGGTGCTCAGGCACGGCGCTGTGTTTTCCAGGCCGGTGAGGCAAGGGGACGACACGGGGTGGACGCCGTCTGCACCTACAGGAAGGAGCCCTCCGCCCCGCCCTTGGACAGGGTGGGCCTTTACCACGAAGTGAGCAACAAGACGGGAGGCATCATGCGGCTGGGCCCCTACAGCCTGGACAGGACAGCCTCTACGTCAACGGTGACCTACGCTCCTCTGTCTGCCTCCTCTGCTGTCCCGTGGCAGCCTTCCCCAGGCCTGCCCCGTCCCCGTGCCCAACTCCAGCTCACGACCCTCTCCCTCTTTTCCCAGGTTACAACGAACAGCCAGTCCTGCCCAGTGAGTACCTTGCGGAGCGGGCTGGGCTCGCAAGGCAGCGAGTGCCTGGCGGGGGTCTTCTCTCGGGCAGCGGAAGGGTTCCAGGGCTCGTCAGCCCTGGGGCAAGCGGGGAGCCTGCCAGCCTTCCCCGTGGAGACCAGGGCCGCGAAGGACGGCTGGCTGGCAGGAGACCTCTGCCTTTGTCCACCCAGCCCTGACACCCCGCTCGCACCCTCTCACTCCCCATCTGTGCTTCTTGCAGCTCCCAGCCATGCGACGACGACACCTGCAGCCCTCGAGCGTTTCACCATCAACTTCACCATCACCAATCTCCCCTACAATTCCGACCTGGCGACTCCTGGCTCGGCAAAGTTCAACAATACGCGGGGTGTCATGACCACCATGGTAGGTGGCCCACTGCATGGCCATGGCCGTGCCCCGTGTGTTCCTGTCGACCTCAAGGAGCTGCAGGGAGATGGCCAGGGCTTAACTGTGAAACCTCTCTCCTCGGCAGCTCGACCGCCTTCTGAAGGAAAGCAGCATTGGCCCCGCTTTCCTTGGATGTGAAACGACAGCCTTCAGGTATGGGTCGCACGCGGGTGTCCCTTTGCAGGTCCGTCCCAGGATCGGGTCCGGGGGCCCGTCACGCTCCTGCTCTGTTGCCGCCTTCAGTAGAGGCAGGACGTGTCCCTGATGCCCGCGCCTCAGGACCATCTTTTGGTGCCCTCCCGCCTCGGGGCCTCCCCTCGCTGCCTGCCCTCTCGCCTCCGCATGGAGATGGCATAGCCCCCAGGCCACTCCAAAGTCCTGCCTGGCCCCGTGCTTCCTGAAGCCGCAGGGCGTGAGTGGAGGCATCAGAGGCATGGCCGGCAGCCCCGCACGCACGGCTTGGGAAGGCAGTGCTTGCGTTGCCGCGCAGGACGGCTGCGGAAGCCCCCAGGCCTGGCCTTGAGCGAGAGGGCGCAGAGGCGGGGTGCTCAGCACGGCGCTGTGTTTTCCAGGCCGTGAGGCAAGGGGACGACACGGGGGTGGACGCCGTCTGCACCTACAGAAGGAGCCCTCCGCCCCGCCCTTGGACAGGGTGGGCCTTTACCACGAAGTGAGCAACAAGACGGGAGGCATCATGCGGCTGGGCCCCTACAGCCTGGACAAGGACAGCCTCTACGTCAACGGTGACCTACGCTCCTCTGTCTGCCTCCTCTGCTGTCCCGTGGCAGCCTTCCCCAGGCCTGCCCCGTCCCCGTGCCCAACTCCAGCTCACGACCCTCTCCCTCTTTTCCCAGGTTACAACGAACAGCCAGTCCTGCCCAGTGAGTACCTTGCGGGAGCGGGCTGGGCTCGCAAGGCAGCGAGTGCCTGGCGGGGGTCTTCTCTCGGGCAGAGGCGGAAGGGTTCCAGGGCTCGTCAGCCCTGGGGCAAGCGGGGAGCCTGCCAGCCTTCCCCGTGGAGACCAGGGCCGCGAAGGACGGCTGGCTGGCAGGAGACCTCTGCCTTTGTCCACCCAGAGCCCTGACACCCCGGCTCGTGCACCCTCTCACTCCCCATCTGTGCTTCTTGCAGCTCCCAGCCATGCGACGCGACACCTGCAGCCTCGAGCGTTTCACCATCAACTTCACCCACCAATCTCCCCTACAATTCCGACCTGGCGACTCCTGGCTCGGCAAAGTTCAACAATACGCGGGGTGTCATGACCACCATGGTAGGTGGCCCACCGCATGGCCATGGCCGTGCCCCGCCTGTATTCCTGTCGACCTCAAGGAGCTGCAGGGAGATGGCCAGGGCTTAACTGTGAAACCTCTCTCCTCGGCAGCTCGACGCCTTCTGAAGGAAAGCAGCATTGGCCCCGCTTTCCTTGGATGTGAAACGACAGCCTTCAGGTATGGGTCGCACGCGGGTGTCCCTTTGCAGGTCCGTCCCAGGATCGGGTCCGGGGGCCCGTCACGCTCCTGCTCTGTTGCCGCCTTCAGTAGAGAGGCAGGACGTGTCCCTGATGCCCGCGTGCCTCAGGACCATCTTTTGGTGCCCTCCCGCCTCGGGGCCTCCCCTCGCTGCCTGCCCTCTCGCCTCCGCATGGAGACGGCATAGCCCCCAGGCCACTCCAAAGTCCTGCTGGCCCCGTGCTTCCTGAAGAGCCGCAGGGCGTGAGTGGAGGCAGCAGAGGCATGGCCGGCAGCCCCGCACGCACGGCTTGGGAAGGCAGTGCTTGCGTTGCCGCGCAGGACGGCTGCGGAAGCCCCCAGGCCTGGCCTTGAGCGAGAGGGCGCAGAGGCGGGGTGCTCAGGCACGGCGCTGTGTTTTCCAGGCCGGTGAGGCAAGGGACGACACGGGGTGGACGCCGTCTGCACCTACAGGAAGGAGCCCTCCGCCCCGCCCTTGGACAGGGTGGGCCTTTACCACGAAGTGAGCAACAAGACGGGAGGCATCATGCGGCTGGGCCCCTACAGCCTGGACAAGGACAGCCTCTACGTCAACGGTGACCTACGCTCCTCTGTCTGCCTCCTCTGCTGTCCCGTGCAGCCTTCCCAGGCCTGCCCCGTCCCCGTGCCCAACTCCAGCTCACGACCCTCTCCCTCTTTTCCCAGGTTACAACGAACAGCCAGTCCTGCCCAGTGAGTACCTTGCGGGAGCGGGCTGGGCTCGCAAGGCAGCGAGTGCCTGGCGGGGTCTTCTCTCGGGCAGAGGCGGAAGGGTTCCAGGGCTCGTCAGCCCTGGGGCAAGCGGGGAGCCTGCCAGCCTTCCCGTGGAGACCAGGCCGCGAAGGACGGCTGGCTGGCAGGAGACCTCTGCCTTTGTCCACCCAGAGCCCTGACACCCCGGCTCGTGCACCCTCTCACTCCCCATCTGTGCTTCTTGCAGCTCCCAGCCATGCGACGACGACACCTGCAGCCCTCGAGCGTTTCACCATCAACTTCACCATCACCAATCTCCCCTACAATTCCGACCTGGCGACTCCTGGCTCGGCAAAGTTCAACAATACGCGGGGTGTCATGACCACCATGGTAGGTGGCCCACCGCATGGCCATGGCCGTGCCCCGTGTGTTCCTGTCGACCTCAAGGAGCTGCAGGGAGATGGCCAGGGCTTAACTGTGAACCTCTCTCCTCGGCAGCTCGACCGCCTTCTGAAGGAAAGCAGCATTGGCCCCGCTTTCCTTGGATGTGAAACGACAGCCTTCAGGTATGGGTCGCACGCGGGTGTCCCTTTGCAGGTCCGTCCCAGGATCGGGTCCGGGGGCCCGTCACCTCCTGCTCTGTTGCCGCCTTCAGTAGAGCAGGACGTGTCCCTGATGCCCGCGTGCCTCAGGACCATCTTTTGGTGCCCTCCCGCCTCGGGGCCTCCCCTCGCTGCCTGCCCTCTCGCCTCCGCATGGAGACGGCATAGCCCCCAGGCCACTCCAAAGTCCTGCCTGGCCCCGTGCTTCCTGAAGAGCCGCAGGGCGTGAGTGGAGGCAGCAGAGGCATGGCCGGCAGCCCCGCACGCACGGCTTGGGAAGGCAGTGCTTGCGTTGCCGCGCAGGGACGGCTGCGGAAGCCCCAGGCCTGGCCTTGAGCGAGAGGGCGCAGAGGCGGTGCTCAGGCACGGCGCTGTGTTTTCCAGGCCGGTGAGGCAAGGGGACGACACGGGGTGGACGCCGTCTGCACCTACAGGAAGGAGCCCTCCGCCCCGCCCTTGGACAGGGTGGGCCTTTACCACGAAGTGAGCAACAAGACGGGAGGCATCATGCGGCTGGGCCCCTACAGCCTGGACAAGGACAGCCTCTACGTCAACGGTGACCTACGCTCCTCTGTCTGCTCCTCTGCTGTCCCGTGGCAGCCTTCCCCAGGCCTGCCCCGTCCCCGTGCCCAACTCCAGCTCACGACCTCTCCCTCTTTTCCCAGGTTACAACGAACAGCCAGTCCTGCCCAGTGAGTACCTGCGGGAGCGGGCTGGGCTCGCAAGGCAGCGAGTGCCTGGCGGGGGTCTTCTCTCGGGCAGAGGCGGAAGGGTTCCAGGGCTCGTCAGCCCTGGGGCAAGCGGGGAGCCTGCCAGCCTTCCCCGTGGAGACCAGGGCCGCGAAGGACGGCTGGCTGGCAGGAGACCTCTGCCTTTGTCCACCCAGAGCCCTGACACCCCGGCTCGTGCACCCTCTCACTCCCCTCTGTGCTTCTTGCAGCTCCCAGCCATGCGACGACGACACCTGCAGCCCTCGAGCGTTTCACCATCAACTTCACCATCACCAATCTCCCTACAATTCCGACCTGGCGACTCCTGGCTCGGCAAAGTTCAACAATACGCGGGGTGTCATGACCACCATGGTAGGTGGCCCACGCATGGCCATGGCCGTGCCCGTGTGTTCCTGTCGACCTCAAGGAGCTGCAGGGAGATGGCCAGGCTTAACTGTGAAACCTCTCCCTCGGCAGCTCGACCGCCTTCTGAAGGAAAGCAGCATTGGCCCCGCTTTCCTGGATGTGAAACGACAGCCTTCAGGTATGGGTCGCACGCGGTGTCCCTTTGCAGGTCCGTCCCAGGATCGGGTCCGGGGGCCCGTCACGCTCCTGCTCTGTTGCCGCCTTCAGTAGAGAGAGGACGTGTCCCTATGCCCGCGTGCCTCAGGACCATCTTTTGTGCCCTCCCGCCTCGGGGCCTCCCCTCGCTGCCTCCCCTCTCGCCTCCGCATGGAGATGGCATAGCCCCCAGGCCACTCCAAAGTCCTGCCTGGCCCCGTGCTTCCTGAAGAGCCGCAGGGCTGAGTGGAGGCAGCAGAGGCATGGCCGGCAGCCCCACACGCACGGCTTGGGAAGGCAGTGCTTGCGTTGCCGCGCAGGACGGCTGCGGAAGCCCCCAGGCCTGGCCTTGAGCGAGAGGGCGCAGAGGCGGGGTGCTCAGGCACGGCGCTGTGTTTTCCAGGCCGTGATGGCAAGGGGACGACACGGGGGACGCCGTCTGCACCTACAGGAAGGAGCCCTCCGCCCCGCCCTTGGACAGGGTGGGCCTTTACCACGAAGTGAGCAACAAGACGGGAGGCATCATGCGGCTGGGCCCCTACAGCCTGGACAAGGACAGCCTCTACGTCAACGGTGACCTACGCTCCTCTGTCTGCCTCCTCTGCTGTCCCGTGGCAGCCTTCCCCAGGCCTGCCCCGTCCCCGTGCCCAACTCCAGCTCACGACCCTCTCCCTCTTTTCCCCAGGTTACAACACAGCCAGTCCTGCCCAGTGAGTACCTTGCGGGAGCGGGCTGGGCTCGCAAGGCAGCGAGTGCCTGGCGGGGGTCTTCTCTCGGGCAGAGGCGGAAGGGTTCCAGGGCTCGTCAGCCCTGGGGCAAGCGGGGAGCCTGCCAGCCTTCCCGTGGAGACCAGGGCCGCGAAGGACGGCTGGCTGGCAGGAGACCTCTGCCTTTGTCCACCCAGAGCCCTGACACCCGGCTCGTGCACCCTCTCACTCCCATCTGTGCTTCTTGCAGCTCCCAGCCATGCGACGACGACACCTGCAGCCCTCGACGTTTCACCATCAACTTCACCATCACCAATCTCCCCTACAATTCCGACCTGGCGACTCCTGGCTCGGCAAAGTTCAACAATACGCGGGGAGTCATGACCACCATGGTAGGTGGCCCACCGCATGGCCATGGCCGTGCCCCGTGTATTCCTGTCGACCTCAAGGAGCTGCAGGGAGATGGCCAGGGCTTAACTGTGAAACCTCTCTCCTCGGCAGCTCGACCGCCTTCTGAAGGAAAGCAGCATTGGCCCCGCTTTCCTTGGATGTGAAACGACAGCCTTCAGGTATGGGTCGCACGCGGGTGTCCCTTTGCAGGTCCGTCCCAGGATCGGGTCCGGGGGCCCGTCACGCTCCTGCTCTGTTGCCGCCTCAGTAGAGAGGCAGGACGTGTCCCTGATGCCCGCGTGCCTCAGGACCATCTTTTGGTGCCCTCCCGCCTCGGGCCTCCCCTCGCTGCCTGCCCTCTCGCCTCGCATGGAGACGGCATAGCCCCCAGGCCACTCCAAAGTCCTGCCTGGCCCCGTGCTTCCTGAAGAGCCGCAGGGCGTGAGTGGAGGCAGCAGAGGCATGGCCGGCAGCCCAGCACGCACGGCTTGGGAAGGCAGTGCTTGCGTTGCCGCCAGGGACGGCTGCGGAAGCCCCCAGGCCTGGCCTTGAGCGAGAGGGCGCAGAGGCGGGTGCTCAGGCACGGCGCTGTGTTTTCCAGGCCGGTGAGGCAAGGGACGACACGGGGGTGGACGCCGTCTGCACCTACAGGAAGGAGCCCTCCGCCCCGCCCTTGGACAGGGTGGGCCTTTACCACGAAGTGAGCAACAAGACGGGAGGCATCATGCGGCTGGGCCCCTACAGCCTGGACAAGGACAGCCTCTACGTCAACGGTGACCTACGCTCCTCTGTCTGCCTCCTCTGCTGTCCCGTGGCAGCCTTCCCCAGGCCTGCCCCGTCCCCGTGCCCAACTCCAGCTCACGACCCTCTCCCTCTTTTCCCAGGTTACAACGAACAGCCAGTCCTGCCCAGTGAGTACCTTGCGGGAGCGGGCTGGGCTCGCAAGGCAGCGAGTGCCTGGCGGGGTCTTCTCTCGGGCAGAGGCGGAAGGGTTCCAGGGCTCGTCAGCCCTGGGGCAAGCGGGGAGCCTGCCAGCCTTCCCCGTGGAGACCAGGGCCGCGAAGGACTGGCTGGCAGGAGACCTCTGCCTTTGTCCACCAGAGCCCTGACACCCCGGCTCGTGCACCCTCTCACTCCCCATCTGTGCTTCTTGCAGCTCCCAGCCATGCGACGACGACACCTGCAGCCCTCGAGCGTTTCACCATCAACTTCACCATCACCAATCTCCCCTACAATTCCGACCTGGCGACTCCTGGCTCGGCAAGTTCAACAATACGCGGGATCATGCCACCATGGTAGGTGGCCCACCGCACGGCCATGGCCGTGCCCCGTGTGTTCCTGTCGACCTCAAGGAGCTGCAGGGAGATGGCCAGGGCTTAACTGTGAAACCTCTCTCCTCGGCAGCTCGACCGCCTTCTGAAGGAAAGCAGCATTGGCCCCGCTTTCCTTGGATGTGAAACGACAGCCTTCAGTATGGGTCGCACGCGGTGTCCCTTTGCAGGTCCGTCCCAGGATCGGGTCCGGGGGCCCGTCACGCTCCTGCTCTGTTGCCGCCTTCAGTAGAGAGGCAGGACGTGTCCCTGATGCCCGCGTGCCTCAGGACCATCTTTTGGTGCCCTCCCGCCTCGGGGCCTCCCCGCTGCCTGCCCTCTCGCCTCCGCATGGAGACGGCATAGCCCCCAGGCCACTCCAAAGTCCTGCCTGGCCCCGTGCTTCCTGAAGAGCCGCAGGGCGTGTGGAGGCTGGAGCAGCAGCATGGCCGGCAGCCCCGCACGCACGGCTTGGGAAGGCAGTGCTTGCGTTGCCGCGCAGGGACGGCTGCGGAAGCCCCCAGGCCTGGCCTTGAGCGAGAGGGCGCAGAGGCGGGGTGCTCAGGCACGGCGCTGTGTTTTCCAGGCCGGTGAGGCAAGGGACGACACGGGGGTGGACGCCGTCTGCACCTACAGGAAGGAGCCCTCCGCCCCGCCCTTGGACAGGTGGGCCTTTACCACGAAGTGAGCAACAAGACGGGAGGCATCATGCGCTGGGCCCCTACAGCCTGGACAAGGACAGCCTCTACGTCAACGGTGACCTACGCTCCTCTGTCTGCCTCCTCTGCTGTCCCGTGGCAGCCTTCCCCAGGCCTGCCCCGTCCCCGTGCCCAACTCCAGCTCACGACCCTCTCCCTCTTTTCCCAGGTTACAACGAACAGCCAGTCCTGCCCAGTGAGTACCTTGCGGGAGCGGGCTGGGCTCGCAAGGCAGCGAGTGCCTGGCGGGGGTCTTCTCTCGGCAGAGGCGGAAGGGTTCCAGGGCTCGTCAGCCCTGGGGCAAGCGGGAGCCTGCCAGCCTTCCCGTGGAGACCAGGGCCGCGAAGGACGGCTGGCTGGCAGGAGACCTCTGCCTTTGTCCACCCAGAGCCCTGACACCCCGGCTCGTGCACCCTCTCACTCCCCATCTGTGCTTCTTGCAGCTCCCAGCCATGCGACGACGACACCTGCAGCCCTCGAGCGTTTCACCATCAACTTCACCATCACCAATCTCCCCTACAATTCCGACCTGGCGACTCCTGGCTCGGCAAAGTTCAACAATACGCGGGGAGTCATGACCACCATGGTAGGTGGCCCACCGCATGGCCATGGCCGTGCCCCGTGTGTTCCTGTCGACCTCAAGGAGCTGCAGGGAGATGGCCAGGGCTTAACTGTGAAACCTCTCTCCTCGGCAGCTCGACCGCCTTCTGAAGGAAAGCAGCATTGGCCCCGCTTTCCTGGATGTGAAACGACAGCCTTCAGGTATGGGTCGCACGCGGTGTCCCTTTGCAGGTCCGTCCCAGGATCGGGTCCGGGGGCCCGTCACGCTCCTGCTCTGTTGCCGCCTTCAGTAGAGAGGCAGGACGTGTCCCTATGCCCGCGTGCCTCAGGACCATCTTTTGGTGCCCTCCCGCCTCGGGGCCTCCCCTCGCTGCCTGCCCTCTCGCCTCCGCATGGAGACGGCATAGCCCCCAGGCCACTCCAAAGTCCTGCCTGGCCCCGTGCTTCCTGAAGAGCCGCAGGGCGTGAGTGGAGGCAGCAGAGGCATGGCCGGCAGCCCGCACGCACGGCTTGGGAAGGCAGTGCTTGCGTTGCCGCGCAGGGACGGCTGCGGAAGCCCCCAGGCCTGGCCTTGAGCGAGAGGGCGCAGAGGCGGGGTGCTCAGGCACGGCGCTGTGTTTTCCAGGCCGGTGAGGCAAGGGACGACACGGGGTGGACGCCGTCTGCACCTACAGGAAGGAGCCCTCCGCCCCCCCTTGGACAGGGTGGGCCTTTACCACGAAGTGAGCAACAAGACGGGAGGCATCATGCGGCTGGGCCCCTACAGCCTGGACAGGACAGCCTCTACGTCAACGGTGACCTACGCTCCTCTGTCTGCCTCCTCTGCTGTCCCGTGGCAGCCTTCCCCAGGCCTGCCCCGTCTCCGTGCCCAACTCCAGCTCACGAACCCTCTCCCTCTTTCCCCAGGTTACAACGAACAGCCAGTCCTGCCCAGTGAGTACCTTGCGGGAGCGGGCTGGGCTCGCAAGGCAGCGAGTGCCTGGCGGGGGTCTTCTCTCGGGCAGATGCGGAAGGGTTCCAGGGCTCGTCAGCCCTGGGGCAAGCGGGGAGCCTGCCAGCCTTCCCCGTGGAGACCAGGGCCGCGAAAGGACGGCTGGCTGGCAGGAGACCTCTGCCTTTGTCCACCCAGAGCCCTGACACCCCGGCTCGTGCACCCTCTCACTCCCCATCTGTGCTTCTTGCAGCTCCCAGCCATGCGACGACGACACCTGCAGCCCTCGAGCGTTTCACCATCAACTTCACCATCCACCAATCTCCCCTACAATTCCGACCTGCGACTCCTGGCTCGGCAAAGTTCAACAGACCGGGGAAGTCATGACCACCATGGTAGGTGGCCCACCGCATGGCCATGGCCGTGCCCCCCGTGTGATTCCGTCGACCTCAAGGAGCTGCAGGGAGATGGCCAGGGCTTAACTGTGAAACCTCTCTCCTCGGCAGCTCGACCGCCTTCTGAAGGAAAGCAGCATTGGCCCCGCTTTCCTTGGATGTGAAACGACAGCCTTCAGGTATGGGTCGCACGCGGGTGTCCCTTTGCAGGTCCGTCCCAGGATCGGGTCCGGGGGCCCGTCACGCTCCTGCTCTGTTGCCGCCTTCAGTAGAGAGGCAGGACGTGTCCCTGATGCCCGCGTGCATCAGGACCATCTTTTGGTGCCCTCCCGCCTCGGGGCCTCCCCTCGCTGCCTGCCCTCTCGCCTCCGCATGGAGACGGCATAGCCCCCAGGCCACTCCAAAGTCCTGCCTGGCCCCGTGCTTCCTGAAGAGCCGCAGGGCGTGAGTGGAGGCAGCAGAGGCATGGCCGGCAGCCCCGCACGCACGGCTTGGGAAGGCAGTGCTTGCGTTGCCGCGCAGGGACGGCTGCGGAAGCCCCCAGGCCTGGCCTTGAGCGAGAGGGCGCAGAGGCGGGGTGCTCAGGCACGGCGCTGTGTTTTCCAGGCCGGTGAGGCAAGGGGACGACACGTGGGTGGACGCCGTCTGCACCTACAGGAAGGAGCCCTCCGCCCCGCCCTTGGACAGGGTGGGCCTTTACCACGAAGTGAGCAACAAGACGGGAGGCATCATGCGGCTGGGCCCCTACAGCCTGGACAAGGACAGCCTCTACGTCAACGGTGACCTACGCTCTCTGTCTGCCTCCTCTGCTGTCCCTGGCCTTCCCCAGGCCTGCCCCGTCCCCGTGCCAACTCCAGCTCACGACCCTCTCCCTCTTTTCCCAGGTTACAACGAACAGCCAGTCCTGCCCAGTGAGTACCTTGCGGGAGCGGGCTGGGCTCGCAAGGCAGCGAGTGCCTGGCGGGGGTCTTCTCTCGGGCAGAGCGGAAGGGTTCCAGGGCTCGTCAGCCCTGGGGCAAGCGGGGAGCCTGCCAGCCTTCCCCGTGGAGACCAGGGCCGCGAGGACGGCTGGCTGGCAGGAGACCTCTGCCTTTGTCCACCCAGAGCCCTGACACCCCGGCTCGTGCACCCTCTCACTCCCCATCTGTGCTTCTTGCAGCTCCCAGCCATGCGACGACACCTGCAGCCCTCGAGCGTTTCACCATCAACTTCACCATCACCAATCTCCCCTACAATTCCGACCTGGCGACTCCTGGCTCGGCAAAGTTCAACAATACGCGGGAGTCATGACCACCATGGTAGGTGGCCCACCGCATGGCCATGGCCGTGCCCCGTGTGTTCCTGTCGACCTCAAGGAGCTGCAGGGAGATGGCCAGGGCTTAACTGTGAAACCTCTCTCCCGGCAGCTCGACCGCCTTCTGAAGGAAAGCAGCATTGGCCCCGCTTCCTTGGATGTGAAACGACAGCCTTCAGGTATGGGTCGCACGCGGTGTCCCTTTGCAGGTCCGTCCCAGGATCGGGTCCGGGGGCCCGTCACGCTCCTGCTCTGTTGCCGCCTTCAGTAGAGAGGCAGGACGTGTCCCTGATGCCCGCGTGCCTCAGGACCATCTTTTGGTGCCCTCCCGCCTCGGGGCCTCCCCTCGCTGCCTGCCTCTCGCCTCCGCATGGAGACGGCATAGCCCCCAGGCCACTCCAAAGTCCTGCCTGGCCCCGTGCTTCCTGAAGAGCCGCAGGGCGTGAGTGGAGGCAGCAGAGGCATGGCCGGCAGCCCGCACGCACGGCTTGGGAAGGCAGTGCTTGCGTTGCCGCGCAGGGACGGCTGCGGAAGCCCCCAGGCCTGGCCTTGAGCAGAGGGCGCAGAGGCGGGGTGCTCAGGCACGGCGCTGTGTTTTCCAGGCCGGTGAGGCAAGGGGACGACACGGGGGTGGACGCCGTCTGCACCTACAGGAAGGAGCCCTCCGCCCCGCCCTTGGACAGGGTGGGCCTTTACCACGAAGTGAGCAACAAGACGGGGGCATCATGCGGCTGGGCCCCTACAGCCTGGACAAGGACAGCCTCTACGTCAACGGTGACCTACGCTCCTCTGTCTGCCTCCTCTGCGTCCCGTGGCAGCCTTCCCCAGGCCTGCCCCGTCCCGTGCCAACTCCAGCTCACGACCCTCTCCCTCTTTTCCCAGGTTACAACGAACAGCCAGTCCTGCCCAGTGAGTACCTTGCGGGAGCGGGCTGGGCTCGCAAGGCAGCGAGTGCCTGGCGGGGGTCTTCTCTCGGGCAGAGCGCGGAAGGGTTCCAGGGCTCGTCAGCCCTGGGGCAAGCGGGGAGCCTGCCAGCCTTCCCCGTGGAGACCAGGGCCGCGAAGGACGGCTGGCTGGCAGGAGACCTCTGCCTTTGTCCACCCAGAGCCCTGACACCCGGCTCGTGCACCCTCTCACTCCCCATCTGTGCTTCTTGCAGCTCCCAGCCATGCGACGACGACACCTGCAGCCCTCGAGCGTTTCACCATCAACTTCACCATCACCAATCTCCCCTACAATTCCGACCTGGCGACTCCTGGCTCGGCAAAGTTCAACAATACGCGGGAGTCATGACCACCATGGTAGGTGGCCCACCGCATGGCCATGGCCGTGCCCCGTGTGTTCCTGTCGACCTCAAGGAGCTGCAGGGAGATGGCCAGGGCTTAACTGTGAAACCTCTCTCCTCGGCAGCTCGACCGCCTTCTGAAGGAAAGCAGCATTGGCCCCGCTTTCCTTGGATGTGAAACGACAGCCTTCAGGTATGGGTCGCACGCGGGTGTCCCTTTGCAGGTCCGTCCCAGGATCGGGTCCGGGGGCCCGTCACGCTCCTGC
This sequence comes from Tauraco erythrolophus, assembly GCF_009769465.1. Taxonomy (NCBI): domain Eukaryota; kingdom Metazoa; phylum Chordata; class Aves; order Musophagiformes; family Musophagidae; genus Tauraco; species Tauraco erythrolophus. The sequence goes on along the minus strand of NC_141492.1, from coordinate 1,015,896 downwards.
TCTGTTGCCGCCTTCAGTAGAGAGGCAGGACGTGTCCCTGATGCCCGTGCCTCAGGACCATCTTTTGGTGCCCTCCGCCTCGGGGCCTCCCCTCGCTGCCTGCCCTCTCGCCTCCGCATGGAGACGGCATAGCCCCCAGGCCACTCCAAAGTCCTGCCTGGCCCCGTGCTTCCTGAAAGAGCCGCAGGCGTGAGTGGAGGCAGCAGAGGCATGGCCGGCAGCCCCGCACGCACGGCTTGGGAAGCAGTGCTTGCGTTTGCCGCGCAGGGACGGCTGCGGAAGCCCCCAGGCCTGGCCTTGACGAGAGGGCGCAGAGGCGGGTGCTCAGGCACGGCGCTGTGTTTCCAGGCCGGTGAGGCAAGGGGACGACACGGGTGGACGCCGTCTGCACCTACAGGAAGGAGCCCTCCGCCCCGCCCTTGGACAGGGTGGGCCTTTACCACGAAGTGAGCAACAAGACGGGAGGCATCATGCGGCTGGGCCCCTACAGCCTGGACAAGGACAGCCTTACGTCAAACGGTGACCTACGCTCCTCTGTCTGCCTCCTGCTGTCCCGTGGCAGCCTTCCCCAGCCTGCCCCGTCTCCGTGCCCACTCCAGCTCACGACCCCGCCCTTTTCCCAGGTTAACGAACAGCCAGTCCTGCCCAGTGAGTACCTTGCGGAGCGGGCTGGGCTCGCAGGCAGCGCGAGTGCCTGGCGGGGTCTTCTCTCGGGCAGAGGCGGAAGGGTTCCATGGCTCGTCAGCCCTGGGGCAAGCGGGGACCTGCCAGCCTTCCCCGTGGAGACCAGGGCCGCGAAGGACGCTGGCTGCAGGAGAACCTCTGCCTTTGTCCACCCAGAGCCCTGACACCCCGGCTCGTGCACCCTCTCACTCCCCATCTGTGCTTCTTGCAGCTCCCAGCCATGCGACGACGACACCTGCAGCCCTCGAGCGTTTCCACCCATCAACTTCACCATCACCATCTCCCCTACATTCCGACCTGGCGACTCCTGCTCGGCAAAGTTCAACAATACGCGGAAGTCATGACACCATGGTAGGTGGCCCACCGCACGGCCATGGCCGTGCCCGTGTGTTTCCTGTCGACCTCCATGAGCTGCAGGGAGATGGCCAGGGCTTAACTGTGAAACCTCTCTCCTCGGCAGCTCGACCGCCTTCGAAGGAAAGCAGCATTGGCCCGCTTTCCTTGGATGTGAAACGACAGCCTTCAGGTATGGGTCGCAGCGGGTGTCCCTTTGCAGGTCCGTCCCAGGATCGGGGTCCGGGGGCCCGTCACGCTCCTGCTCTGTTGCCGCCTTCAGTAGAGAGGCAGGACGTGTCCCTGATGCCCGCGTGCCTCAGGACCATCTTTGGTGCCCTCCCGCCTCGGGGCCTCCCCTCGCTGCCTGCCTCGCCTCCGCATGGAGACGGCATAGCCCCCAGCCACTCCAAAGTCCTGCCTGGCCCCGTGCTTCCTGAAGAGCCGCAGGCGTGAGTGGAGGCAGCAGAGGCATGGCCGGCAGCCCCGCACGCACTCTTGGGAAGGCAGTGCTTGCGTTGCCGCGCAGGGACGGCTGCGGAAGCCCCCATGCCTGGCCTTGAGCGAGAGGGCGCAGAGCGGGGTGCTCAGGCACGGCGCTGTGTTTTCCAGGCCGGTGAGCAAGGGGACGACACGGGTGGACCGCCGTCTGCACCTACAGAAGGAGCCTCCGCCCCTTGGACACGGGGGGCCTTTACCACGAAGTGAGCAACAAGACGGAGGCATCATGCGGCTGGGCCCCTACAGCCTGGACAGGACACGCTCTACGGTCAACGTGACCTACGCTCCTCTGTCTGCCTCCTCTGCTGTCCCGGGGCAGCCTTCCCAGGCCTGCCCCGTCTCCGTGCCCAACTCCAGCTCGACCCTCTCCCTCTTTTCCCAGGTTCAACGAACAGCCAGTCCTGCCCAGTGAGTACCTTGCGGGAGCGGGCTGGGCTCGCAAGGCAGCGGTGCCTGGCGGGTCTTCTCTCGGGCAGGGCGGAAGGGTTCCAGGGCTCGTCAGCCTGGGGCAGCGGGGAGCCTGCCAGCCTTCCCCGTGGAGACCAGGCCGCGAAGGACGGCTGGCTGGCAGGAGCCTCTGCCTTTGTCCACCCAGAGCCTGACACCCCGGCTCGTGCACCCTCTCACTCCCCATCTGTGCTTCTTGCAGCTCCCAGCCATGCGACGACGACACCTGCAGCCCTCGAGCGTTTCACCATCAACTTCACCATATCACCAATCTCCCTACAATTCGACCTGGCGACTCCTGGCTCGGCAAAGTTCAACAAACGCGGGGAGTCATGACCACCATGGTAGGTGGCCCACCGCATGGCCATGGCCGTGCCCCGCCCGTGTTCCTGTCGACCTCAAGGAGCTGCAGGGAGATGGCCAGGCTTAACTGTGAAACCTCCTCCTCGGCAGCTCGACCGCCTTCTGAAGGAAAGCAGCATTGGCCCCGCTTTCCTTGGATGTGAAACGACAGCCTTCAGGTATGGGTCGCACGCGGGTGTGTCCTTTGCACCGTGTCACGCGCTCCTGCTCTGTTGCCGCCTTCAGTAGAGAGGCAGGACGTGTCCCTGATGCCCGCGTGCCTCAGACCTTTTTGGTGCCCTCCGCCTCGGGGCCTCCCTCGCTGCCTGCCCCTCTCGCTCCGCATGGAGACGGCATAGCCCCAGGCCACTCCAAAGTCCTGCCTGGCCCCGTGCTTCCTGAAGAGCCGCAGGGCGTGAGTGGAGGCAGCAGAGGCATGGCCGGCAGCCCCGCACGCACGGCTTGGGAAGGCAGTGCTTGCGTTGCCGCGCAGGACGGCTGCGGAAGCAGGCCTGGCCTTGAGCGAGAGGGCGCAGAGGGGGTGCTCAGGCACGGCGCTGGTTTTCAGGCCGGTGAGGCAAGGGGACGACACGGGGGTGGACGCGTCTGCACCTACAGGAAGGAGCCCTCCGCCCCGCCCTTGGACGGGTGGGCCTTTACCACGAAGTGAGCAACAAGACGGGAGGCATCATGCGTGGGCCCCTACAGCCTGGACAAGGACAGCCTCTACGTCAACGGTGACCTACGCTCCTCTGTCTGCCTCCTCTGCTGTCCCGTGGCAGCCTTCCCCAGGCCTGCCCCGTCCCGTGCCCAACTCCAGCTCGACCTCTCCCTCTTTTCCCAGGTTACAACGAACAGCCAGTCCTGCCCAGTGAGTACCTTGCGGGAGCGGGCTGGGCTCGCAAGGCAGCGAGTGCCTGGCGGGGGTCTTCTCTCGGGCAGAGGCGGAAGGGTTCCAGGGCTCGTCAGCCCTGGGCAAGCGGGGAGCCTGCCAGCCTTCCCGTGGAGCCAGGGCCGCGAAGGACGGCTGGCTGGCAGGAGACCTCTGCCTTTGTCCACCCAGAGCCTGACACCCCGGCTCGTGCACCCTCTCACTCCCCATCTGTGCTTCTTGCAGCTCCCAGCCATGCGACGACGACACCTGCAGCCCTCGAGCGTTTCACCATCAACTTCACCATCACCAATCTCCCTACAATTCCGACCTGGCGATCCTGGCTCGGCAAAGTTCAACAATACGCGGGGAAGTCATGACCACCATGGTAGGTGGCCCACCGCACGGCCATGGCCGTGCCCCGCCCGTGTTCCTGTCGACCTCAAGGAGCTGCAGGGAGATGGCCAGGGCTTAACTGTGAAACTCTCTCCTCGGCAGCTCGACCGCCTTCTGAAGGAAAGCAGCATTGGCCCCGCTTTCCTTGGATGTGAAACGACAGCCTTCAGGTATGGGTCGCACGCGGTGTCCCTTTGCAGGTCCGTCCCAGGATCGGGTCCGGGGCCCGTCACGCTCCTGCTCTGTTGCCGCCTTCAGTAGAGAGGCAGGAGGTCCCTGATGCCCGCGTGCCTCAGGACCATCTTTTGGTGCCTCCCGCCTCGGGGCCTCCCCTCGCTGCCTGCCCTCTCGCCTCCGCATGGAGACGGCATAGCCCCCAGGCCACTCCAAAGTCCTGCCTGGCCCCGTGCTTCCTGAAGAGCCGCAGGGCGTGAGTGGAGGCAGCAGAGGCATGGCCGGCAGCCCCGCACGCACGGCTTGGGAAGGCAGTGCTTGCGTTGCCGCGCAGGGACGGCTGCGGAAGCCCCAGGCCTGGCCTTGAGCGAGAGGCGCAGAGGCGGGGTGCTCAGGCACGGCGCTGTGTTTTCCAGGCCGGTGAGGCAAGGGACGACACGGGGGTGGACGCCGTCTGCACCTACAGGAAGGAGCCCTCCCCCCGCCCTTGGACAGGGTGGGCCTTTACCACGAAGTGAGCAACAAGACGGGAGGCATCATGCGGCTGGGCCCCTACAGCCTGGACAAGGACAGCCTCTACGTCAACGGTGACCTACGCTCCCTGTCTGCCTCCTCTGCTGTCCCGTGGCAGCCTTCCCCAGGCCTGCCCCGTCTCCGTGCCCAACTCCAGCTCACGACCCTCTCCCTCTTTTCCCAGGTTACAACGAACAGCCAGTCCTGCCCAGTGAGTACCTTGCGGGAGCGGGCTGGGCTCGCAAGGCAGCGAGTGCCTGGCGGGGGTCTTCTCTCGGGCAGAGGCGGAAGGGTTCCAGGGCTCGTCAGCCCTGGGGCAAGCGGGGAGCCTGCCAGTTCCCCGTGGAGACCAGGGCCGCGAAGGACGGCTGGCTGGCAGGAGACCTCTGCCTTTGTCCACCCAGAGCCCTGACACCCCGGCTCGTGCACCCTCTCACTCCCCATCTGTGCTTCTTGCAGCTCCCAGCCATGCGACGACGACACCTGCAGCCCTCGAGCGTTTCACCATCAACTTCACCATCACCAATCTCCCCTACAATTCCGACCTGGCGACTCCTGGCTCGGCAAAGTTCAACAAGACGAGGGAAGTCATGACCACCATGGTAGGTGGCCCACCGCACGGCCATGGCCGTGCCCGTGTGTTCCTGTCGACCTCAAGGAGCTGCCGGGAGATGGCCAGGGCTTAACTGTGAAACCTCTCTCCTCGGCAGCTCGACCGCCTTCTGAAGGAAAGCAGCATTGGCCCCGCTTTCCTTGGATGTGAAACGACAGCCTTCAGGTATGGGTCGCACGCGGGTGTCCCTTTGCAGGTCGTACCAGGATCGGGTCCGGGGGCCCGTCACGCTCCTGCTCTGTTGCCGCCTTCAGTAGAGAGGCAGGACGTGTCCCTGATGGCCGCGTGCCTCAGGACCATCTTTTGGTGCCCTCCCGCCTCGGGGCTCCCCTCGCTGCCTGCCCTCTCGCCTCCGCATGGAGGACGGCATAGCCCCCAGGCACTCCAAGTCCTGCCTGGCACCGTGCTTCCTGAAGAGCCGCAGGGCGTGCGTGGAGGCAAGCAGAGGCATGGCCGGCAGCCCCGCACGCACGGCTTGGGAAGGCAGTGCTGCGTTGCCGCGCAGGGACGGCTGCGGAAGCCCCCAGTCCTGGCCTTGAGCGAGAGGGCGCAGAGGCGGGGTGCTCGGCACGGCGCTGGTTTTCCAGGCCGGAGTGAGGCAAGGGGACGACACGGGGGTGGACGCCGTCTGCACCTACAGGAGGAGCCCTCCGCCCTCCGCCCTTGGACAGGGTGGGCCTTTACCACGAAGTGAGCAACAAGACGGAGGCATCATGCGGCTGGGCCCCTACAGCCTGGACAGGACAGCCTCTACGTCAACGGTGACCTACGCTCCTCTGTCTGCCTCCTCTGCTGTCCCGTGGCAGCCTTCCCAGGCCTGCCCCGTCCCCGTGCCCAACTCCAGCTCATGACCCTCTCCCTCTTTTCCAGGTTACAACGAACAGCCAGTCCTGCCCAGTGAGTACCTTGCGGGAGCGGCTGGGCTAGCAAGGCAGCGAGTGCCTGGCGGGGGTCTTCTCTCCGGCAGAGGCGGAAGGTTCCAGGGCTCGTCAGCCCTGGGGCAAGCGGGGAGGCCTGCCAGCCTTCCCCGTGGAGACCAGGGCGCGAAGGACGGCTGGCTGGCAGGAGACCTCTGCCTTTGTCCACCCAGAGCCCTGACACCCCGGCTCGTGCACCCTCTCACTCCCCATCTGTGCTTCTTGCAGCTCCAGCCATGCGACGACGACACCTGCAGCCCTCGAGCGTTTCACCATCAACTTCACCATCACCAATCTCCCCTACAATTCCGACCTGGCGACTCCTGGCTCGGCAAAGTTCAACAATACGCGGGGAGTCATGACCACCATGGTAGGTGGCCCACCGCATGGCCATGGCCGTGCCCGCCCGTGTATTCCTGTCGACCTCAAGGAGCTGCAGGGAGATGGCCAGGCTTAACTGTGAAACCCTCTCTCCTCGGCAGCTCGACCGCCCTTCTGAAGGAAAGCAGCATTGGCCCCCGCTTTCCTTGGATGTGAAACGACAGCCTTCAGGTAGGGTCGCACGCGGGTGTCCCTTTGCAGGTCCGTCCCAGGATCGGGTCCGGGGGCCCGTCACGCTCCTGCTCTGTTGCCGCCTTCAGTAGAGAGGCAGGACGTGTCCCTGATGCCGCGTGCCTCAGGACCATCTTTTGGTGCCTCCCGCCTCGGGGCCTCCCCTCGCTGCCTGCCCTCTCGCCTCCGCATGGAGACGGCATAGCCCCCAGGCCACTCCAAAGTCCTGCTGGCCCCGTGCTTCCTGAAGAGCCGAGGGCGTGAGTGGAGGCAGCAGAGGCATGGCCGGCAGCCCCGCACGCACGGCTTGGGAAGGCAGTGCTTGCGTTGCCGCGCCAGGGACGGCTGCGGAAGCCCCCAGGCCTGGCTTGAGCGAGAGGGCGCAGAGGCGGGGTGCTCAGGCACGGCGCTGTGTTTTCCAGGCCGGTGAGGCAAGGGGACGACACGGGGGTGGACGCCGTCTGCACCTACAGGAAGGAGCCCTCCGCCCCGCCCTTGGACAGGGTGGGCCTTGTACCACGAAGTGAGCAACAAGACGGGAGGCATCATGCGGCTGGGCCCCTACAGCCTGGACAAGGACAGCCTCTACGTCAACGGTGACCTACGCTCCTCTGTCTGCCTCCTCTGCTGTCCGTGGCAGCCTTCCCCAGGCCTGCCCCGTCTCCGTGCCCAAACTCCAGCTCACGACCCTCTCCCTCTTTTCCCAGGTTACAACGAACAGCCAGTCCTGCCCAGTGAGTACCTTGCGGGAGCGGGCTGGGCTCGCAAGGCAGCGAGTGCCTGGCGGGGGTCTTCTCTCGGGCAGAGGCGGAAGGGTTCCAGGGCTCGTCAGCCCTGGGGCAAGCGGGGAGCCTGCCAGCCTTCCCCGTGGAGACCAGGGCCGAGAAGGACGGCTGGCTGGCAGGAGACCTCTGCCTTTGTCCACCCAGAGCCCTGACACCCCGCTCCGTGCACCCTCTCACTCCCCATCTGTGCTTCTTGCAGCTCCCAGCCATGCGACGACGACACCTGCAGCCCTCGAGCGTTTCACCATCAACTTCACCATCACCAATCTCCCTACAATTCCGACCTGGCGACTCCTGGCTCGGCAAAGTTCAACAATACGCGGGGAGTCATGACCACCATGGTAGGTGGCCCACCGCATGGGCCATGGCCGTGCCCCGCCCGTGTATTCCTGTCGACCTCAAGGAGCTGCAGGGAGATGGCCAGGCTTAACTGTGAAACCTCTCTCCTCGGCAGCTCGACCGCCTTCTGAAGGAAAGCAGCATTGGCCCCGCTTTCCTTGGATGTGAAACGACAGCCTTCAGGTATGGGTCGCACGCTGGGTGTCCCTTGCAGGTCCGTCCAGGATCGGGTCCGGGGGCCCCGTCACGCTCCTGCTCTGTTGCCGCCTTCAGTAGAGAGGCCAGGACGTGTCCCTGATGCCCGCGTGCCTCAGGACCATCTTTTGGTGCCCTCCCGCCTCGGGGCCTCCCCTCGCTGCCTGCCCTCTCGCCTCCGCATGGAGACGGCATAGCCCCAGGCCACTCCAAAGTCCTGCCTGGCCCCGTGCTTCCTGAAGAGCCGCAGGGCTGTGAGTGGAGGCAGCAGAGGCATGGCCGGCAGCCCCGCACGCACGGCCTTGGAAGGCAGTGCTTGCGTTGCCGCGCAGGGACGGCTGCGGAAGCCCTAGGCCTGGCCTTGAGCGAGAGGGCGCAGAGGCGGGGTGCTCAGGCACGGCGCTGTGTTTTCCAGGCGGTGAGGCAAGGGGACGACACGGGGGTGGACGCCGTCGCACCTACAGGAAGGAGCCCTCCGCCCCGCCCTTGGACAGGGTGGGCCTTTACCACGAAGTGAGCAACAAGACGGGAGGCATCATGCGGCTGGGCCCCCTACAGCCTGGACAAGGACAGCCTCTACGTCAACGGTGACCTACGCTCCTCTGTCTGCTCCTCTGCTGTCCCGTGGAAGCCTTCCCAGGCCTGCCCCGTCCCCGTGCCCAAACTCAAGCTCACGACCCTCTCCCTCTTTTCCCAGGTTACAACGAACAGCCAGTCCTGCCCAGTGAGTACCTTGCGGGAGCGGGCTGGGCTCGCAAGGCAGCGAGTTGCCTGGCGGGGGTCTTCTCTCGGGCAGAGGCGGAAGGGTTCCAGGGCTCGTCAGCCCTGGGGCAAGCGGGGAGCCTGCCAGCCTTCCCCGTGGAGACCAGGGCCGCGAAGGACGGCTGGCTGGCAGGAGACCTCTGCCTTTGTCCACCCAGAGCCCTGACACCCCGGCTCGTGCACCCTCTCACTCCCATCTGTGCTTCTTGCAGCTCCCAGCCATGCGACGACGACACCCTGCAGCCCTCGAGCGTTTCACCATCAACTCACCATCACCAATCTCCCCTACAATTCCGACCCTGGCGACTCCTGGCTCGGCAAAGTTCAACAAGACGCGGGAAGTCATGACCACCATGGTAGGTGGCCCACCGCACGGCCATGGCCGTGCCCCGTGTGTTCCTGTCGACCTCAAGGAGCTGCAGGGAGATGGCCAGGGCTTAACTGTGAAACCTCTCTCCTCGGCAGCTCGACCCGCCTTCTGAAGGAAAGCAGCATTGGCCCCGCTTTCCTTGGATGTGAAACGACAGCCTTCAGGTATGGGTCGCACGCGGGTGTCCCTTTGCAGGTCCGTCCCAGGATCGGGTCCGGGGGCCCATCACGCTCCTGCTCTGTGCCGCCTTCAGTAGAGAGGCAGGACGTGTCCCTGATGCCCGCGTGCCTCAGGACCATCTTTTGGTGCCCTCCCGCCTCGGGGCATCCCCTCGCTGCCTGCCCTCTCGCCTCCGCATGGAGACGGCATAGCCCCCAGGCCACTCCAAAGTCCTGCTGGCCCCGTGCCTTCCTGAAGAGCCGCAGGGCGTGAGTGGAGGCAGCAGAGGCATGGCCGGCAGCCCCGCACGCACGGCTTGGGAAGGCAGTGCTTGCGTTGCCGCGCAGGGACGGCTGCGGAAGCCCCAGGCCTGGCCTTGAGCGACGAGGGCGCAGAGGCGGGGTGCTCAGGCACGGCGCTGTGTTTTCCAGGCCGGTGAGGCAAGGGGACGACACGGGGGGGACGCGTCTGCACCTACAGGAAGGAGCCCTCCGCCCCGCCCTTGGACAGGGTGGGCCTTACCACGAAGTGAGCAACAAGACGGGAGGCATCATGCGGCTGGGCCCCTACAGCCTGGACAAGGACAGCCTCTACGTCAACGGTGACCTACGCTCCTCTGTCTGCCTCCTTGCTGTCCTGTGGCAGCCTTCCCCAGGCCTGCCCCGTCCCCGTGCCCAACTCCAGCTCATGACCCTCTCCCTCTTTTCCCAGGTTACAACGAACAGCCAGTCCTGCCCAGTGAGTACCTTGCGGGAGCGGGCTGGCTCCGCAAGGCAGCGAGTGCCTGGCGGGGGTCTTCTCTCGGGCAGAGGCGGAAGGGTTCCAGGGCTCGTCAGCCCTGGGGCAAGCGGGGAGCCTGCCAGCCTTCCCCGTGGGTACCAGGGCCGCGAAGGACGGCTGGCTGGCAGGAGACCTCTGCCTTTGTCCACCCAGAGCCCTGACACCCCGGCTCGTGCACCCTCTCACTCCCAATCTGTGCTTCTTGCAGCTCCCAGCCATGCGACGACGACACCTGCAGCCCTCGAGCGTTTCACCATCAACTTCACCATCACCAATCTCCCCTACAATTCCGACCTGGCGACTCCTGGCTCGGCAAAGTTCAACAATACGCGGGGAGTCATGACCACCATGGTAGGTGGCCCACCGCAATGCCATGGCCGTGCCCCGTGTGTTCTGTCGACCTCAAGGAGCTGCAGGGAGATGGCCAGGGCTTAACTGTGAAACCTCTCTCCTCGGCAGCTCGACCGCCTCTTGAAGGAAAGCAGCATTGGCCCCGCTTTCCTTGGATGTGAACGACAGCCTTCAGGTATGGGTCGCACGCGGGTGTCCCTTTGCAGGTCCGTCCCAGGATCGGGTCCGGGGGCCCGTCACGCTCCTGCTCTGTTGCCGCCTTCAGTAGAGAGGCAGGACGTGTCCCTGATGCCCGCGTGCCTCAGGACCATCTTTTGGTGCCCTCCCGCCTCGGGCCTCCCCTCGCTGCCTGCCCTCTCGCCTCCGCATGGAGACGGCATAGCCCCCAGGCCACTCCAAAGTCCTGCCTGGCCCCGTGCTCCTGAAGAGCCGCAGGGCATGAGTGGAGGCAGCAGAGGCATGGCCGGCAGCCCAGCACGCACGGCTTGGGAAGGCAGTGCTTGCGTTGCCGCGCAGGGACGGCTGCGGAAGCCCCAGGCCTGGCCTTGAGCGAGAGGGCGCAGAGGCGGGGTGCTCAGGCACGGCGCTGTGTTTCCAGGCCGGTGAGGCAAGGGGACGACACGGGGGTGGACGCCGTCTGCACCTACAGGAAGGAGCCCTCCGCCCCGCCCTTGGACAGGGTGGGCCTTTACCACGAAGTGAGCAACAAGACGGGAGGCATCATGCGGCTGGGCCCCTACAGCCTGGACAAGGACAGCCTCTACGTCAACGGTGACCTACGCTCCTCTGTCTGCCTCCTCTGCTGTCCTGTGGCAGCCTTCCCCAGGCCTGCCCCGTCCCCGTGCCCAACTCCAGCTCATGACCCTCTCCCTCTTTTCCCAGGTTACAACGAACAGCCAGTCCTGCCAGTGAGTACCTTGCGGAGCGGGCTGGGCTGCAAGGCAGCGAGTGCCTGGCGGGGGTCTTCTCTCGGGCAGAGGCGGAAGGGTTCCAGGGCTCGTCAGCCCTGGGTGCAAGCGGGGAGCCTGCCAGCCTTCCCCGTGGAGACCCAGGGCCGCGAAGGACGGCTGGCTGGCAGGAGACCTCTGCCTTTGTCCACCCAGAGCCCTGACACCCCGGCTCGTGCACCCTCTCACTCCCCATCTGTGCTTCTTGCAGCTCCCAGCCATGCGACGACGACACCTGCAGCCCTCGAGCGTTTCACCATCAACTCACCATCACCATCTCCCCTACAATTCCGACCCTGGCGACTCCTGGCTCGGCAAGTTCAACAATACGCGGGGAGTCATGACCACCATGGTAGGTGGCCCACCGCATGGCCATGGCCGTGCCCCGTGTGTTCCTGTCGACCTCAAGGAGCTGCAGGGAGATGGCAGGGCTTAACTGTGAAACCTCTCTCCTCGGCAGCTCGACCGCCTTCTGAAGGAAAGCAGCATTGGCCCCGCTTTCCTTGGATGTGAAACGACAGCCTTCAGGTATGGGTCGCACGCGGGTGTCCCTTTGCAGGTCCGTCCCAGGATCGGGTCCGGGGGCCCGTCACGCTCCTGCTCTGTTGCCGCCTTCAGTAGAGAGGCAGGACGTGTCCCTGATGCCCGAGTGCCTCAGGACCATCTTTTGGTGCCCTCCCGCCTCGGGGCCTCCCCTCGCTGCCTGCCCTCTCGCCTCCGCATGGAGACGGCATAGCCCCCAGGCCCACTCCAAAGTCCTGCCTGGCCCCGTGCTTCCTGAAGAGCCGCAGGGCATGAGTGGAGGCAGCAGAGGCATGGCCGGCAGCCCCGCACGCACGGCTTGGGAAGGCAGTGCTTGCGTTGCCGCGCAGGGACGGCTGCGGAAGCCCCCAGGCCTGGCCTTGAGCGAGAGGGGCGCAGAGGCGGGGTGCTCAGGCACGGCGCTGTGTTTTCCAGGCCGGTGAGGCAAGGGGACGACACGGGGGTGGACGCCGTCTGCACCTACAGGAAGGAGCCCTCCGCCCGCCCTTGGACAGGGTGGGCCTTTACCACGAAGTGAGCAACAAGACGGGAGGCATCATGCGGCTGGGCCCCTACAAGCCTGGACAAGGACAGCCTCTACGTCAACGGTGACACTACGCTCCTCTGTCTGCCTCCTCTGCTGTCCTGTGGCAGCCTTCCCCAGGCCTGCCCCGTCCCCGTGCCCAACTCCAGCTCATGACCCTATCCCTCTTTTCCCAGGTTACAACGAACAGCCAGTCCTGCCCAGTGAGTACCTTGCGGGAGCGGGCTGGGCTCGCAGGCAGCGAGTGCCTGGCGGGGTCTCTCTCGGGCAGAGGCGGAAGGGTTCCAGGGCTCGTCGCCCTGGGGCAAGCGGGGAGCCTGCCAGCCTTCCCCGTGGAGACCAGGGCCGCGAAGGACGGCTGGCTGGCAGGAGACCTCGCCTTTGTCCACCCAGAGCCCTGACACCCCGGCTCGTGCACCCTCTCACTCCCCATCTGTGCTTCTTGCAGCTCCCAGCCATGCGACGACGACACCTGCAGCCCTCGAGCGTTTCACCATCAACTTCACCATCACCAATCTCCCCTACAATTCCGATCCTGGCGGACTCCTGGCTCGGCAAAGTTCAACAATACGCGGGGAGTCATGACCACCATGGTAGGTGGCCCACCGCATGGCCATGGCCGTGCCCCGTGTGTTCCTGTCGACCTCAAGGAGCTGCAGGGAGATGGCCAGGGCTTAACTGTGAAACCTCTCTCCTCGGCAGCTCGACCGCCCTTCTGAAGGAAAGCAGCATTGGCCCCGCTTTCCTTGGATGTGAAACGACAGCCTTCAGGTATGGGTCGCACGCGGGTGTCCCTTTGCAGGTCCGTCCCAGGATCGGGTCCGGGGGCCCGTCACGCTCCTGCTCTGTTGCCGCCTTCAGTAGAGAGGCAGGACGTGTCCCTGATGCCCGCGTGCCTCAGGACCATCTTTTGGTGCCCTCCCGCCTCGGGGCCTCCCCTCGCTGCCTGCCCTCTCGCCTCCGCATGGAGACGGCATAGCCCCCAGGCCACTCCAAAGTCCTGCCTGGCCCCGTGCTTCCTGAAGAGCCGCAGGGCATGAGTGGAGGCAGCAGAGGCATGGCGGCAGCCACCGCACGCACGGCTTGGGAAGGCAGTGCTTGCGTTGCCGCGCAGGGACGGCTGCGGAAGCCCCCAGGCCTGGCCTTGAGCGAGAGGGGCAGAGGCGGGGTGCTCAGGCACGGCGCTGTGTTTTCCAGGCCGGTGAGGCAAGGGGACGACACGGGGGTGGACGCCGTCTGCACCTACAGGAAGGAGCCCTCCGCCCCGCCCTTGGACAGGGTGGGCCTTTACCACGAAGTGAGCACAAGACGGGAGGCATCATGCGGCTGGGCCCCTACAGCCTGGACAAGGACAGCCTCTACGTCAACGGTGACCTACGCTCCTCTGTCTGCCTCCTCTGCTGTCCTGTGGCAGCCTTCCCCAGGCCTGCCCCGTCCCCGTGCCCAACTCCAGCTCATGACCCTCTCCCTCTTTTCCCAGGTTACAACGAACAGCCAGTCCTGCCCAGTGAGTACCTTGCGGGAGCGGGCTGGGCTCGCAAGGCAGCGAGTGCCTGGCGGGGGTCTTCTCTCGGGCAGAGGCGGAAGGGTTCCAGGGCTCGTCAGCCCTGGGCAAGCGGGGAGCCTGCCAGCCTTCCCCGTGGAGACCAGGGCCGCGAAGGACGGCTGGCTGGCAGGAGACCTCTGCCTTTGTCCACCCAGAGCCCTGACACCCCGGCTCGTGCACCCTCTCACTCCCCATCTGTGCTTCTTGCAGCTCCCAGCCATGCGACGACGACACCTGCAGCCCTCGAGCGTTTCACCATCAACTTCACCATCACCAATCTCCCCTACAATTCCGACCTGGCGACTCCTGGCTCGGCAAAGTTCAACAATACGCGGGGAGTCATGACCACCATGGTAGGTGGCCCACCGCATGGCCATGGCCGTGCCCGTGTGTTCCTGTCGACCTCAAGGAGCTGCAGGGAGATGGCCAGGGCTTACTGTGAAACCTCTCTCCTCGGCAGCTCGACCGCCTTCTGAAGGAAAGCAGCATTGGCCCCGCTTTCCTTGGATGTGAAACGACAGCCTTCAGGTATGGGTCGCACGCGGGTGTCCCTTTGCAGGTCCGTCCCAGGATCGGGTCCGGGGGCCCGTCACGCTCTGCTCTGTTGCCGCCTTCAGTAGAGAGGCAGGACGTGTCCCTGATGCCCGCGTGCCTCAGACCATCTTTTGGTGCCCTCCCGCCTCGGGCCTCCCCTCGCTGCCTGCCCTCTCGCCTCCGCATGGAGACGGCATAGCCCCCAGGCCACTCCAAAGTCCTGCCTGGCCCGTGCTTCCTGAAGAGCCGCAGGGCATGAGTGGAGGCAGCAGAGGCATGGCCGGCAGCCCCGCACGCACGGCTTGGGAAGGCAGTGCTTGCGTTGCCGCGCAGGGACGGCTGCGGAAGCCCCCAGGCCTGGCCTTGAGCGAGAGGGCGCAGAGGCGGGGTGCTCAGGCACGGCGCTGTGTTTTCCAGGCCGGTGAGGCAAGGGGACGACACGGGGGTGGACGCCGTCTGCACCTACAGGAAGGAGCCCTCCGCCCCGCCCTTGGACAGGGTGGGCCTTTACCACGAAGTGAGCAACAAGACGGGAGGCATCATGCGGCTGGGCCCCTACAGCCTGGACAAGGACAGCCTCTACGTCAATGGTGAGCTTTTTTCGTTTCTTTATTTTTCTTGTTTTTCCATTTAGACACATGATGTCGTTTTTTCACATTTATTCATTAATAATTGTCTTTTCCTGAGTTTTTTTTTATTTTGAATCACAGTATCTTTTTTTTTCAAGTCATTTTTATATTATGTATGTCATACTCATGTATAAATCCTTTTTTCTTTCTATTTTAACACCGAAACACTTTTATTGTCCTTGTTGTAGTACACTCTCTTTTCTTACATATTTTTCAATTATGCTTTAGTATGAACTTTTCTGCATTGTTTTCTGGTTTTGTTTGATTTGTCACCTTTTCTGCCACTTCTTTTATGTATTTACCTTTAATGAACACTTTTTTCTTTTTCAGAATACAGTGAAGCCTATAGTTTTCCAGGTAAATCTATTAAACTATTTGTAATTTCAATATAACCAGCAATATTGCATTTCAATATCAGCATGTCTCATAATTTTTCTAATAGTTACACTGTTCTTCTTCCAGAAAGAATTAAATTACAGTTATATTGATTTTTTTGTACATTATCTTGCTCTTTGACACTAGGAGAAAGTTTAAGTAAATTAATTCCATTTCAGCATTTACTTTTCCTTGGGTTTTGCTTTCAGCTACAGCTACATCTCCAGGAACTGGGATGTTCACACTGAATTTCACCATAACTAATCTCCAATACTTAGTAGTCTCAGACATCCATATTCTGCCAAGTTTAGTGCTACCTCAAGAGTTCTGACTGCTCTGGTTAGTGTGATATATTCCTATTTATTTTTTTATTTGTGATATTTTGCTCATCTAATATTGTTATATTTTTAAAATGCATTCTTTTCAGCTCGATCAGCTGTTCAGAAAGACTAGTATCATTCAGCATATACAGGCTGCAAAATGATGGCTTTCAGGTAAGCATGATTATTTAGATTTAGGAAATATATAGATTTTGCTTTTGTGATGTAGTATGATACACAAATGGATCCTAGTCCTTAATTCGCTTTTACATCTTTTGATTTATCACCTCATTCATGAAACCCAAGAAACCATTACACTTTTTCTCAATTCTGTCTTTATAAATTTACTTGAATTCATGCTTGCAACATCTGAAATGTCAAGTGTGTTCTCATTATTTTGAGTATACAGTTGAAAAAATCATCATGGCGGAAAATTATTTGTATTTTCTCTTCTACCTGGAAAAATGGGTCCAATTAAATAAAAATTCTATCATTATATATCGTTCATATTGAATTCTGGAACCAAACAGGATATATCCTAATTTCCCTAGACCTGCACAAAAGTAGAAGACACTGGAGTAGATGCTGTGTGTACATACAAAAGAGATTCTGCTGCTTCCCAGTTTGATCGAGTCAATGTTTATCATGAAGTGAGCAACAAGACAAATGACATCACCAACTTAGGAATCTACAGCCTGGACCAGGAAAGCCTGTATATCAATGGTGAAGTGTTGATTTCCATGTGGATGGGGGGATATTCAATGGGTAGTAGTCCATAGCTGTCTTGTAGTTAACGCACAGTCATGAGTAGTATGCAGATGGAATAGTATTTGCAGCATGTATGCTTGAGCTTAACCTGTGTGCTAGACCACTCACAAAGCTCCATTGCCTACACAAATTCTCCTCAAACTAGCACCATTTACTTTCAGAGGTTTTGCATTGTCCGATGCAGCTTTTTTTTTTTCCATTTTAAATAGTATCTGATAAATTACCAAAACATGCAAACCACGTAAAGAAGTAAAGGCAACTAATTTCAGCTTAAATTGGGAACCTTCCTCCAGCATTTACAATGGAGCTTTCTTCAAAATAACACCTCGCCGCACTATCGTGACTAGTTTAAGTGACTGCTCAGAAACAGCAAATCTATTATCCTTCTGTGGCATTGTTCACCTATGCAAATATCTGATTCAATTATTGTCCTCATTAGCAGTATAATTCATTACTTCTTTGTCCTTTTTCCTTCCAGATTACCATGAAGCCCGTCTTATGCCTCGTGAGTACTTTTAAGTAATTAAAAAGCTGTGATACAAGATAGAGATGAATGCCTATTCAGATATATTCTCTTTTTTAGCTTTTTAACAGAACTAGAAGTAAAAATAAGGTGCAAACATTTAACAGTGAGAGAAATTAACTGCTAAGCACCATTGGTATCAATGTCTCATGAAGCATTTCAATTAGATCGGGGTTACATAGGAGGGCAGAGGAGACTCTGTGAGGAGACCTGTTTCCATAAACACCGAATTACACTCTTGGAAGGCTGGAGGGTAATTGATGTTGACACACAGTTCAGTCTTTTCCAACAGCAACATAAGTGAAAAGAATCTGAGGTTGAAAAAGCTAGACTGTCAGGCTAGTGTGTTAAAGGGCATCAAGATTTTTACCCAGCAGGATCAAAGGGGAAATGAAATTAACCTCAGCTCCTCGTCTGAAGTGGTCATGTACCTGTTTACAGCCTGCTTAGCTATGACTGGCCTTCCATAGGAGTCTGGATGAGCTGGAGAGCCCTCATCTGCCCCACAGCTGTGTGCTCTACATTGTTGCTGGCATCATTATTCAACATATTGAGCTGTTCAGTATAGTGCCCATCCATTCCAGCAGATATGAACTTCTTTATCCCAGCTTTAGGAGGTTCACGAGTATTTCTTTTCTTTTTGCAACAAATCTTGTGCTTTCTTGCAGCAACATCTTCAGCTCCTCTTGCTAGAGAGGGACATTTCACAGTGAATTTCACTGTGACCAATCTTCTCTACACATCAGCATTGGGAAATTCAAATTCTAAAAAATCCATTACTACAAAAAAAACTCTGACATACTTGGTGAGTGTCAGTCAGGTTCCTCTTGTGGCTATGTTCTTGTTGTTTTTTTTATTTATTCACTGTTACTTATCAACCGGCTTTTTTCCTTGGCAGCTTGATCGTGTGCTCAAGAACAGCAGCGTTAGCCCTGCTTACACTGGATGTACAGTGGTGGTACTAAGGTAGGCACATCCTGGAAGACAAGGGCAATTCAAATTTTGACGGAAAATAGGATTATGCAGAAATCTTTCCTTTGCACCTAATTCCTTCCTGATTTTGTTTCCTCCTAGCCTGGTAGAGCCTTTTAAGTTCTAGAGAGTGCCAACTAGAATTACAGCTCATTTATGATACCTTGTGATGGAGTGGTTGTTACATGATTTCTTCCCATTATGCTTGCATTGATTTCACACCAATTTTGCACTAGATAAAGAGGGTAATGTAATTTTAAATGCATTTAAGTTAGATCATAAGAGTGCTTTGTAAGTGCATAAAAGTATTCCAATTGTATAAAACAGCATAATACTACATTTCCAGAAATTGAGGGCATTCTTTCATTTAATAACGTTGTTTTACAGTATTTTAAGGGCAAATCCCATTCCATGTGATAGTGTGCAAGCAAACTCAAACAAATGCACAGAAGCATCATTCAGGCTTGCAAACATGTGTGATTTTTCAGGTCTGTGAAGAACAGAGAGGGCACTGCCATGGATGCAGTCTGCACATACAGAGCCAAGGCTACCACTGCTGAATTCAACCGAGTCAAGGTTTATCGTGAGTTCAGCAAGATGACAGCCAGCTGTACTGAGCTGGGACCCTACCGGCTGGATGCAGCAAGTGTTTATGTTAGCGGTAAGCAGCTGAGTTGACGTCAGGAGTGGATCCTCTGCTGACTGCAATTTGAAATTAAAAGGAATTGAGTTACTGCATAAATACAGAATCAATAAAACCTGGAGAGAGAGTAAGAGCAAATGCTGACCAAACCAGAGGAGCCACCGTCACTCATTGCCTTTGCACCTTGTTGTTCCTTCCAACTACGTAACTTAGCCAAATACAATATATTGAATGATAATACACCAGAGATCATTCTCCAGGAAATATAAGGATTACCCTTTCAAAGTGCACTGTAGAATGTGTTACCCTGCAGAGGAACAGTACTAGAACTGGACACCACTTGGCAAAAGTCATACTTAAATTGTCAATGTAGAAGTCAAATGGGCTTTAAAGAATTGGTGCATTCCCTCTCAATATCCCTAAGGAAGAGAGAATTCTGCGTACTGCTCTCTAAGAAAAGCAGCAGCTTGCCAACAACAGAGCCGTATGAGTGTGCGTTTATGCTTAGGCAGTTATCAAGTCAGTCTTTCCTAGTAAATGTTTACACAGGATCTCTCAGACAAAAACAACTCAAGTTCTGTATTCCACTGTGTGCCAGACCTTCCAAATTGTAATCCAGTTTCTCAAGTGCTGTCCTTTTTCTTCCCCCAACAGGTTATAATGAACTGCAGCCTGGACTATGTAAGTACCTTTAAATAGCAATTGAAAGGGCAAAAGGATTTTGCTAGTTAGCAATAGCAAAAAAAAGAAGGTTAGATTAACCAACCAAGAGCACTACTAGACTTGTAAAATAGTGTTAAGAGAATCTGGAAGCCCGTTAGGGAACCACAGTTCCTATGACCCTGAAGCCCACTAGAGTATCTGACAACTTTTCTTACAGTATTTCCTCTAGGGATGATGATCATAAATTATATTTTCAAGCAGTAATTTGCCTTGCTTCTTACAGCTCTTGATCAAAGTACACAACCTCTGTCACCAACAATGAGGAACTTCACATTGAATTTCACTATAACCAACCTCCAGTTCACTGCAGATCTGGCGATGCCAAATTCTAAAAAATTCAAATCAACAGAAAAAGTCATGTACCATTACGTAAGTCTGGCAAAATGATGCCCTGCTTGGGCATGGTTCTTTTAATATCTCTAATTTCTTACCTTTGCCATGGCATTTTATTTAAATGTTGTTATTAAATTTCTAGGTGGACTCTTTACTCAAAAAAGCAGCATTGGCCCTGCTTACATTGGCTGCAAAGTAACAGCATTCAGGTAAGAGTCATGTCTGGGAAAAATCTGCATTACCTGCTTCTTGAAAATTGTTTGCCAACCATATCCTGGGCTGCATCCAAAGCAGCGTGGGCAGCAGGTCGAGGGAGGTAATTCTGCCCCTCTACTCTACTTTCGTGAGACCTTCCCCCTGCAGTATTGCATTCAGCTCTGAGGCCCCCAACATCAGAAGCACATGGAGCTGTTGGAGCAAGTCCAGAGGAGGCCACGAAGATGATGCGAGGGCTGGAGCCCCTCTGCTATGGAAACAGGCTGAGAGAGTTGGGGCTGTTCAGCCTGGAGAAGAGAAGTCTCCAGGGAGACCTTCTAGCAGCTTTCCAGTACCTAAAGGGGCTACAAGAAAGCTGGAGAGGGGCTTTGGACAAGGGCGTGTAGAGACAGGACACGGAGCAATGGCTTTAAACTGAAAGAGGGCAGATTTCAATGAGATCTAAGGAAGAAATTCTTCCCTCTGAGGGTGGTGAGGCACTGGACCAGGTTTCCCAGAAAAGTTGTGGCTGCCCCATCCCTGGAAGAGTCCAAGGCCGGGTTGGATGAGACTTTGAGCAACCTGGTGTAGTGGAAGGTGTCCCTGCCTGTGGCAGCAGGGTTGGAACTAGATGATCTTGAATGTCCCTTCCAACTCAAACCATTCTGTGATTCTCAGCATTCAGCATATTAAAGTAATGTCACCAAGTGGTTTTCTTATATGCGTCTTTGACCTACTAAAAGTTAAGATGGACTCCTCAGTAATGACTAAAACATCCTAAAACAATGCCTCATTTCCTAGGTCAAAGAAGGACAGGGATGACACGGGAGTAGATGCCATCTGCAGCTATAGAGATGAGCCTTCACATCCCAAGTTCAGCAGAGTGACAGTTTACCATGAGCTGAGCAATATGACAAATGGCATCACCAAGCTGGGACACTACAGCCTTAACAGCCAGAGCCTCTACGTTGATGGTAATGAGACCACCTCAAGACATTATTCCTTATGTTGGCACAGACTATTTTGGAATGAGAATGAAGAGGATTAAATATGCCTCTCAAAACAGATAACAAAAAGTAGATGGCAAAAACCTGTCAGAGTTAATAAGTCAGTCATGAATTTAGTAACCATGATCCTGAATCTTCTGTAATAAAAACCCATATGCTTAGTCCTGCTGAGATATTCTTGGAATATTTTCCTGATAATTGCTCATTTCTTTTTCAGGTTACAATGAACTGCGTAGTCTGTCACGTAAGTATATTTAAAACCAGATACATACTAAAACTACTCAAAGGCTTAAGTTGATTTTGTTTCCCCCTGATTTGGCAATACTCATGAGATCGCAAAGTGTCTGAAGCGTGTGATCATGTTCATGTGTTTTTCTGCAATAAATGTAAATAAAAATAGTAACAATACTGTGTTTTGTGAAGATCCTGTTCTTATTTTATCTGTTTAATTTTTGTTCTCTCTTACAGCAGTGAAGCCAATGACCACACAAAGCCCAGGCCTAATAACAGAGCAATTCACACTGAACTTCACAGTAACCAACCTCAGGTTCACAACAGACCTAGGGACACCAAATTCTGCTGAATTCAATTCTACTGAGAAAATAATGCAACATTACGTAAGCCAGAGTCACATTATTTTTCACTGAAATCACTCAGGTTTTCTCATACTCACAAAGACCTTTCCTTATCAGATTGACCCTCTGCTTCAGAAGAGCAGCATTGGCCCCTATTTCACTGGCTGCAAAGTAATCGGATTCAGGTGAGAAATATATCTAAAAGATTAACTTGGAACTTTAGCAAATGGATTTCCTTATGTTTGACTGACAAATAACTAATAACAGTTCCTTTTTTAGGAAATTGGTTTCATTATAATAAAGCTTCTATGCACTTTTGCATAGTCCTTATCTTACAAAGCCTTTTTCTTTGTAATACCATACCTCAGTAATTCCTGCAGTTCATCTGAGAACTGTGGGCAGATTTTAATTGGTTTGAGTTTTTTTAATCACATCAGGAAAAAAAAAATTGGAATAACTAACGGAAGCCTCATGATATTCAATTCCTCAGGTCAGTGAGGAATAGGGATAACACAGGAGTAGACACCGTGTGCAACTATGGAGATGTCTCCCAAGTGCCCAAGCTTGACCAAGCCAAGGTTTACCAAGAACTAAGGAGCATGACAGATGGCATCACCAAATTAGGAATCTATAACCTGGACAACAAGAGCCTCTATATCAATGGTAAGTGCTTGATTTTCTCATTCCTCCAGGCACTAGAGTAGTTTGGGGCTACCTTGGGCTTTAGGGAGCACATCAATGTAAAAAAAATAAAGTGACCTTAAAGAAAAGGTGGTCCCGGTGGAGTTCACTGCATAACTTAGAATCGTAGAATCATAGAATCATCTGGTTGGAAGAGACCTTCAAGACCATTGAGTCCAAACATTCACCCTGCATTGTCAGGGTCCCTAAACCATGTTGCTCAACACCAAATCCACACAGTTTTTAAACACCTCCAGGGATGGGGACACCACCACCTCCCTGGGCAGCCTGTTCCAATACTTCACAACCCTCTCTGGAAAGAAATTTTCCTGATATCTAACGTAAATTTCCCCTGGCGTAACTTGAGGCCATTCCCTCTCATCCTGTCATTCATAACATGGGAGAAGAGACCGACCCCCATCTCCCTACAGCTTCCTTTCAGGTAATTGTAGAGAGCGAGAAGGTCCCCCCTGAGCCTCCTCTTCTCCAGACTGACCAGTCCCAGCTCCCTCAGCCGCTCCTCACAGGACAAGTTCTCTAAACCCTTCACTAGTTTTGTTGTTCTTCTCTGAACCTGCTCCAGCACCTCAACGTCCTTCTTGAAGTGAGGGGCCCAACTTACGTGCATAAGATGAAGTGTATGCTTCCAAGAACATTTTCACATAGCCATTTTTGAAGATTTTAATTTCTATATTACATTGAAGAGTGACTTAATTTTAGTCTTGACCTCAGTCATTCACCTGCAGATGAACGTTTCACTGGATTGCTATCCTACCAGTATTTAAACTAAACAGCGGCACATAGGTTTTCTCATTGTAGTCTTCACTATTATAAAAGCACCTTGTTCTGCTTAAGCAGTAGGTTGGTTGTTTAATAGATTCACACCCTCAGGGATTGGTTCTGATGATTCATTCCCAAGTCATCCATTTAATCATCCCCTCTTCTCTTTCATTCTCTTAAGTGTATAGTTCTCTTACATAATGTTTCTCTTGCATTTCCTTTCCAGGATACAACGAACTACTTGAGAGATCATGTAAGTGTTTTGCCCAACTCATTCCAGGGAAAGCTATTGAAGGAGTGGTGCACTCAGAAAAATAGGAGGGGAAGAGATTCTTCAGAGTAGCCTTGAAGTGTGCTAGGATTGGAAATGTCTTTGAAAGTGAAGATAGCTTTTTGTATAGTAAGATGCTAATCCTTCTCCCCTTTGATTATAGCTCTGAGCATGACTACTGCACCAAGCCCAACATCCAGGCATTTCACACTTAATTTCACCTTGACCAACCTCCAGTACACTGCAGATCTGGATGCACCGAGTTCCCGTAAATTCATTTCCACAGTGAAAGTTATCAATCATTATGTAAGTCTGGCTCTGGTTTTGCCCATTTTGCGTTATGGTGGTGATCTTAATCTGCCTGCGTTAAATTCGGGACATGCTTTCAAGATCTCAGTTGTACTTTTTTTTTTTTTTTTTTTTAAAACAGATTGACCCTCTTTTCAAACAAAGCAGCATAAGCTCTGCCTACACAGGATGTAAAGTGATGAGATTTAGGTAAGATTCCTGAAAGTGCAGTTAGCCATTTCTTTATATGCTCTCACAGACCTTACACTTGCATACATTATCGTAGTTGTTCTACTGCCAGAAAACAGAAGCCAGTGACACCTTCCTGTCCTTTCATGATTTTCTTGCTGGTAAAATCGTTTTGGTATCTAAATGTCATTGCCACAGTTCTTGAGAATCTGCTTAAAGATGTAGGAGCCCAATTGCACAGATAGGTTTCAGTGCCTGTTGCCTGTTGTTCCTAGTCATACAAATTACATAGGGTATTCTGTGAGCATTAGCAGTGTCCTAAAGAACATGTCTGACATTTTCACTTAGGTCTGGGAGAGACAGGGATGTCACAGGCGTAGACGCTGTCTGTAGCTACAAAAACAATGTCAGCCTTGCCAGGTTTGACAGAGAAAAGGTTCATCATGAGCTGAGCACTATGACAAATGGTGTCACCAAACTAGGACACTACAGCCTGGAGAAGAAGAGCCTGTATGTCAATGGTAAGTATCCATGAGCAGTACCAAGATATGATTTTGGGATCACTTAGAGATCATTCCTCTTTCTTCCACTCCACTGGGGCTTGAGCACTAATGGCCTTCACCTTTAGTTTGTTGGTATTCTGTAGGTTTTGACAATATGACAAAACCAATCCAGCATGATACTGCCATTTGAGAAGAATTTATGTCCCTTAAATCATACAAATCCCCGGAAAATTTTGTTGTTACATTAAGTAATCTAAATAGGGACATACCTGTGTTGCTTTTGTATGATGGATAGATCTGATGTAAAAATAAATACACTCTACCTTTTTTATATAGGTTTCCCCTTTGCAGACAGAGCTATCACCAGAAAGCCTGTCTTGACTGAAGCTCCAGCCAAATTGGGCTACAGATTGAGCTTTAGAATAGTCAATGAAAATCTAACTAACCCAGACTCTCAGTCTCCAGAATATAAAGCAGCCGTGGAAAGCATCACTAACAAGGTAAGTAACTGCAGCTCAGATACCATCATGTGTCTGCACTGGTCAATTTTTGCAGCAACTTCCATAGATTTATTTCTTAATTAGAAAAAAAATATCAACGTTTGGGAACAAAACTTTCTAGAATCTAAAAGATGAGATTGGCCTTTGAATCACTTTTGATTTTGTTATGTTACATGTGATTTTAAGAAATTATCTCCAGCCAAAGACATGCAAGAAGTTTAGGTCATCTGTTAAATGCACACTCACCCAGCATTTCAGTCCTGTCTCTAGAAGTATATACAAATCTGCCAGCTCAGTGGTCAGCACATACATAAGTCATTGCTTAGAATTCAACACATTCCCTTCAGGCCAATCCAACATATCAGCCTGATAAAGCCATAATTAGATAGGTTTTGCTTTTAGGATGAAGTCGTAGCATTCCTTATTTTGAGTTCTGAGTCTGCACTGTCTGTGAAATGTGGATCAAGATGACAGCTGTCAGTCACAGATTGTGCTGTTTAACGCTGACAGCTTGCTCAGATAAGACTGAAAGGGTTGCCAAGGTGGAAGTCAGACTCCCTCACCAGAAGGCATATTCTGAAGTAAAAATCAACTCCCATGATACCCAGCTAGTTAAAAAAAAAAAAAAAATCCTGGTGTTTCTCCAAAGTTAGAGGCTCTTCTGCTGCCATAAAGCATCTACCATGAGGCCCAGAACTCATTGATATTTAACATGACATTTTTATTTTAGATGAATCAACTGTATCGTCAGAGCAACCTGCGAGACCAGTTCCTGAACTGCAGTATCACAAGGCTGAGGTCTGTGGTACAATCTGTGATTTTGTTTGAAAGGTTGCCACACCCTGGCACCGTTCCCCAATGGCCGAGTGCCATAGTCCTCTGCAGAATTCTTCCCTTCCATTCCCATGTTGGAATTTATTTGGTTCATGCCCTAAGAAATAATTTCCAGGGTTCCCAGAATTCATCAGTTTGAATTTTTCCTGACTTGGTATGGACTGTCGTTTTTATAAGTCTGCCAGGATTTCTGTAAGGCACTCTTAGCTCTCTGAATATCCCAGTTATTACCATTGGCAATCTTGTCTCTTAACAAAGAACGAATGGTGACCCTGCAACTTTCACCCTCATCCTTCTGACTTGGACTCCACTGGGTTTTAAAAGTGGGCTTCAGGTATAGCTGTAGTGTCCTACTCTAGATGGGAAGATGCTTGGACAAGGGATCCTCACACAGGGTAAAAGCTTTTTTAAAAAAAGAAATAACTGATCATTCAATGCATGCATGCAGTTTAACCTAAGTTTGCAGAAAGAACAGGTAGTGTTATTGCATTTGCTGTCCCTGTTCCAAAGGAAGAGCCCAAAGCAGCCTGTTCCACATCTCTCAATAGCACATTAGCTTAAAGCACTTAACACTCAAAATAGCAGGAACTCTTCAGGAACCCCCTTCCCATATGAAGACACAAAGAAGTTTTGTGATCATCAGCCTGGTTGTCTCAGAACCTCTGTTTCTCTGTCCACAGGGCTGGATCCATAGTGGTGGATTGCAAGTGCTTCTTCCAGCCAGATCTCTACATCAATAGGGCTGTGGTTGAAAGGGCTTTTCAGGACGGGACATCGAATGCAACCGGACTATGGCTGGGAAGCAGTTACCGGCTGCAAGGATTCTCAGTAGACAGTATGTAGAGCTCAAATCACAGCTGCCCAGTTTCCACCCAGATCAACCCATGTTGCCAGGGCACACTCAGATTTCCCCAACTTCTGGTCTATGAGAGGGCATGTGGGGGAGGTAGGGTGTATGCAAATATATCTATGTCATCAAGTTGAGTCACTGAACTCAGGTTAGAGTTGGGCCAGTCCTTTGCCACATCCAGTCTGGCTCAGTGTAGCCCTTTAGTCCTCAATGGCTTAAGCTGTTACCACTTCATTTTCTTATTATTTAATATTGAGTAACTACTCGCCATAACTTCAAGCATTTAAAGATAAACAAAAGATAAAGATTTCTTCAAACGTACAACTTCCCAAAGAAATGAGTGGGCTAGTACATTGCTGAAGGATTTATTCAAAGGGTAAACTGGCGATTTGCTGTCACACCCAAACGCAACTCAAGTTCTATTAATCTGTTAAGACTTCTTCAAGTTTTCCCAGTTAAAAGTCTACAGATCAATGCTGCTTGGTAGAAGAGCCTGTTTCTCTCTGCTAGAATTTATACTGACTTTTCCTCTCAATTTCCAGGCTTGGAACTAGCAATTGAGGCAGCAACTTACAAAACACCCCTCAAGTCTGGGAAAGAAAATTTCAGATTAAACTTCAGAATCTCCAACCTTCCCTACTCCCCAGAACTGCAGGACTCCAGGTCACAGATGTACCAAATGAACAAAGAGAAAATTGAGAAAGAGGTAAAACTAGCAGCAATAGCTTGATTTCCATGTCCAAATTAAAGATGTACTACATTTTCTCAGTTTTCCTCAATTGTTTTGTTTCTTCCCATCAGCTTGATGTATTCAGAACTAGCAGCATGAAGGACTACTTTGCTGGCTGTACCGTTGAGAGCTTTGGGTATGTCCTGCTTTGGAAGCGTTTTCTCTTGAGCCTGAAAAGAACAGTTAGCAGAAAAGGCATTCAGAGCCACAGCATGGTGTTTATGCCTCATTGCCAACCTTTGTGCTCTGGATGACACATCAGAGGCACCTTCATTCACTCTCAGTCAGTTTTGCCTTTACCACAAAAGGTTTCTGTCCAAATGAGAGGTGGTTTTATTTCCATGCTAGCAAAACTGTTTTCATGCATGAACAATTCCAAAGTAAAACAAATACATTCGTTGTCTCATTTAGCTTATTCAAATAAACTAAAACCCCACTGCAAGACATTAGGAAAACAATCATCAGAACTGATCAGCCTGAGAATAAAATCTACTTCTGTGTGTCTTTTCCAACACCTCTTTGGAGGAACAAAAAAAGCTGAGCTGATTTACCTCTTAGAAATGCCTTGTCTGGGTTTAAATCAGTGGGTGGATTTCACAAGGCTACATGAGTTCCTGTCTCATCTAGTGTAAACTGCAAAAACTGATCCCATGCTAATAAAACATCGCCTAGACATCTGCGAACCTGAGCCTGATTCTGAATCCCTCTCCGTGCCTTTACTCAGCTCTACTTCTTTTTCTCTTCTCCCATAATGACGACCCTGGTTGTCATCCTCCAGGCCTGTCCATGGGAAAGCTTACACAGATGTTACTTCCATCTGCAAGTTCACACTGGACCCCTCCTCAGGGACTCTACAAAAGCAAGACATGTATGAGGAGCTGAAACACCTGACGCACAGGTTCACCAAGCTGGGCCCCAGCTACGAGCTGGAAGATCAGAGTCTGATTGTTGAAGGTGAGAGCTCTCGAGATGGTTTTGTGGGAATGTTTAATAGTTTTGTTTCAATCACCTCTCAGTGCTCTGTTTCTCACCTGTCTCACCCTTTATTTCCAGGTTACTCTCCACTCAAGACAGATGAACAGGAGTCTGAAAGATCCCGTAAGTGCTTTTCAGGAGGGATTTGCCCCTACAGCTGCTGAACACTTTAACTGCAGTAAATTAGAATCACATACTCTGAAACGGAAGATAGACCTGTGCAAGAGCCCAGAAATCTAGGACTCTCAGGAGGCTGGCAACAAACAGCAGGAGCCATCAGAGCCAGTCAGCCTGAGGAAAATGGAAGCGAAGGACAGGCAAAAGCAATGCAAATTGGGAAGTTGTTTTGGAGCTCTGGCATCAATAAATTCTGATAACTGCAGTATTTACAAAAAAGTCCAGATAGTGTTGTGAGCATAGCCACAACCCCAGAACTAACAGTGAACAGGAGGGAAAAAAAAAATACTTTGAACTGTTGCTTTTCCATCACGACAGACATGCTGGCCAAAGTAACTACAGCTTTTGCTGGCACCCTTAGCCCTGTGCCCTTCCCCAAGAGGCCAGCCAATAGCTAAGAGAGAACTTTGTCTCTCTGAACATCCCTGAAACCATCTGAGGGCTCTGACACTGAGGTGGCATTTAAAGTTGTAGATCCTTAGACCCTCACTCCATTTTACCAAAGTTTCTGTACCTCCTGCCCATCTTCACGCTGCTGGGACATGTTTGCACTGCAGCCAGGGAAGGCCAGATGCTGCTTTCCAGCAATTTTGCCTCACCTATACTTCGTACAGTACTTTTGAACTTTACCAGCGCAAGATCTCCCTCTCTCTGTCCCACGTACAGGAATCCAAAAAGCTGATGTGCCCTTATTTTACCTTTGCAGAGCTTCAGTTCTGGGCAATTATCCTCATCGGTATTTTCACCCTGCTTGGCTTTATTCTCCTCATCTTGTTATGCTTCTTGGTAAGTGGCCCCTTTGCTGTCCTACCTGTAACTTGACTACAGCAGTGCCCAACTGTCTGGGGAGCTGCAGGAGGGACGGATGTTCAGACACATCCACAAGAAACTCAATGGAAGCAGTACCTGACATGCATGGTAACGGCAAGCGGCGTGCCCAGTCCTCCTTCAGTCACTGCCAACTCTTTCAAGGACTTGCACAGAGGAAGATGGGGAAGGGTATCTATAGTCAGCTACGTAGATTTCTAGGAAAGGAAGCAGTGGATCATGAATGAGATAGAGTCCTTTGCAGAGAGAAAAATATAAAACCAAAGGTAAGGCAAACACCAAGATGACCAGCAGGTTGAATGAAGGGATTTCCCACAGCATTTCTTAAAGCTCTTCTCTGTTCAGATATCTGCAGAATTACTGGGTTACAGCTAAGGGCCTGCAGAAGAAGCAATTTTTAGTAACCTGCGGGAATCACATCCAGAATTTTGTTTTCAATGCTGTTAACATACAGAATGTAGCAACCTTGCAAGGCTGTACTCCAGCTGCATACCCTTGGAAAGAGCAGAGCAGTCCCTCTTCTGATCTCTGGTGCTGATTTAATGGGAGACAGCATCTTAACAGAACTGTTTCAAAAGCAGCTGTGTTTGCTTTGCACCAGCTCCAACAGAACAGATAAATCTACAGAGAACATGGGATTACTGTCCTTGGAGGTTTGTCTCGGTTTGAAAAAAAAACAGAGGTCTGCTAAGGAAGGCAGGAGCCTCCCTCGAAATGGAAACTGTAAACCCCCTCCCTCCGAATTACTAAAATTTTGAAATTAAGGGGCTCTCAGGCAAAGATATGGGAGTACAAATAACAGTTCTTTATTGGGAAGATTAAAGAGAAGGGAGAAACAACAACAACAACAACAACCCAAATGCAATAGTACACAAAAAGAAAAAAAGAACCCACTGACAGAGTCAGAATACGACCTGCCCCCCTGCTGGTCAGGCTGCTGGCAGCAGTCTGATCAATCGGTGGCTGCAGCCCTCCTGGCACGGCAGACGTGGCTCCGCTGGAGCACCGATCCTGCCGAAGGGTGCGGGCCCCCCCGAAGGGCCGGCGGTGCCGCAGATGGCCTGGTCTGCCTCCGGGAACCCGGCGGGGAAGAAGAAAAAAAAAACCGCTCCTCTGGGGTGTCAGCGCCGGCCGGCCCAGGCCTCCCCGGTCTGGGAGGAAGGCACGCAGCAAACCTCGAGTGGCTGCTCTGTGCCAACTAGTCCAGCAGCAGCCAGAAGTGCCCGGCTGTCTCCCCTGGTGCCTGCAAGAGCCCACCCGACCGCCGCCGCCGCTTTCCCGCCCGCGGGTGCCGTCGCGAGGCGCCCCCTCCCCTCCCGGCTGGAGCATCTCCCATGGGGCCGATGTTGTTCTGGGAGTCTGGCCGCAGATCCTTGATCGCCCATCAAACAGAGATGGCTCCTGGAGGGAGCGATCCACGAGTCATGGGCAAGGCATTGATGGCCCATTAACAGAAGACAGTCTGGGAGGAGGAGGCAAAGGAAACATTGCCCCACCTGGTCTCAACAGCTCATGAGGATGGTGATAGAATACATACTTTTGGGCACATCTTACATCATAACCTAGGACAAGGTTCAAGAGTAAAAATTACAGTCAGCAAGATTTAGTAGAGGAAAAACCTCAGATTGAAAACTGGGAGCTGTGCTGGTGTCTACCTGTGGAGCTTTAGGCAAGCATCTTCTTCACAGAGTCCCTCCATCCCCACCTGGCAATGCAGTTGGGAGGCATCTAATGAAGGGCAAAGCGCAGACTTGGGTTTGTTTTCTTTTTTTGCCATTAACATTGTTCTTTTCCCACCAGATCGTCTTTTGCCTAAGAAGAAAGTCGCATCTGTACCAGGTTCAACAGGGCATGTACGGAATGTACTTCCCACATCTGAACACAAGAAAAGTGCATTGAGATAACAGATGAAATCTGTCTTCACAGACCTGTTCGTCCACTGATGAAGGAAAACGTGTTTACACGTACTAGAAAAATGTTTCATTAATAAATTATGTTTATCATTTTCTCTTGTCTTGAGGCAAATCTTCACACTATTACCACAGCTGTTTTCATACTATAGGGAAACTGCCAACAACGCAGAATTTTGTTCGGTTTTGCTTTTTTTTTTAAAGCAGTGCAGTATTTTATACATATATTACACAACCAACAGAAAATAAAGACTACCAGGAACCGCAGTTTGCACGGCTCTGCAGTGTTAATGTGAGTTTTCTGAAAAAGGCTTAAAATTATACCAATTTATAGATTTTGGGGGATTTTTGAGTATTATGAACTTAAAAACTTCACCTAGAGTTTGGCTTTTTCCTGATTTATCTTCTAAGATGTAAATAGCTTAAACTGAAACATTTCATATATTTGAAATGTCAAGAGATTATGTAAAGATACATTGTCAAGTCTGAGTGCGATACAGTCAGCCTGCGCCTTTTGAGATCGATACCGATTTCGATTGAATAAATGCCACGAAACACTGTTTCCGCTGTAGCGACACTTTTCATCCCAAATCAGGAAATACTTTTCCCCTACTGAAATCCCTGAGCTTTTGCTCCTCAGTTTTCTTGGGCATCCCATAGCTCAGGGTCTGATGTTACAGAGATCAGGACCTTTTATGACCCCTCCAGACCACCCGAACCAGGCGGACTTGCCCCAGAGCGCCTGTTGTGCGCCTCAATTTTCTGCAGAGCACAGGAAATAGCGCTGATCTCTAGGTAATTGTTTGATACTATCATTAGATGAACCCTCAGCTGAAAGTGAAAGCACTCAAATTAGAATTAATGAAACCACAATTAGTCATTAATCCTTCCACTGCAGGCAATGTTTCCACACAATCAAAATGGCTTTTTTACTCTCAAAGTAGAGCTCCTCAGTGGGCAGGTTGGATCAGTTCGTCCCCTGGGTTGGATTCCTCAGTGCAGAGTAGAGTTTCCTACGCAGAGGATTAGAAACCTGTTTGCTCGATCAAACAAAGGTTTTCAAGCACCCAGTATTATGTCAGCACCATCAGATTAAAAGCTTTCACAGGGGCTTGCAAAAGGCCGTTGCAGGTTTCCATGCCACCCAGCACGCCCTGGCAGCAACAACCACGGCATGGCAGAAGCGACCTCCCGGCTCAGCCTTTGACGGCAGACACTCAGGAAAAGCTGCTTGGCAGAGCAGGGCTGGCAGCGTCACCCACTGGAGCACCAGCTCCTGCCTTGGCAGTCCTGGGCAAAGCCCCGGATCTTCAGCCAACTGTCCTTGCTGCATCTCCATTTCCTTCCTACTGGTACCCCAGAGCCCTGCTCCCCTCTCACCGTGGAGCCCTGCTCCTTACTCTCAAAAAACACAGAAGTGATGCTGACACAGCACAGATGCGACAGCCAGCACATGCTGGGAAAGGAAGGTGGTATTTTGTGGAGCTGTTTCCTAAGGGTTTTGAATTTTCTTTTTGATGCCATGGCCTTGAGAGAAGATTAGCCTCTCAACACTGTGAGCCACACCACCAGCACCATCTCCCCGTGGGTTTGCTGGGCACAGGAGGAGAGGCCCAGCACACACTGCAGAGCACAGACCAGCAGCCCCTGCGTTGGCACCGCTGTCCTCTCCTGCCTCAGGGACAGCAGGGAAGACAGTTAAAAATAGATTTCTCAGGGGACCTCCAGGCAGCACCCTGAGTCCCAGGACAGACCTGTGTGATAGTTTGATGTGTGGGGGGGTGTTCTGGTGGCAGGGGAGGGGATTTGCTCCCTGTGCCACCAGATCTGAGTCCCATCCCCCCCGGGGGAGGTTGAGCCAAGGCGGCGCCTCTGCGAATTGCCCTATTTAAGTTGGGACAAAGGGGCGGAAAGGGGCTTTTTGCTCAGGAGCGAGGAGAGAGCAGGAGGGCGCTGCCCTCGCTCCCGGCTCCCGGCCGAGCGGCCGCTCGGGCCCGGGCCGGCGCCATGTGCTCAAGATGGCGCCGGGGGAGCCGCATGGGGGGCTCGGTAAGCGCCCCGCTCCCGGGGTGCCCGCCGGGCCGAGCTTCCCCAGAGAGGATTAAGATCTAAGAGAAGACAACCACAACGACCGGGTCAGCAAAGATGGAGCAGGAGGAGGTGTACTGGAGCTGAGGCTTCCCTTGCAAATCGGTGTGAGATGGCAGGCGGCCCCCCTGCAGCCAGGGTGTACTCGGCGGAGCAGCGACCCACTCGTGGCCCGTGGAGAAACCCACGTCGGGAAGGAGATGCCTGAGCCCAGGAGAGGTCGTGGAGCAGGGGATGCGCGACCAGGTACTGTTGATAATGGGGCATGGAATGCACGACGAGGTCGTGGAGGCATCTGGAGACCGTGGGACGACCCACGCCGACGCGAGTGGCAGCAGCTCCCTAAGAGGCCGAGACTGGTAAAGCCCGAACTGGTGCGATCCATGGGGAGGATTGCAATCTTGCGGGCAGGACTTACTTTGGAAAAGTTTGGGGACTTTTTCTTTGTGAGTAGGGGATCCACCGAAGCAAGGGAAAAATGGTGTAAAGACTCCTCCTCCTTTAAGAAAGGAGCGGCAGTGAACAACATGGATGAACTGACCTGTACTCCCCCATTCCCTGTCTCCCTGCGCCGCTGGGGGAAAGACAGAGCCAGGAACGAAAGGAAAATAGGGGGTGGGGAGGTGTTGTTTTAAGATCGGGCCTTGTTTTCTCTTTCTCCTCTCAAGTAACCGGTTTCGTTCCCTTTTGTCTTTTGTTTAGTAACTGTTAATAAATTGTTTTGTTTTATTAAGAAAGCCTGAGTCATGTTTTGCCCGAGACCATGGTTGGTGGGTGCTCCCTTTCGGTTCTTGTCTCGATCCTCAGTCCAAAAAAAAAAAAAAACCACGACAACCTGAGAGCAGCAGAGCAAATTGGTGTCTACTCAACAGCAAGACACACATAGACGGTTTAATTCAGAAAATCTTTAGTTTAGATGCAGCACAGCAGCACTCAGCTCTGCCCAACCTGCTTGCGGGGACTCCAAAGAGCTGAGACAACCATCCTGGCAATACCATGAGACCCCATTGCCTAAGGGGTTGTACAAACACGCTTTTCTGCAGAAACAGCCACAGCCACACATGCCGAGCATCCTCCTCTCCCTGGCACAGCAACCAGCACTCACTGGCAGACCAGGACATGCCACATATGTCTGACTCCACATACTTTTGCCACCACTGGCAGGGGACTCAAATCCCGGCTGCTCTCTCTCATACCCAACCCCCAAAGCTAAAGAGATAACACCAAAGCTGAAGCAACACACTGAGGAAGGGGCATCAAGACAGCTGAGAGGGGAAAAGGGGCTAAGAAAGCAGCAGCTCTCAGGGAGAAAGGGCCAAGCTCGAGTGCTATGGGGATGGCAGGAGCCTGCAAGCCTCCCTGCCAGGCTGCCTTCCAAGAGGAAGGAGTTTTCACATACCACAGTGCCTCTCAGCATCCCCTACCGAGTTGCCATGCACTTTGTGTTATGGTTGGACACCTGCCCACATTAGCTACGGAGCTGTTGGTTCCAAACGAGATCCGGGCGAGGCTGCTGGGACTGGGCCAGCTTGGCAGTGACGCAGGTGGCACAGCCTCTGGCGCAGTGATCTGGCCCCAGGCAGGGATTGGGGCTGGGGAAGGGCAAAACAAGCAGGTGAAGAGGCTCAGTTTGATCTCAGGGATCTGCCCTGAACCTGGTTCCATTAATGCTCAGCCGTAGCACCACCCTCCACGGCTGCTTCCCTCCAGCATGATCTTTGGCCTCCCAATGCCTCTACTCTCCCCTTGCACTGCAGATGCACCAGGGCTGTTCCTTGGCATTTCTGTCCTTGTCTTCATGTGGTTCAGCCCAGTTCCTCTGCTGCTACCAGTGTGCAAACTGGCATCTGGCAGCACCCGGTCACCTCTTTTCCCAGCACAGGGCTCGGTGGACCTGCCCAGCACTGCCTTGGTGATTGCTGCTTAGTAAGAGAAAGTCCATCAGTCTCCTTTTAACCTCTTTAAACATTTCGTGCTGAACAATGGAAACAAGCCTGAACTGCAGCCATAAACCGTTCAGCTGCTTCTCATGATTCTCCTCAGCAATTCATAGAATCATAGAATCATAGAATGGTTAGGGCTGGAAGGGACCTTCAAAGGTCATCTAGTCCAACCCCCCTGCAAGGAACAGGGATATCTCCAACTAGATCAGGTTGCTCAGGGCCTTGTCCAACCTGGCCTTGAACGTCTCCAGGGATGGAGCATCCACCACCTCTCTGGGCAACCTGTTCCAGTGTTCTACCACTCTCATAGTAAAAAATTTTTTCCTAATATCCAACCTGAATCTACCTCCCTCTATTTTAAAACCATTACCCCTTGTCCTATCATAACTGGCCCTCCTGAACAGCCTCTCCCCATCTTTCCTGTAGGCCCCCTTGAGGTACTGGAAGACCGCTATAGGGTCACCCCGGAGCCTCCTCTTCTCCAGGCTGAACAGCCCCAACTCTTTCAGCCTGTCCTCATAGGAAAGGTGCTCCAGCCCTCTTATCATCTTCGTGGCCCTCCTCTGGACCCTCTCCAACTGGTCCATGTCCTTCTTATGTTGGGGACTCCAGAACTGGACGCAGTACTCCAAGTGAGGTCTCACGAGGGCAGAGTAGAGGGGGAGAATCACCTCCCTCGACCTGCTGGCCACGCTCCTCTTGATGCAGCCCAGGACGCGGTTGGCCTTCTGGGCCGCAAGAGCACATTGCCGGCTCATATTGAGCTTCTCGTCCACCAGTACTCCCAAGTCCTTCTCCTCAGGGCTGCTCTCGATCCAATCACCACCCAGTCTGTATTTATGCCTGGGATTGCCACGACCCAGATGTAGGACCTTGCATTTGGCCTGGTTAAACTTCATGAGGTTGGTACGGGCCCACCTCTCCAGCCTGTCAAGGTCCCTCTGGATGGCATCCCTCCCTTCCAGCGTGTCGACGGCACCACACAGCTTGGTGTCATCGGCGAACTTGCTGAGGGTGCACTCCATGCCACTGTCCACGTCACCGACAAAGATGTTGAAGAGGGCCGGGCCCAACACGGACCCCTGAGGGACGCCACTTGTGACCGGTCTCCACTTGGACATTGAGCCGTTGACCACTACTCTCTGAGTGCGGCCATTGAGCCAATTCCTTATCCACCGAGTGGTCCATCCATCAAACCCATGACTCTCTAATTTAGAGAGAAGAATGTCGTGCGGGACAGTGTCAAAAGCTTTGCACAAGTCCAGGTAGATGACATCCATTGGTCGACCCTTGTCCACCGATGCTGTCACCCCATCGTAAAAGGCCACCAAGTTGGTCAGGCACGATCTGCCTTTGGTGAAGCCATGTTGGCTGTCACCCACCACCTCCTTGCTCTCCATGTGCCTTAGCATGGTTCCCAGGAGAATCTGCTCCATGACCTTGCCAGGCACAGAGGTGAGGCTGACCGGTCTGTAGTTGCCCAGGTCCTCCTTGTTCCCCTTTTTAAAAATGGGGGTTATGTTCCCTCTCTTCCAGTCATCGGGGACCTCGCCAGACCGCCACGACTTCTCGAATACAATAGCCAGTGGCTTGGCAACTTCATCCGCCAGTTCCTTCAGGACCCGCGGATGGATCTCATCAGGTCCCAATTCCTTTTCAATTTGGCTCTTATAGATAGAAAAATGCTCCATCTGCTTTGGAAATAGTCATCAAAAAGCCCTTTGTGCAGTGAGGGCACACATCCAGACACCTCTTTAACCTCCTGTTCTCAGCATCAACCCAGCACCACTTCCCAAGGGCAGAACTCCATCCTGTTCCACCTTCGATGGAGATGAGAATCTGAACAACCTGAGCTGCCCTGTCCAGAGCAGGATCCAGACCACCCACTCCAACCCCATATGCAGGCAGTGATCATACCTGGCACCTGCTTCACTGCCAGGATTCATAGCTCCGTAGGTGAGGGCACATCCTTTCCGCTCATCACCCTCATTAGTTCATCACTAATTGTCTCATCAGCCTTTCTCCTGTCCTGCTCCACAGGGGACTTCAACCTGTGACAGCCAGCAGAAGAGCTGCACTGAGTCCAACCCAGAATTTAATTTATGAAATGGTTGCTTTATCAGGATCAAAAGCTTTGTTTTGTTGGCACCACAACTGCTGAATTTTGTTTTCCCTCCCACCAGCCTGCAAGAAGCAAATCCAAATTTCCCTTTGAGCCACTGCTGGACCCGACGGTTTCTCTTCTCTCTGCACAGGCACACCTGCTCCTTTCCAGTCAAAAGCACCAGATTTAGGGGCAATGGGAGAACAAAAAATAGGAAATCATTTTTATGCTTCCGCTTGCAGTTTACTCAATGCACCAGTGAAAGAAGGAGCACTGAGGCAATGCAAGCTTTCATCAGCTCCTGCGTCTGCAGTCCAGTGCCCCCACTGCAGACGGATCTGTGCTGTAAACCACCAGACAGCAGGTACACCACGCAGCCACCTGGTCCTGCTGCACGGTGTCACCTGCCCGTTATTCAAACAGCTCCGAGGATACCTCCCTGTGCTCAGCCACTGCAGCCCAGCAGTGCCCATCTCGAATGGAGGTAAACACCCACGGCTGAGGGCAGAGGCTGCACGGTGCCAGCTGGTCCATCCCAGGTTGTCACCTCTGAAGAGCATTAAGCAGGACTTTACAAGAAATGATGAGCCCTGCAGAAAACAAGGAGCTATTTCCCTTGGGTGTGTGTAACCACAGCCGCAAAAGAACAGCTCTGGGCACACCGTACCTGGCAAGGGATGGCCCAGGGTGCTGGCTTCGGGCCGAAGAGCATTACAAGAAACAACCACCAAAAAAAGGCCAAAAGCAGACCACAAAACCCCCAGGACATATGAGCTGGCATGAGCTAGAGCTGGGCAGCACCATTCGCTTTCCACCACACTCCTGCCAAAAAGCAGCTGATACCATCGAGCACCGCAGTGTTACTAAACGTGCGTGGGACATGGAGGCAGAAAAATCCCCTATTGCATGGGCCAGAGGTGTGTGTCCCCCGCTCTTTAACCACCACTTTCCAGCTGATCTTACCAGGTCCTCTTCAGCTTTGCTGCCTTCCGGGACCTTGACTCCAGCCCTAGGACATCATTGCTAATCCATGTTTTGTCATCCTCTCCAGTCCTCATTCTTCTCTATTCAGCCCCAAGATCTCTATGTCACATGAAGACCCCTCATCTAACATACTCCAGTGGGCAGAGCTAAGGGTACTGCAGCAGGTTTAATCACTGTTCTTGACCAGCAACACGGTAGATTTAATTTCCTTTTAATGCAGCTGAAGCGTCTGCCCCACACTCCAGCACCTAGGACGCATGCAGACTGGAGCAGTCTTGGTCCCCCCACCTTGGATGTTGCCTGTGAACACCAAGACACCTGCACACGAGTGATTTACCCACTTCAGAGAGGAGCAGGAGCCATGGAAAATATCACAAACAGTGTCAAACTCGACACCAAATCCTCCCTCAGACAATCCCCAAAAGAAATCATGCCAAGTTTAACAAATTTTTGAGTAACTCCCCCTGGCCTTTGAAGCTGACACAGGGTTTAGTGGAAGGGGTGTGGGAAGGATATGGGATGCTCTAGGGATGCAGGACGGATGTTACAGGGACGCTGCAGTGATGCGGAGTGCAGGAAGCATCTTGCATGACACTTTCCCACGGCTCTCTGACAAGCAAAGAGCGTTTGGCTCTCAAATTGACTCAAACTAGCCACTTCATTTCCCCTGAAACTTTCCAGAGAAAACAAGTTCTTATCTCACTAGAAACCTGGGCCACAGATGCTGGGCTGCCTAGGAGGAACACGCAGCTCTTGTAAGCCGACAGCGGCACTCCCAGCCTCGGACAACCGCTGGCTGCTGCCTCCCCAGGGATGCGCTCGAGGATGGGGCTGCAGCTGTGGGCTGAGCTGCTGACACCATGTGTCTGGTGCAGCTGCAAAACACCGTGCAGTGTCCTGCGGAGCAAAGAGCTGCAGATTTGCTTCCTGTGAACTGAAAGGGGAAACACAGGAACAACCCAAGCATTTCGTTCTGCATCCTGGTATCAGCTGAAAAGTGAAACGCTTGGCTTTCAGCCTAGACCTTTTTCTGTTAAAGGTTTATAAAGAGATAGGACTTTAATTCTGGCTTTGGTTAACTTTGTGGTGAGCACAGCCCACCGAGTGGGGACTGCTGCATCCCACAAAACAGCTGGCACATCTGCAGTGTTTATAGTCCAGTAAATCCCCTCTTCTCCTGTTTCTGCTCAGTAAAAGGTCAGAGCAGCAGCGTCTCTCCCTCCTGACTCACTCCCAGCACAGCTCGGGTGACGGAGAGCAGAAAGGCAGAGATCATCTTCCTTCCCCTGCCTCTGCCCACACGGTGAAATCCTGCAGCACCCACCAGCACTCTTGGAGGCAGCTCCTCTGCCCAGTCCACAACATTCCCTGTGGACACCTGGGCACTGCCACCACTGCCCACCGCCTCACTCGGTCTTGCTCCGGCCAGCACAGAGCACAGCCACTGTACAGGGAAGAAATTTCTCGGTGGTTGTTCAGAAACCTCCACCTCCCTTTTACTCTCTTCCACTCATCAGCTTTTCCCCATGCAGGACAGCTCCTTTCATGGGCTCCAGTCTTCAGGAAGGGGCCAAGGAAGCTCCCATGTTAAAATCTGCCTTTCACAGCACTGCGGAAACACCCACCTGCTGGTGCTCCGTGAGGCCCAGGGTGACACAGCCCAAGCGCATCGACAGCCCCACCACATTTTGCAGATGCACAAAGTTACTGGTGAATTTGGGGGGCTCCTGGGAGATTGGCACAGCCCAGTGGGATGCCAAGGACTGGTGCTCAGATTCGAGGTACTGGCCAGTTGGAATTGGAGGCCACCTCATCCCTGCAGCAACGGACGCGGCTTCTTTGTGCTGAAGGGATCGGTGCAGCTCAGAGCTGGCAGTAGCTCCTGGGTTACCTCCTGAGTCCTTTTCGGTGATACAAAGCGAATAGGCTGCAAACAAACCACCCTTCAGCACTTCATGGGCTCAGGGCCTGAAGGGGACTGGGCAACCCCATGTGCTCGATGCTGGAACCCTGCGCTCCATCGCAGCAACACGCAGGGACTCCATGCACGTGTTTTAGTGGGATGCAAAAACCCCTCATCCACACGCCTCAGGGAAGTAAGGGACCAGGAAGAAAAGGATGGTATGATTTTGAGGTTAGTCAAAACACTGCGGTAATTTAGCGGAAAGTATTTTTCTGCTGTAATCTCATTCTCATATGCCGCAGCAGGTTTTTCTTGCTGTGTTAAAGAAATGCAACGAGTGTGGGAGGTGTGAACTAATGCTACCACACTGAGATGGTGGTGACGACCTGAGATCTCACAATGATGTTCATCAGACTCCCTACTCAACAGCGGTGTGAGCAAGTACAGTGGAAAAAAGGGACATAATTGGTCTTTTAAGAAAATACCCAAACCAAATAGCTGCGAGACAACCTCGTCAGCAAATGCTATTTAAGAGCACAGGCATTCACCTCCTCTGCCCCAGGGCAAGTGTTAACCTTTAAACACAGCCTTTCCGCTCCCTTCCCTTTCTCTCTCACATGTTTTCTCCTCCACCCGCTCCCCACTTGCCAAAATCACTCGTGTTTCCCCATCAAGACCCCTCAGCTGCCGTGTGCCGCAATGTGCCGTGCTGAGAGCCGCTCCGTCCCCACGTGCTGTCACCCCATCCCGGTGCTGCCACGGGCTTTGAGCCAGCAGCTGGCTTTACTTGGCAGAAACGCTTCCCAGCAGCAAAACCTCCTTGTGACTCGCACACAGTCCGGGCTTGGACATAAGCCTCATTTCTTGTCATTCCTGGGCCAGCTGTCCCAGGGGGGTGGCTAAAGCTGAACCTCCTCAGCTCTTGTGCAAACGGGGAGCTGGCCACAAGCATTGACCCGAGCATCGACCTGGGCTGCGCTGCAGACGGCTGCCCTGTTGTTATGGGCTTTTGCACGCACGGAGCTGCCTCCCTTCATGGAAAGTTTTTTCCCAGTTCCAGGAGAGACCCACCGGTGTGGTTGTCCTGGCAAAAGGAGGTTTCTCAAGGGAGAACGACTCCTGTCTGCACCGCTGCTTTCTGTCCTGGCTGCAAGGGCAAGAAAAAGAGCTCGAGGGTGACGTGAGCCTTGCGTGAGAGCTGAAGGGGGAAGGCAGCTCGCTGCTTTCCAGAGCATGTCGTGCTCGCTGGCGGCCAGTGGAAGTAGCCTTGCAGGGGGAAGTAGCGTCAAGTGCCACAAATTGTTTTAACATCCCTCACATCACGTCTTCACCCTTAATCTACACACCCCAGTGTTCTGAATTCAGGGTAATGAGGCTGGAGCATGGGGTGGAGAAAGGTCCCTGTTTGGAGGACGAGCGCTCGGCAGCACGAAGTCCATCACAGCCCAGGAGAACACCTCCCAGATCGGGCTCTGGCACCGGTTGGGGATGAATGCCGGGAACACCAGATCCCCTGCCCCATCCCTGCATTCCTTCAGAGCGACGCAGTCCAGAGGAAAGGAGTGCGTCTTTGCATACCCTTTACCCAATTCATAGAATTTCAAGAAAAGTGGGATGAGGCTGAGCTGTGAGCACAGCTCCTCCAGTTGTTCCTTGTCCTGCACCCAGGGAGCTCCTTCAGGCCAGGCAGCATCATGGCAGGAGGCTACGATGAGGGCCTGAGCCCCAGGGGAGGAAGGGCAGATGCTTTGGGGAGACAAGTGTCATAGAAAGTGAGGAGGATCCTGAGATGCAGAAGACAGTTGTGCAACTTCTTGCTCACCACCCACCACTGCTTCCTGAGGAAGGACAGGCGGGTGGGGAGGGGGCTGCACAAGCCCCCCAGGCAGGGAGGCATCACTGTGGCTCCTTGTAGTGCTGCAGCTCCCCCATCCTCTGACTTTCCTGCTCTGGGTGCCTGGCTACCTGTTTACTTGCTTTAAAAATGTAAGAGGAGGCTTTTCTTATCAAATTGCCTTTTAACTTTCGAAGTTGCAGTCACTGCTTCAAAGGCGTTAAGAACAGAAATAGCTTTTTTTTTCTCTGATAAAAGTGACTCTGACTCTTTAAGAGTCTTTGACTGCTGCTTTAGTGCCAAGCTCCACCAGAAAATAAGGAGAGGAAGCTGCTGCACTGCTGACTACGAGGCAATCGGAGCGACTCAGCTCTTGGCGTGCATCATCAGAAGTCCCCAAAGATACCCGTGTCCCACCCATAGGGCAATGAAGCCGATACCCAGCTCTTTAGGATGTGGGTCAAAAATATTATTACAAACCTAAACAACATAAACTTTACGACTTCCTGTATCCACATTTCATAGCCCCAGAGAGAACAGAGCATTAATATTTGCACCCCAAATCCAACTCAGCTGCTTTAGCTTTCACAGCAAGGACCCCAGGTGGGACATCAGCTTGGTTTTAGACTGATTTAAAAAACCTGACCCACTGTGTGTTTACTGGAGGTGAATTCTCCGGTTTCCCAAGTGATGTCCAAGCTGTGGTATGTGGTCAGAGTGAGATGCCGCAGGCACAAGCTACCTCCCCCACCCTCTCCTGTCCCTCAGCCTCCCACAGTGCAGCTGCACTCTTCATCCTCTGCATCCCAAGAGCATCGACAGCATCCTCCGCATCCCCAAAGCGTAGACAGCATCCTCCACCCACAGGGGCAAATGACAGGTTTTAAATGAAATCTCACAGATTCTACCCAGTGGTAGGGAGAGTCTCTGCTACCAGTTAAGGGCTCAGGAGCTTCAAACCCAGTGGATTTTTCTTGTGGTTGTGCTGCGCACATAATCAATACTCTTATAACAAATACGCGGCCATCTGGAACTCTAGCTGCTTTTCTGCGATTGTGTGGTTATTCAAAATTTCAGAGCCATAGTGGGGCTAAACCACAGGTCCCCCCCTTTGCCTTCACAGCAGCCCCGGGGCACAAGCTGTGAGCAGATGCTCGCGAGAGCAGAGCACGCTTAAATTTCACAGTCGTGTTCACCAAAATGGATTTTTTTTTCCTGGTTCTTCAAGGCATGAAACAGAAGACGCAACAGCATCTTTTGTTCCCTTCTGGGTTGTGTGTATCGCTGTTCCTTTTTCTCCTCATTTTCAAGCTTTTTTGATTCCCGCTATCTAAAAGTGCTGAGCAACTCAGGAAGACTATCGACATTTATGCCAGCCAGAAAAATGCTGAAACAATGAGGAAAATTGCCAGTGTTATACCAAAATTTTCTTATTTTGTCTGGCTAGTGCCTTGATACAAGCAGGTCAGATAGGGGATAAGTCCCTCTACCTCTTGGCCTGGTCTCCCCACAGATGTACCCCCATTTGGTCCAGAGGGAGATTAGCAAAGACAGGTACAGTGGGAATTAGGGAATAAACAAAACAATCCCAGCCAGCTCCTCACTGCCTGGGTGTGCCTAGCAAAATGTTTCCTAGGAAAGGTGATTTTCTCCCCACCAAAACCCCAACTTTTTGTCAAACAAACCACAGTAAAGGGATCCCTCCTTTTGTCTTGGTTAAAGAAGCAAGAAGCAAATAGGTGTGACTTCAAATTTAAACCTTTGACATTCGGAGCAGGGCAGGGGAAACGCTGACAGAATGAAAACCATTATCAGATCACTCGTCTTTTCACGTGTGAGGGAGCAAAATGTAATTCTACAATCAGGTCTAACTGGTGATGTGGGGGACAACTGCCCAGGAGGGATTTCCCTGTCCTTCAGCTGGAATGCGAGGGGCCCGGAGGCGGCACAGCTGAGGACTGACGATGGCAGCACCACTGCACATCTCGGTCCTGTGCATGCTCAGTGGATCACGACCCCCGTAGCCCACCCCCTCGCTGCCTGTCCCCCTGCGAAGGGTCCCTGAGCGGCTGCCACCGGCACTGACCAAAATGGACAATTGGAAGGAAAGGGGCTGATGCTACCGAGCACGGTGGTCAGAGCCTGATGACACCTGGACAGTGTCCTTTGTTCCGAGCAC
This sequence comes from Tauraco erythrolophus, assembly GCF_009769465.1. Taxonomy (NCBI): domain Eukaryota; kingdom Metazoa; phylum Chordata; class Aves; order Musophagiformes; family Musophagidae; genus Tauraco; species Tauraco erythrolophus. The sequence continues at coordinate 972,105 of NC_141492.1, read as the reverse complement.
ATCTGGAGCTGAGGGTGACCAACAGGCCACATCTGGATTGCTGCATTGGCACCATGTGGCTGCATGCTGTAGGAAATTAAGTGGGATCAATAAAACTGACTTCTTTTTCTTCTGATCCTTTCCATAGAAGTAACCTCCAACAGTCAGTGCAACCACTTCCCTGCTTTACTGTTGCCACTAAGCATTCAGGGTTACAGACATGGAAACCATACACAGGTGTTAGACTGGAGGGAGGCTTGGGGCAGCCCTCGCAGTGGGAGGAGTGGCTCCCCAGCCCACACTTGGTGACGGCTTCGTCCCAACCAGCTGGGCCAGAAGACAAGCACCAGAAGGGGTGAACTTGAAGATGTAACAGAGCATCCAATTTCTGGCAACCAGAGCCTCCTCTCATCTGCTTGGCATCCCAACATGAGTGCGCTTGTGCAGCAATGTGGTTAACACGGGTGTTTCCTCCTGTTCAGGGGGATATGGACACACACACACAGTCACAGCGCTCCTCACACCTCTTGCCACGATGCAACTCGATCATCTGCAAGCAAGAAATCTGCCAGGCTTCCCTGCCTGGGCAGCACTTCGTCTCACCTACAGCACAGAAGACAGCACTGCAGCCAGAGAATACAGCTGGGCATCAAAAAAGCAGAGTTTTGTTAGACCAAAGCACACTTGCATGTCCAATGTAGTCCTCCACACCTTTACAACTATTCCATCTGGGCACCAGATGTGAGGGTGGGTGTTGATCTCTGCGAGCACCAGCACTGAGCGAGCCTCAGAGCTCTGGATTCATGCAAAAAGAGGGGGATAGAACAGCAGCACAGAAATAACAAACAATTTCCAGGTTTAACTCAACACAGTAGGACTTGGGTTCTGGGGAAATTTGGTGAATTTCACCCAGAAATGGCATTTTAGGGGGTTCTGTGAAGGCTTGACTCACACTTTAGTCCAAACTAATTGGTGTGGCCATCACTAAGTGAAGGAGTTTGGTCAGAAAGAAGGAAAAATAGAGACAACACAACCCTGCTCGATGTCTGGGAAGCAGAGCTCAGCTCCCTGCTCTGCCACAGCCTTCCTGCACCAGGGAGGGAAATCAGGGAGGGACCCCTCCTTACCGGGGTGCTGGGACTGTGCCTGCAGCAGTGAGCCAGGGCTGCACCAGGTGTGAGGAGAAGTTGAGGTGGAGGCACCCGGTCTACTTTTTACTAGTTTAGGGACTGAGGTTGAGTTTGGGCACAGGTTTTGGTTAGCTGCTATTTTACCCACACGCAGCACTAACATCACAGCTGCAAAGACTTTTAATGTCTGAAAAAAAAAATAAAAATAAGAATCAGGCTTTATTCATCCTAGAGTGTTGCTATTTGAGTAGTTTGTTTGAGGTCAAGGAGTTGTCAAACCTCCCCAGTTCTCTCTGATGTTTTAGCACACTTATCAAGTATGAGTAACGCTATGTGCGAGAAATGAAAGATTGTGGTATTCAGAAGAACTGATATCAGAAAGCCAGCTTAAAGATGAATAGCTTAGTGTATTCACACTTCTTCAGTTGCTTTTACTACATCATATTTACAGGCTAATGTAAGGGTGTATACTTTCTTTTTCTATTTTTTTTCCTGCATAGTTGAGCATGAATTTAAAAGACTGAGTATCTGATAAGAGAAAGAAGCTGGAAGACAGCTACATAATACTGACTCCCATGCACACAAGATACCTCTAATAATCACTTAATCTTAACACACTGCTGAATATTATTGCACATAAACAAGGATATCTGGTGGCATAAGGAATTTGGACAGCAATTCCCAGTGTTTTACATTAAAGAGAATTAGATTTTACAACCTGCTTTATGCTTTTGCGAGCCACAAGATGAAGGTGGCACAGGAGGCTGAAGATTGCCTCAGATGATGGCCAGTAAGTATCTCAAGACCATTTCTCCAGCTGTACTTCAGCTTGACCTTGCTGTGCAAGGACGGATGGACCTCACAGAGATTTTAAAGTTTAGCATCCCTAAGTCTCCATAGGCTAAATCAGGCCAAGAAGCCCATGGTCATGCTCATCTCCACCATAGGACTTAGTCCTCTGGGAGCCCAAACCCACAAGTGCCACAAAGGCACTGTGTTGTCCGACTTACTGTGCACTAAACTGTTACTGAGGCTCTGATCCTCAGTTTCTGCCTATTGCTACTAAAAGTACAGCAGGTGGCCATGAGAAAACCCCCCGTGTTTTCCTGGTGGTATTTCATAAGCAATCCCGAACACTTTTTCTGTTAAATCCAGCTTTTCAAAATACTTTTGCATGTTTGCCCAGATGGTGCCCAAACAAGCTAGGAAGAGAACTGAGGCCAGTTTGCACAACTGGTTTGATGTGCAGTCAGGGGATTTGCACACAGGGCTGCCTACCAGAAGTGCAGAGTGCTGCAGGTGAGCAGGTAAAGAAGGCATCTGGATGGAAAGATAATGGCAAGGTTCATCAGGAAAGAAATAGGGGCACAACCCAGGCAGCTCAGAGCACAGCAGGCAGATCATGTGAGGAGCAGCCCCTGTGCAGCTGATAAGACTGGCAAGAGATAACGGGCAGAAACACTCTTGCTGCCTGCCATCTAGCCCCACACAGTCTCCCTGCATAGGAAACAATAAAAACCAGCCCTGACTCCATTGTCCGGAACCAGCAACTCACCACAAGGGTCAGAGCATCACTATGAACTCAGGGAAGTGATGGTGCATCCTCCTTCACCAACCTTTACCCAGATGACGGCTGCTAACCCACACACCAGCACCTTCCCCCTGCAAATAGCCCCCAGACTCCAGGGATCAGCCCCTGGCTGGCATTTGTAAAGGAGCTGAGCCCTCCTCCCTTGGGGGCATTGCCAACCCCCTTCACCTATGCAAGCTGGAGTCGCAGGCACTGACCCTGACAAAGTCACCTGGGATTTCTGATGGCAGAAATGCCAACCAAAAACATAATCATTATTTTCTTTTCCACAAAAAAAACCCCAACCCACTTATCTAGAAATAACCTTCTAGAATTGACACAAGGTTAAGTTAGAAGAATCCTATAGGATGGGAATGGGGGAATTCAGTTTGACTCTGAGTCCTATCTACCCACGGCAGTGTCTGGTCTCCTGTGCGAGTTGGGGACAGATTGCAATGCAAGGAGCAGTTTGTTTCGCAGATGATTAATACTGCTAGTTGTGTATGGTTTGGAATTTTCCTTTCTAATTATTTTATAATAATTGAAATATAGCCAAGATTAAATTTAAACTAGATTTTTGCAATGGCATTGCCCTTACAGGTATGCCCAGGGGCTATACAGTCTGTCAGGCAGTGGGCTACTCCGAATGCAGCATCTATTTCCAGAAGTCATTACTAACTTTTCCTACATCAGTAATGATTCAGTTTTTGTCTTTAGCCTGAATTAAAGGTCATCATTAACGCATACTGTTAAGGGAAGACTCTCTAGTCATCTCTCCACCTAACACTACAAAGGTGTGAAAAATAGTGCCTAAAATGTGTGGGGTTTGTTGGGGTTCTTTAGAGAGTGCAATGTCTGGCATCAGAGAAATTTTCTTTCCAGAGGCACAGGGATGCAGAAGCATTTGGATCAGGCTTCAGCTCCATCCAGCCTTGCAGCTTGTCTCCAAAGCTGGCAGATGTTTAGCAAAAACCTGTGAGAGCAGTGGCAGCATCCCCTGCCCTCCAGCAACCCCCGCTGTGCTCCGGCCACGTCCTGAGCCAGAGTCTTGCCACCACTGGGTGTCCAATTTTTCCTGACAGACTGATCCTCCCTGAAACTGTCTCATTGCTTTTTGACCTCGTTTGTGTCCACAACATCCTGTGGTAATGAGTTGCACGGCGTAACCATGTGATGCATGAAAAAATACTTCCTTTAGCTTTTTTTTAAAGTTTCTGCCCACTTTCACTCAGAGCCAGCTTGTTCTGCATTATGGAAATCAGTGTGCAAATTTTCCCTCTTCAAATTCTGCAGGTATCCCATGATGTATATTTAGATACCTGCAGCATATCCTTCTCTTCCCTACTGAAAATCCCAGGCTCCCTGTCAGAGCCATTCTGCATCTCTGCTTGCTGTCATGGCCCTCTCTTTGCTGCCTCTTCTTGGAGGCAGGAGGGGCAGAATGGCAAAAGGCATTGAAGATGTGAGCTCAGCAGGACAGCAGAGTTGCCTTGGAGAGTGCTAGCTGTTGCACACCAGTTACAACATAATTTGTTAAGGTCATGAATTTCTCCTTTTGCATTAATTTGTATTTATCATCATTTAATTGCCCCTGCATTATCTTCTGCAGTCTTTGAGCATCACAGTAATTTTCAGCTTTTGCCTGCTTGAATAACTTTATGATGCCAGTACCTTTTTCATTTCACTCTTTCCCAGTTTACTAGAAAACAGATGCCACCACGGTGCCTCTCAAATTAACACCTAAACTGTATTTCCTGGAATCTGTTTGTGGGTTTTGAGCACTTTCCATTGTGATCAGCAAAATTGTCACCTGAAAAATTTATAGAAAAATGGCTGCATTTTTTAATTTGAGCAAAATATATTGATTGTGAAAGTCAGAGGTGTGAAGAGGGGGAAGGCCTGCTTTAAAAATACACATTGAGACAACACCAGGAGCCAGAAAGCCTGACTCACCTGTGACTGGCCAAGGCATTGAGCTCTGAAGGCAAAAAGAGTGTTGTGAAATGTTTAAATGCTGCAACGTGCTTCCCCTCCACTGCAAGGAGGGGAATACCATGGTCCCTGGCTTCCTCTCCTTCCCCTTTCCAGACCTTGGCACCCTGAGCTCCCAGCCGTGGAGGAGCACTGGTCCCAGTGGGGCGAGGAGGGTTCCCCGCTCTGCCCGAGCCACTCGCCCAGGCAGTTTCCCTTCTCTTGGGAAGCAGTTTGGAATCCCCAAAGCCAGACAAGGGAAACAAAGCAAAGTCTCTCGTTTCCTAGGGAAGTGCTGAAACTACTAGATGCTGTGCAAAGCAAAAAGCTGGTATTTATATATAATTTCTTCCTCCACTGGTTGTGCTTTGGAATGAAAGCACTCGCAGCGTCTGTGCTTCAGAGGAGCCCACGTGCATCAGGACTCGCTCACTGGAGAAGGTCCATGCTGGGACCATGGTCGTGCTCCTGAGTCCAGCAAAGGAGCAAGGGAGAGCTGGGGTAGGGGCAGTACTCGGATCCCAGGGGATATCAGACTCTGTGTGTGTGAGGGTGGTGGCGTCAGGATCAGTCACAGATGCAGGTGCAAAGGAGAAATCCCACATCTCAGCCCTATTCCTGCCCCAAAAAGCTGCCAGTTTGTGCCTGGGACTCAGTAATGATGCAAAAACCCCTGTGCATGGGGAGGTGGAGTGAGCAGTCAGGGGCAGGGGGCCGCTCTCCTGTCAGCAGTCACAGCAAGAAAAACTACATTTTTTATTTTATAAATAAAACTTCTCTGTCTGAGGGAGCTGCAAAATAGTGGAAGCGTGCAGTGCGGAGACAGATTTAACATCTTCTGCCTTCAAATGTCTTGCTCCATGTAATTTCTAAATTTCACCTCTGCCCTAAGAATAAACATCACCAAGTGGTACTGATAAACATAGGCCTGTATTTACCACTGTAAATAATGATGATATTAAATCTCTGTAATTGGTTTACATGTTTAACCATGGATTGAATCAACAGTATAATCTTAAATGCTACTCAGTATAGAATTAGGCTGTTGCTTTTGACCTTTCCATTCTGGTAAACAGATAAAAAAAAATACCAGAATAGGTTTCCAAAGAGACAGAGGCAAGAAATATCTTCCTTGCCTCCCCCTCTTAGGACACGTGCACAGATTCTTTTATTATATAACTCTTACCCCAGTAATTAACATTGAAAACTACCTGAGATTACTTTGGAACAAAGGCTGGCCAATGAATCAACTTGTAGGCCTGAGCAGGAGCAGAAAAAGGTCAGTTCCCTTCCAGGCAAGCCTTGCAGCTATCATCACCTCAAACCATTAGTGCAATAATGGTTCTGATTTGAAGATGTCATTAAACTTGCGACTTGGGGATGGGATAATCGAAAGAGATGGTTGGATCTCCCTCGGGTACCAGTAGGAAACTCTCTAGTACAAGGCGACAAAGGAGCACTGCAAGTGTGGAGGGAGGGAAAACACTCTCCTCTTCTGCATCTTGTCCAGGCGAGCGGTCCCGGAGGGGAGGAAACGCAATACCTGGAGCGAGAGAAATAGTGGTGAAGGGGTTGTAAGAAGGTGTGAGATGAGCCAGGCGGGGGTCCAGGGCTGGTTTCCGTCACACCCTGTCATGGTCTCCCGCTACTTTTGCTGCTGCTGTCACACCCTTCCGCTCCCTCGCAGGGGCCTGGCAGCTTACACCGCCATGAACCCTGGCTCCAGGTTTGGTCCTCGGTTTGTGTGACAGCAGGGACATAACAAACAGGAAGCTTTACTCATCTCTTCATCGTCTTCAGATGCACCATGCCTGCTTTCCATAAAAAGTCACCTTTGCACTCCTGCAGGTTTAAACCTCTCAGGGTCTCCTCGCCCTGGGCAGCAGGGCTGGGAGGGGAGGCAGGTCCGGGGGACTGTCCCCTCCCTGCCAGCATCGAACCCGTCCTACAAAGCAGGGTCAGCTGACCTGCCCCCAGCTCTGCCATCACAGCCAGGCTGCTGCCTGCACCCCACATCGCTCACTCGTAGCCGCTGTTGCATCCTGAAGTGTCTGCAGGCACGTGGAGCCAGAGAAGGGCCCTGCACAGCCGTGAGAAAAGCTGGTCCAGCAGTGGTGGGGAAGGGCAGGAGTAGGGGGGAGGCGATTTCTTCTAGCGAAATTATTTCTAAGCTGCCTTCTTGCTATGGGCTGTCCCTACCTGTTCTGAGAGGAAGAGAGGTCAGGGGGAATAGGACAGGAAATTGAACCACTTGTGGCTTCTTTTGATCTGAAAACATCACTGTGTCGAGTTTCACACCTGAAGACCAGTTGCAGCCTCTGGTTTCCCTTCATGACAGCGAGTACAGTAGAGCTGCCCACCTCGCACTGCAGCCCCAGGGCTCTGGCCTTGGCAGCTGCGAGCACGAAGGTCTGCCCGTTCCTCTGCACCCATCTCAGCACAAAAGTGCCAGAGATGGGCAGCCAGCGCGGTTGACCCTTGAAAGGTATCACTAAGAATGGTGGTGAGCTGTGTGTGAGCCCCACAGCACCAGTCCCTCTGCCAGCACACTGGCGGTGCCGTAGCTGCCGGAGGACTCTGCAGTGGAGCACTGAGGGTCCTGCTGCAAGCACACAGACACAGACAGAGGAAAAACACGTCCATGGAGAGAGGAATCAGGAAGGTATGTGCCTCACAGCCTGCTTAATCTGTGCCGTTCATCACAGCCACCTGTGCTGCTGAGCAGGACTTGTCTCCACAGGATGTATTTATCACGCTGGCTGTTCCTGAGGAGGAACGTTGGGTGCAGATACAGTCCCTACAGACAGGCAAATACACCTTTCACAGCTTCTGGAAACAGAGTTTTATTAGGCATAACATGTTGATATACCTCCACAGTTCCGATGATCCTAGGTACAGCTCACATTAAGGACCCTCTTTTCCAAACTGATTTGAGGGATTATTACATCCCGTGTCAGGTAGCGTGATCTGTCCTTTTACACTGTCTTATTATTGGTGCATTTATTTATTAGCTATAAAATGATTTCTAGAAAAATACTCTTGACAATTCTTCTTATTCTACAGAGCCTGAAATTTTAGTGAGGACGATGTAACATGAAAACACAGAGAGTAGTCCTAGGAGCAGCAGAACTGTTGAAGCGGAGGCTCCCGGGCATCTGAGCTAGGAGGCTGAGCTCCCACTGTCATCACCGGTTTCCAGTAGGGCTGAGCAGGCAAAGCAGTTTTTCTGTCAGTAGAGACATGGTAGATTGCATGAAAATGTATGGTTGGGGCAGAGGAGAACAATTCGAAGCTGTTTATTCTCTTTGAGATCTGCCTTCTTCCATCAGCTTGGGCTGTGTTTGTCCAACATGTCAAAAAATGTTTAGGACTGACAGACAGACACAGAAACATCAGAGCTGCATTAGCCTCGCTGTCTTAAGAAAAAAGACAATAATGAAAGGAGAACTGAGGACAAGAAGTTACAGGTATACCTGAAATACATCCCTGAGAACTGTCTTTGGCTTGTTAACTGAGGTGACTGAGGGACAGCTTAAAGTAGGCTTTACAGACCTTCGTGAAGTTACTGTTCACTGAGGAAAGGGCCTGAACTCAAATGCATTAGAAAAAATCAAAGTCTGGAGATCTGGAACAGAGCAGTCTCCTGAGACACAGGAACAAACCTCTGCCACCAGCAATAGCTAAAACCAATGTGGAGATGATGCCAGAAATGTCTTAACGTGGACACTCCTTGAATGCTTGGGAATGGAGCAGAAGCACCACGTGAGAACCAAGTAACAGCTTGCCCAGCCTGAGAACAGATTTCCAACACCGATGCTTTGCTGATGCCTCCCAACACATCTCACTGTACAATTTGTTTGGGAGGGAGCACTTCCCGCAGCCCAGCTGACATGGATGAAGCCTTGGGAGGAGGGCAAGCTGGTAGCGTTATATCCATACGGGGGACACATATGCAGAACATGTTGGGCATCGCCCTCCCTGCCCTGGGGAAGGTACACTTCTAAGTCACCTCCCTCCTTCACAGAGGGATGGAAATCAGTGCCTCATGTCCAGAAGATCTTTGAAGGAGAACTGTGGCCTTTACTGTTTTCACAAAGTCCAGCCCACACTGTTCCATATCTGCAGCTCATCCAGCGGTGCTGCACACTCTGTGACAGCAGGCACCCAAAAGGCTGCAGTTAAGACTATTATATTTCTCTATTATTTCTGAGTGCTGCAAATATACCAGGCACTGAAACTCAAGAGAAACCCTCAGTGCTAGGTCTCCAGTTCAATCTCTCCGGCTTTCACAATTTGGTAAAAAGCAAAAATCAATGAGTACATCCAACATGAGTCCAGCACTGGGCCAATTGAGATTTACCTTGATTAATATAAGCAGTCAGATGTTAACTGAGTCGCTCACTCACGTTTGAAATTGGTAAAATAATTTTTAAATCAGTAAAAAAAATCTAAAATGTTGAAATGCTTTCTACCCAGTTAATTAAGAATTTTGGTATAAACTGTCTTTTTGCTCATTTCTTTCATTTTACAAGTAATTCATGTCAAAGCCAAGGAAACGGTTCAGCCAACTCAAGGTTGAGTTGAGATTGAGTTGAGATAAGTTGATTCTCTCAAAGGTGAGAGAATGTTTTATAAAGGCAATTTGCAAATACAGAAATACAATTTCTGAAAATGCCTTATTTAAAAAGAAGAAAGTAAAACTAAAATATATGTTGCATATCAGTAAAAAAAAATATTTAATCCTCCAAAACAATCATTGCAAAGATAAATTAAACTATCTTCTGGACCACACTGTGTCTGGTCAAAGAGAAAAAGAGTTAATTCTCTTTGAAGATAACTTATGATAAACTGGGAATAAAATGGTCTAGGTTCTGCTCTCATTTCATACCAGTGTGATTCCACCGCGTTTTTATCATTATCCTTTTCTTGCTCCAGACAGCTGGGGGGGCGGGGGGGTCTGAAACTGTTTCCATCAACAGTTTCCCATGTCAAGCAATTAATACTTCAGGCACATTCGTGAGGATGAAGGTGACGATGAAGCAAAGGTAATTAAAAAGGTTCCCACCTCAAGCAGCTGCAGTTGTGTTACACAATGTGGGTACCACCTCCCATGTCTTAGGCTCTTCCTGCCTCTGGTTCCTTCACACCTCAAAGTTTAGCTTCATTCATGAGCAGAGCAGGCAGGTGAAACTGTGATCGTGGGATCTGGCAGGTCTTACATAGCAAGATGAACATCATGGGCAGCTGCAGTTATGCTGTAGTGATGCAGCCCAGCCCTATAAATTCCCTAATTGTTTATGCAAAGCAGAAAAATTACTTCCCTCTTTGAAGTATAAGTCATTTCCCTCCCACCCTCTCCTTCCAAACCCTTCATGTCTTTGGAAGTTCTTGCATTGGCCCCACAGCGGGTCGTTCCTCTGCTACATCAGTGGGAGTCCAGGCTGCTCTCCTCCAAGCTGCTGATGGCTTTGGTCTTAATCCGGAGCTTGTGAGGTAGGGCAGAGTAACTTCGGCCCTTCGAATGATCTTCTGAAGGGCAGGGTAGGCTGCATGGGTCTAGAGGAGAAGTTTTGGGCACTTGTTGCTCATCGTCTTCATCTGAGACAGTTGTGCTGCTTTCTTTGCTCACCTCGGCTGGACTGGGGGAGGGGCACAGGAAGCAGGCACTTCCTGGAAAAGGCAAATGGAAAGCATGTTTGTCTGGGCAGTGGTAATTGAGGAATGGAGAGCAAACTGTGGACCTGAAGGCTTCATTAAGCCTCGTTGGCGGCTCAAGGCCTAATGCGTCCATGGTAGCTGGCTTTGAGTCACAGCTGAGGATGTTTCTGGATGGGCCAAACGTTTTGCAGGAAAAGTCAGTAGGCTCCAGCACTGTCGGCACAAAGTTCTTTGTTGTGAAGAAGCAGGACTCCCCAGCAAAGGGCTCTCTCTTGAGGAGGGGGGAGGCCTCTCTGTGCCCTCTGAAACAAACTCCCATGAAGTCCTGGAGGGGATGACCCTGGTAGGTGCTGGTGTCTGGGCTGATAAGCCCAAAGCGCAGCTTCAGGGTCAGCAGCTCCATCCTGAGGACGGCATTCTCCTCGCTGAGAGCAGCCAGTTGACTCTCCATGGCAAAGTCATTGAGGCGCCTCTTCTCCCGTGAGCGCTTGGCCGCCTCGTTGTTCTTGCGCCTCTTCTCCCAGTACATGTTGTCCTTTTTCTCATCTGGCATGAACTCCCGCTTGCGCCGGGAGGGACCGTTCACCTTCCCGCAGAGGAGCTTAGCCTTGCGCTGCTGGAACGCGAGCTCACTGACGGTGCTCAGTGGTGCCATGAAGTTTTCCATGGTCGTGAGTGCAGCTGGGGTTCTGCTAGAATTGGAACATAAAACTATTACCACTAAAGGTGCTATTAATTAATGCCAATGAATAAATTTATATAGCCGTGTGATTGTTTTATCTGTTGCAGTCACACCAGGAACACTGACTACAGCACTGTACACACACGTCACCTGAGGACAACTTCCCTCAGCTGTTTCTGTCATCTTGGAGACACATTTTCAAAATAACGTCAGCACACAATGCACTCACATCGCACCGGTGTCTGCAAAGTCCATCATGGGGTACCCAAAAACATGTATGACTGAGCAGAGTTAAAAAGGACATATTTTGCCGACCCAGTGAACAATAACAAACACTTTGCCTAACTGAGCCTGATAAGCCATCATCTCTACAAGATCACCCTAAAATGATAAAGAAGGGCATAATTGTTTCACTTTGATTAGCAACTAATGCACTAAAGCTTTGGTGTTCATCATGTTTCAATCCCCACAGCCCTTGCACAAGGCCTTTCATTTTAGTCTCATGATTACGTGACTGTTGGGACCCAACGAAGACCACCAGACAGATGGCGGTCAAGATGCCCTCCACGCTGTCTGGTGGGCTGCAGTACACTTTTCCAGCACTGCAATGCACTCATGGCTCACCATGTAGCTAGAATAATAGCAGTACTTGTTTATATAATTGAAAAGTGCCTTTCTGAGTCATGGGGACAACATCACCAAGGTTCCTGGCAGGGCTGGTCAGAGTGTCGGGGAGAGGAGCAATGGCTGACATTTTCAGCTGAAAACGTCCTGTCCTCCGCGTGCCCCCTGGCTGCCCGCCCCCCAAAAAAAAATTGTTTCAGGCTGAAAATTGCCCAAACTCAGAGGCAATAAAATCAACGCAACATCCAAAAGCCAAGCATTATTCAGATTTTAGGCAGAAACATTCCGTTTGATCATTTCTTTGCTTTCAAACAGCTATTTAGGAATCAAATTAAATGGATATATTCAGAGCTACAATTGAAGTGAGAAGCCAAACTCCTTTAGAAAGTCTGGGCCATATACATTTGTGCAGTTGGATGCTGCAAACTTGTGAAAATCCGGCATGTGACTTTTCTGAAGATCAATGCAGCTAATAATATTTATGACTAATAGCCAACACTTGCTAAATCAATTTACTGCACAAATGACATGAATTACTCTTTTCTTGATGACTGATAACCATCTACAAACGCAAGAGGAAGATATAATTCAAAATAATTCAGGATATCGCTTTGGGCAGGGACTGTATGTCCCTCTCAACACAAAAGGGCACTAGTTCAATGGGCACTACAGAAATAGAAATTATAAAGAACCGTGTTTGGGAACTCCATTTGTTCTTCATAAGGATTTGCATCAATACTAATCAAAAGAGCTCACTCATGTGGAAAAATCCTGATTCCTACACATTGTCTGGTTGCAACTTGTGTCTAGAGGTTTTGAAAACTTCCAGTGTTCTTCACTTTCCAAGTTTCATGTGAAAGACCACACTGAACGGACTAGTTTTCCAAGAGTGACTAGTGATCTCTGAAGAATACAACTCACAAATCATAAAGAGGACAAAATTTTGGAAGCAAAGTACCATCTTTGTTTTCTTGTACAGCTCTTTCAGAAAATCAGATCCTTTTTTAAGGTATGTCAAATCCAACAAATGAGGCATAAATGATCACTAGAGGATTTTGAAAATAAAACAATTGAGAATGTATGTAGAAGAGTTCCATCATATACACTAAAAGTTACATACGTATCCTACAGCAGAAATATGAACACTGAGACTAAAAATGCTAATCTTCTGTAGAAGCTGTTCAATTAAATATTCTGCTGCTTGCAGATAAAATATCAGCTCTTTACTTCTACAGATTTAGAGACCTTCAGTATTGGCAGGCTGTCATCAACTGTGATCTCTGCACAATGCAGACCTGCAAAATAGACAAATCCACATCTATTCACTATCCAAGTTCGTTCAGAGCGATCAGAATTTTGTTCTGGTTTAAATTAAGACAAGTTCCATGGGAGTATTCTCTGTCCAAATCAGTGTGATTTGGTAATTAAATTCATTTGGAATGCATTTATTGTAATTTAGCTGTAACTCTTTAGATCTTAAAGAGTATGCAAAGGTTCTGAGAGTAACTAAAGATCAAAACAAAGAATGTCCTTTAGCATGAATATGTTTGGGGTAATTCCTCTGGCTTTTGATCAAAACTACTTCTGATCTCAAAGCATCAAAGGGAGAATTTCAGTGAGTCTACCTGTGGTTTGTGACAGCGTCAAGAGGCAGAAATATGCTATTGTTTCAGGGCTTAATCACTTACCAGGAATTTTTCAGGTTTGTATTTGACGTGACTTCTTTGTTGAATGAGTCAAAGATCAGCAGGTGGCTTTTTCACTGTGTAAACTCATCACTCGCATTGGGCAAAGTAGTTTGTTTCTCTCTGTCCTCTGGCTCCCAGTGCCTGTCATAAGCAGATCCTATAAGAGGTTTCAACATTACTGTAACCAACACTCACTGTCCAAAATATCTGGGAAGCATGGGAAGTAAAAGGGACCCAAAATAGGCATTTGTGAGCCAGAACAAAAAAAGTAATGAAGAACCTGAACTTCCAGCAAACTCATTTCGGCACATCTGTTTAACCTTTCCCACATTTGTTCGATCTCTCACACTCTAATCCATTGTGCCAAGGTAGGAATTTCCTTCAGACCCCAACTTAATGCTGGGTGGATTGAAGCAGATTAAAGTGAAATAGTGAGAAATGAGGGCTGAGACCAGAAGAGGCAGGAGTCAAACCCAAGGGAAGGCACAGTTACACTTATTTGGAGGTGGGAAAGGTTTGGAAGGAAGTGGGGAAGGTTTGGAAGGAGGTTGGGTGTGAAGTGGGAGGCAGGGGAGTTCTTGTTGAAGGCAGGATCTGGCCTTTTAAGGGCAAGGAATGAAGATTTAGCTGGGCCAATATGTGAAAGCATCAAGTTTTAAGCCACAGAGTCTAAACTCTACCTTTTATTTGTGTCTGCAGCCCACAAAGTCGCACATACACCCAGACATCTCCATGAGTGCAGACTCTAGCAATCAAGCGCACAAGGTGACACACAGCTTGTACCCACAAGGACGAGTGGAGACGTTAATATCAATAATGATGATAGAACTGTTTTGGTCAAGCGCATTATGCAACCAATCTTTCCTAAGATACGTTGGTATCTGTCGCTTCTGTGGCTATAAATCGTAGAAGACAATTACTAACGTCTTGCCAGAACATCAGCCATGTCCCGTATCAACTACATTCTGAACAGAAGAGAAAGCACCAAAAACATGGTGAAATGATGATGGCGTTCCTTCATTTTTCACCTCTGATTTGCACTAAAGCTGCTAGTTCTGTTCAGACAGAGCATCTTTCCTAAGCCCTGCCTTGCTAGAGAGAGCAGCCTTTGAACTTTTCCAGTCACCTGCCTTTCTGAGCAGGCAGAAAGAAAGCCATGTTTTTACATAAAGACTGTTAAATACATGAAGATATGCAATAAAAACTGTCTTTGCCACTTCTGCAGTGCATCTGATCAGCTGTGAAGGGCTACATTTCTCATGTCTTAGTTTAATGCCAACGCTAAACCATTTACACTTCTGTGAAAACAAGGACATGTTATATTGAGGGTTTTGTACATGCGCTCTATCTACCTGGTCAAAAGATCTTCATTTCTGGTAAAAATGCTTTCCTGCCACTAACAGAAGACCATGTTAGGGCTCAGGCTTCAGAGGCTTGGTTGAAATCTATCTCCCCTTCTTTCTCTTATCTCCATCTTGAGCAGCAGATCAGAACAGACTTGATGAATTGTACTTTCCAGCAGGTTGTACAAACCCCTCCAGCAAAAACCTTATATCTAACAGGAACTGATTCACTGCAGATCTACGAGACAATATACGCTTTTCTTTAATCAAAACACACTACCTCATAAAATAGCTGGTGAATCTCACCCTTCTGTGATCATAAGTCAAGCCCTCAACTCTCTGATTACTTTATTCTTTTTCCCAAGGACATATTAAAATTAGAATAGATTCTGTGAAGGGCAACCAGAACTGCCATAGATTCAGAACAGTTCCTGTATACAGAAATGCTAACTCATTATTTCTCAAGTATAAAGAACACGCACTGGAATTATCAGGCAGTGGATTTCAAAGAAACAAAAGGAAGCACATCTTCATATAGCATAAAATTAGAATTTGAAGTTCATTGCCTCAGGATAGTGTAGTCACCAAAAATAAAAGGGAATCACAAAAAAATTAGCTCAGGATAGTGTAGTCACCAAAAATAAAAGGGAATCACAAAAAAATTAGGCAAAACATCAGGCCAAGTGGACCTTTAAACTGACTCAGTCTGACCGCTGTTACGTTCTCAAATACTGTATGAATCTGAGTATTAAACAAATTTCCAGCAAGCGGGTTATAGATGCTATAGAACTGAACCATAGTCATGGGTCTTACCTTTTCTTTCGATTAGAAGAGAGGACAAAGCGGATTACACACAAAACTCAATCATTTTAATGTGGTGAATATCTATATTTTATTATTCTCTATTTACTAACTTTTAATGTGTGCATCTAAATTTTACTGCTTCTCAGTATGACTTCCCTTTCTATAAATTGTAAACTTTTTCTTAAATCTTCACATCTGTTTATTTCCCCTTATTTATATCACGAATTCCTATCTACAACCACCGATAATATTTTTAAGTTTGAAAGTTCATTTAAAAACACAGCTGAGAGAAGTATTCTTAACTAAAACTACAAGAATTAAAATCCAAGCATAAATCTACATTTTAATTAAATACAAAAAATCAATGTAATACAGAAATGTATAAAGTGACTTGGCATATCTTCCCTGTGTTAGACTTCTCTTTTCTTTACTCTGAAGTGAAAATGGTTTATTTGCTGTGGTATTCCCAAGACATGCACAGATTTCAGCACATACTGTACACTTGATTTTCAATATAACTTTAAACAAACAAAGAGAATAAAGCTTCCAATTATTTTTCATAAAATGCATAATTCCATTACGAAATTAACCACCCTACAGACAAACTTTAGATCAAACTTTCATTCCCAGCTTCTTTATTCCACTTGATTCAGCACCCGTGTACATAAAAGCCAATCCGTAGAAACATCACTGGAGTTTGCCTACCTTAATCAAACTGGGAACAGAGTGTAGGATTTAAGGAGTTTAAATTGGCATGAAGTTTGAGCCAAGCTACTCTTGCCTTCAGCTAATATAAAGAGGCTTGATAGCTGCCTGTTTTTCCACTCTGAGATTATATCATCCTAAACTAAATCAGAATTCATCTGTTAATCTCAAACCACTCTAGTACATTAGTATCTAACCCACAGGAGTTATTGAGAATCTAAACTGATAAAATGAGATAATAAACAGGCTCCAGTGAGCATGGCATGATTTACAACAAAAACCTCTGAAAACTTCTATCAGGAGCACTGCGTTGTGCAAACACTGCACCGCGAGCCCCTTAGTAAACAAGTTTCGATCCTCGCTGCTGCTTCTTCACCTTAGTAATAAGAAAAAAAAAACAAGCTGTGGTTTGATAGTATCTTACAGTACTCTCTAAACCTACTGACCTATTGAAGATAAAAGCACATCATTCTAATTACTCATATTCCTGAGTATTTCACATTCATACTGAAGCAGTGGTTAACAGGTGCTATTGAGGAATACGTATCACTCACTTTTTGTATCTCAATGGGAAATAACATGATCTGTTGATTAAAGCAGGCAGAAAAGGAGAAAACAAAGCAGATCTTAATGACCTGTATGCCTGAGCTCTGGGACGACTACTTCTGTGGCTGCTGCTGCTGAAGAATTGCTCTTGCTGGCAAAGCTTTAAACGCAAAATCAAAGCAAAGCTGACTCAGAAACAACTACAGTACGCCAAAGTCACGATTTTGCTGTGTGTCTGTTTTGAAAACACAGAAATGATTGTTGGTTCAAGGTGCCAAATGTTGCTGCAAGTCTGCCAATGTATTGCAGTGCCTTTACAGACAGATTTTCAAAATCGAGCATTTTCACCCTCAGACCAGGTTTTCTAAAGTCTGGTTTCCACTGAAGCTTTGCGCTCATTTGGGCACTTGTTTGAAAATCAGATTCCAAGACCCCATAAGGATTGTCTGGGTGGATCACTTTTGGAACCTAGCCAGAACCACAGATGCTGAACTCCTGAAAATCAAGTTTTTCTCTACAGATTCAGAGTCTGAAGGATATATTGAACTTTCTGGTGTATCAAAATTCTAGGCTCAAAGACATTAAATGACTGACTCTGCAGCTTAAATACAACAGGTTGGCTGTTAAGGGGCATGGTAGAATTAGTTTTGTCTTTTGGTCTTGAGGTATGAGACTTCAAACCATGTGAATCTACCCAAAATTACCAAACCACCTGCAGCAGAACCACTGGGTGTTACAGCTGGTAAGCTGTATAAGCCTTCCTTGATTCCTCAGTCCTGTGGTCAAAGCCCACATCGCTGAGGCTGCATTGCTTATGGTAACTAGCCTCAAAACCAGCTCAGGTAATACCCTATTTGGAACAATCTGACCTCTAAATTTTACTATGGGTCTACAACAGACCATAAAGCTGGAAAGGTACTGCAAAACCCTTAAAAACCCTAAGTTACTAATGATTCTTCGCAAGCGACAGAGTTCTGCATTTCTTGGTCTGCAAATGTCTGAGCATGTGCTGCTGATGAATAATGAAGTCTTCACAGTATTTGCTCCGATCATCTTGCCTCTGCACCCAAGAAAGCTGACCCCGTTGCACCATGGCTCAATGTAAGACACTTCATAAATGTGGGTTGTTTTTTCTCTGGGAAAGGACTTTAAGTAAATCCTTTTTCATCCTCTTGATTTCCTTTGGTCAAAAGTATTGACTTTTCAGCAGATTATGCTTGGCAGGTATAGTTTAGTTGAATTCTGAAATACTGGAATCGGAAATGTAAGAGTTTCAGAGGAAAACATGAAACAATTAAGATCTTAGTATTTTCAGATAACTTTTGCTAATTTTGTTTTTAAACGACTAAAACTTTCCTTGGAAAGCTATGTCTGAAAAACGGTCTGGATATTACTGAGTATTTTACAAACATTTTTAGTTGTCTTTCACTTTCAGCATCTACTTGGTGGACCCTGCTCCAGGAACATATAAAGCACAAATAACTGAATTAGTTTTTTTCCCCTGGCCACTTCTTCACTGCACAACGCTGGGTAGTACAAAGACATCTGAGCTATTTCATTGAGATGCAACAATACTGAGACAGACTGGAATTCCCCCAAGCTAACTCATGCCAACAAGCTCAATTTGGCAATGCTACCATGACCAGACTACATTTACTACTGAAGCTGGCTTACCAAGAGCACGCTTCAGCACAATCATAGTGCACAGATTTGCAGGACCAGACCATACTGTATCAGATCTGTGTCACATCATTTATAGAAAAGCAGTAAATAACACATAAAACCATTATGTTACTCAGCAGTGTAGATGCCAGGTATGAATCTGTTAACTCTTGCACATGGATATTTCAAGAGGCAGCTTTTGGTCTGCTGTACTAACAGGAACCAGCAAGGTGTGTCTGCATTTACCTCAGTGTAATTCAGCAGTAAGTCCTTTCCAGTCACTAGATCTTCACTCACACGATGGATGGGACAAGAAGAGAAGAACTAGCCCAGGAACTCACTCATCTGGCTCCGGTCGAACGAGCAGATGGATGCTCCTGTGCAACATGCCGTTGGCAGTACGTGCAGCCCTGCATCCGCTTTCCACCTCCCTCTGCCTACCCAGAGGGATGGAAAATTCCATCTGGTTCATACTAAATCTGATCAAAACTGCTGTCACAATAGTTTTTGTTTTTTTTTAAAGTGAAGATTGATTCACAAAGATAAAGCTCATAATTATCTGAAGGTTACCCCAGATGTTACGGCGATGCCTCATCATGAGGAAGAAGTGAGAGGCGGTCTAGACATAAAGGTAAGTCCCTTCCTCTCCGTAGCACAAGAACGTCATTGCAGGCTATGAAACTAATGAGACCTAAGCGTATGTTTAAAATTTAAGCGAAGATTAAGAGCTTTTTCTGAGACAGGTCCAGAAACACTGGCTTAAGCAGGGTTGCCGTTGATGTTAGCAAGTCAGTGGCTTTCTGTCTGGGAAATTAGGAGAACCACCAGGAAAGAATTGAATACATTTCTAATCTTTCCTAGATGCAATCATCCGTGGTTAGTAGGTCTTGAGGGCACAGAAATTCCCTGTTGTAAAAACAGAGTGGAGTCATTTGCAAATGACAAAGTCTTCCACTCTGTAGAAGCTGCAAAGGTACCACTGTCACAAAGTTCATAACAATACTTTAAGAGGAAGAAAGAAATAGAAGTAGAAGTAGTAGTAGTAGCAGTAGTACTTTAAGAAGTAGAACAAATTCTGATGGAAACACGGACCTCCCCCCACCCCCCATTTTCAAAATCCATCCCCCAGCAAACACCAGTCATCAGGAGAGACAGCCTTCTCATATATTTGATATTCCTGATTCCTTTCTTCTTCTTTCCACATATCAGTTTCAAAACACCCAAAACAAACTGTTTTGTTCAGCCAGTAAAACTTTCAGGACGTGCTTCATTCCCCATCCTCCTGCTTGTTGTGCAGTCACTTACAACAGCAGTTGCAAATTGTTCTTTATTTATAAAACTGAATTAGGCCCTCAGCTTATTGCTGAGCCGTAGACACACGCATGCAGTAGAGCCCCACAGGGTTTTGCTAACCCAGCAGTGCTGCCATCCAGATTCGAGCCCTAAGAAATCATTTTGCTTTAAGTAGACAAACCGAAGCCAAGCTCTCCCACTTTTTCTCCCAGTCTTTCCCTGCTCCTAGCTCCAGCACAAGCACTTCCAGAACTCAGGACTGATCATAGCATTCCGTTTACAAAAGTTTTTTGCAGAACGTAAATAAAACTCATCTCATTGCTTACCCTCCTGTTTGAGATAGAGAAACTAGTGATCACAAAATAGAAACCGTTCATACTAAGATGTATAGAAATATTTAGCAGATCAGGAGTGGAGCTTATAAAGGACCACGATTTTCTGCAGACGGAGCCTTTCTCATCGTTTTCTGGCAGGAAGACTCCCATCCTTGTGTTCTTTTGCAGAAGTCTTGTCAAAGGATCTGATGCTCTCTAAAAGCTCTCCTTTTTATTTTTAAAGGAAGTAAGCCATCATTACTGGCTTATCTTGAACGCTGCCAGGCCTCCTCCACTCATACACACATGCAAAGGGCACTCTCTGCAGAGCGTGACCGCATCTCTCATTCATTAATGGTTAATATCAAGATTTTCTGTCAGATGTTTCCCTTTCACTCTGCTATCACAGGAAATAAATGAAACTTTTGAAGATTTTGCAAGGCAGAGTCATGTATTGGCCACTCTGCATGAGTTTCCATAATACACAGAACTGGTGACAAACTCACTTGTGCTGAAGACGAAACTCCTATTTTCAGTCTCAAATAGTTGAGTTTCTCTGTGCCCAAAGCAACACGGTGCTTATCAGTGCTTTACCAGATTTAAAATTCTGAGTAACTAAAGTGAAATGCTTATGTAAATTCACATAGTCCAGTCCTAGAAATAATTTTTCCAGATTTAAAGTGATTGCTGCAGTTTCCTTTTTAAATCATCAGAAGAGAAGATCAGACTCTAAATTAGGACTTAGGTTTTGTCTGAAACTACACTAGATTCAAATCTGGAGTATCTACTGATGCTGTACAAATTATTCCGTATTTCTGCCAAAACAGCAGAAATCCGTAGCCAGTCTATAATAGTTTTTACAGAAACCAGCAACAGGCAATGAACTCTTTCTTCAATCCCTTGGGCTTTTCCTTGCAATATTGATTTTCATGATACTCTTTCACTAGATGGAAAGAGTGGGAATTTCTCCTTAAACTGCTCGACTCCACGAGAAAATAAATATACTCTTCCTTCTCAAAACACAAAGACAAATTCTGCTGTTAACTGCATCTTATCTGAGTTCCTCCTATTAATTGCATCTTATCTGACTTATTGCACAGGTTTGAAAAAGGAGGGAGCTGTGACCTTGGCACAGAAGACAGCTAGGCGCGTGTCAGATTACTCACCAAAGCGTTTTCATCTGCCGGGAGCTCTTAGGTCTGAGAGATCCCTAGGAGCACGGGACCAGTCCTCGACTCCCCAAAGACCGAAACTCAGGGGACACTTCATTCCCCCAGTTGCCGTGGTCACATTGACATGGTAGCACAGTAAGAGCACACGTCAGACCAGTACTACACAATAAGCTAATCAGGAAGCAGAGAACAACACTGCAGCCAGGGGAAACTGTGAGATAAATTACAAGGAGTGAGAAAGGGTAAACAGCAAAAACTGGATTGTGCTCTAGAGGCTTTTGTTTCAGTGAAAAAGTCGGGGCAGAAATCAGGGATGAGGCTGGGTCCTTGGATCCTTGCTTGCAGGTGTACAGATGTTTTGGAGTCACTCAGACAAAAAATCCTGAAGCTCAGTAAGACTTTCATAATATTTGCTGTTTTCCTGGAGCCTCTGCTAGCTGAAGTTACCTCAATAGGTAGGAATCTCAGCTTTCGATTAGAGAAAAATGTGTTTAGCTCTTATGGATGCAGAGGATTGAGAATGTAACAGTGTGGAGTCTCAAAAACAAGACAAATAGAAAGCTACCCTTCAACAACCACAACAAAATAAACACAACCCCACAAACAAACAAAAACAAAACAGAAAGTGCTTCACATTTTGGTTTTAACACTTAACAGGACTTGAAATTAGCTTTTAAAAACATGTTGCAAAGAAGATATATTTTAAAGTCAGAACTGGAATGTTTTCTTAGAATAGTTCATTATTTAGACCCTCTTTAGTAGACAACTGCACTTGTAAGAAGTATTAAAGGATGCTTGAATTTAAAAACTGATCTTTTTAAAAGAAGTCTGTTATGTTTGGCAACCGGAAATGTCAGAGTCTGGAGTCATTAGCTTTTTCTGAAATACTGCCTGATGTCTGTAGATTATTTCACTCATGCTGGCATGGAAGTCATCCTACAGTTAATTACTGTAATAATTATTTCTGATAAGCAGAGATGCTAGATGCAGGATAATTGGCATGTAGTACACTTCTGAATTGTATTTTCCTCCTCCCAACAAATCTTTGAAAGTTCCCAAGAAATTTAGCCTGTCATAAGCCACAGCACAGCAACGTTCAAATTTAGAAATTTAGAGCTGTAAAAAATTTACCGTACCTAGATATTTTTAAAATTTCAAGTCTCGTATTCTGTGAGATACAGCAAGGACATTTCTTGCATGCAGAAACAGGAGATTCCAACCTTCTGGTGGGCTCTCAGTACTCGCTTCTTGGTCTGGGACAACCTAAGAAATGTTCTTCTCATGAGTTTTTTTTTTTAATGAACAGAATAGTTATTTACTGTCACACTCTCTTTAAATTAAAAGCAGTGCTGGCTAGTAATTATTTTCAATATTATTCACGGAAGGGATTTAAAAACAAACATCTTGTTTAAAATGTCCACACATTTGAAACATCCACTATCTAAAGTAGTTTTGGAAAGTGATTACTTGAATGTTTCAACTACACCAACATGACAAGACCAACATCCTTCTTTCAAAGCTTCATTCTCTCCCACTCCACTAGAAAGAATGCAGCAAACTGGAATTTCACATTTTATACTTCTCAGACCTCTATAAACACAATATGCTTGATTTTGCGTGTTATATCGGTAAACACAAGGAAATAAAAGCCACTGATTTGGGGTGCAAAACCTGCTCTCAGACATTACCTTTCAATAGGAGAAGCAAACCTCCCACCCACGTCCAAATGCTGCTATATAGATATCAGCTATACAGAGCAGGAGAAACGGTTTTGCTGGGAACGTAAAAAACGTACAGAATTGTGTTGCTCTCTCTGAAGTTGCAGTTTTGATCTCATTATACCATCTCCTTGACTCTTGTCCCTCTATTCGTTCATATACCTGAATTCCCTCTTCGGATGCAAATTGCACCTCATGTTGGAATGCCCTACAGGAGTTCTTTCCACGGCTGAATTGAACAGCTGCAAAACTGTTTCTATGGGGTCAAGAGAGAGCATTTTGGTTTTATATCAAATCAAATGTTTCAGGAGAGTTAAGCATTTTCTCTTGTAAGGAACTGATCAATTTTAACACGAAAATGCTTTTTTGAAATTATATTTTACTTGGCAAATTTGAAGTATAAGCTGTTTAGAAGCATTTTGAGTCTTCCTAAAAACAGCTTCCTTTTTTTTTCTTTTTTTTTTCAGTCAAAATCGTTTGCCAGTGGAACTCTTAGAAAAACAGTTTTAGGGTGACAAATATGTTGTTGTTTTTTGAATGTACTCTCTTGCAGAAAATTCATTCGGTTGTAATCTGTGAGGTCTAAAAATACACACGGGCTGATTTCCTTTCCTGTCTTTGTAGTTGTTAATATACTGTCAAACAATATGGATGTTCATTATCACATACATTATGTTAATTTAAATTAGCTTAAATAAATGGTATGCCTTGTGAACTGGTTGCTTCTGCTAGACCAATCTGCTGCCTAAGATCTGTAATGACAAAAAATACAACTTACAAAAGCAATTGAAACAATCTTACTCCCATTCTCAAAAATAACCTGTGCAATTCCGGAGTAAAATCTGCAAAGAATATAAGTGAGATGTGGCATTGTAGCGGTAAAAATTGCAGGTATCTATAACCTATTTTCTAAAACTGATTAGAGATGTGTGTACCGAAACTGCACTGAAAATTAATGAGCCCTCTAAATCTAGCGAGCTGACAATGTCAACTGTCTTACAAGGCAAGAAATCCCAGAGCCAAATGAGAAGGGAGGTGAGCTGGAGTATCAGGTACAAGGGTTGGGTGGCTGGGAAGAGGAATAGACATCAAAAGGTTTGGATGCAATAGCATTAACTCTTAAAGAAAATTAGAACAAGTTACAGCAGTTGCTTTTACAT
Organism: Tauraco erythrolophus; assembly: GCF_009769465.1. Classification (NCBI taxonomy): domain Eukaryota; kingdom Metazoa; phylum Chordata; class Aves; order Musophagiformes; family Musophagidae; genus Tauraco; species Tauraco erythrolophus. Next base: position 948,086 of record NC_141492.1, on the reverse strand, counting down.
CCTTTTGTAAACCTCAATGAACTGTCCTGCTAAATGCTTAAATCCAAGGAGATTTTGCAAATCTGACTTTTAAGGGCGAAAAAAAGTATCTTTTAGTTTCTCAGCTAAATAAGCACATGCCACTGGTATCGAAAGTCAGTGAATGTGAGAGTTCCTCCCACGGTCTTCATTTATTTATTTAATGACATAACTTTCCAGAGAATTTAATTAAAGATCTTCAGAAAGACATTTTTAGCATGCATTTGCTATTAGTTTACTGTTACTACGTGTCTGCTAGCAGAAAAAAGATTCTGTAGCTGGAACTGCATTTTATATTGCTTATATAAATAACCAAGCGATTACGAACAGCGGATTGAGGTTTGGCAGATTTGCAACATCCAGAGAGATATGCATCTCTGTCATGTAAGACTCACTAGCTTTTTCAATAAATGTACACTCTTTCATTAACTTGCATTTTATATGTACAATCTTGACGCTTATGTAGAAGGGGAAATTTGGTTAATTCCACAGAATTCAGGATGATAGTTTCATTTTCTTTTGCGTATCAGTTTTTCTCTGTAGAGTTTTCTCTACTGCATATTGCTTGCGACGACTCGAAAGTATACAAAGAATATTGGGTTTAACATAAGAGAAAGAGCAAAGAAAGGGCCATCGCTACCACAGTGACCTGAAAAAGTTTGAATGCACCATGATTTTTGTGTGGTAAGGGATGCACGGTGTGCCCGGGGAAGCTGATTACTCCAAAGCAGCAGAACCTCTCTTCAGGAGTGACTCTCAAGGTCTATTGACAGCACATTCCCAATTCTCCTGCATTTTAACTAATGGTAACAACATTAATGAGAAACTCTGGGGATACTTCTACCTGCAGGGGAGGAAATGCTGTGGTTGAGAGTTCATTGAAAGCCTGTAGGAAAAGTGGCTTCAAGTCATCTCCTTTGGTTTTGTGCTTACAGATCATGCAGTAGTGTTCAGCACAGGTTTCTGTGCCACTTGAAAGTGCTTCTAACACCAAAGACTAGCTCTAAAGTAGAGATTAGTGAATCCTCTAAATTCATGACTGTGACATTTATCACTTTCCTCAATGAATATAATTACAATATTTAATGTGCTATTTTCTTCACTGTAAAATCCATTGTTTTGCTAAAGCAAAATAAGGACAGTGAACCTTGGGCAAAAAAAGAGAGATTAAATACACCTTTTCTTCATATAAAAATTTCATGACAGCTTTCAGCTTTAAAATTCAAAACGAGAACTATTTCACTCCAAAATTCAGATAAACCACAAAATCATTTATACACCTTCCTCCAGCTAAAATAAATGTGTCATCTGCCTTTACATAAATCTTGCATGTCTTTGGAATAGTTTTATTTTTGGCTTTCTCTCTCAAACTTGCTACAGAAGGGGAAGTCTGAGAGGGAGAGGGGGAAATTACAACAACCCCTCCCTGTCTTTGAAATTAGATACAAAATGTTTCTCAAAGCAAGAGAGGAAAAGGCTTGTCCCCAGAAGCTTTGTGAACTGAAGAAACCACGTTACAAACTGAGCAATGACAGAAAGAAACAAACAATCCTACATGATGTTAATAATTCTTTAACAGTTTTCAGTGCCTGGATCATTTGTGTTTTCTATCCTGGTTCTCAGTGCTTCTGATATTGTACAGGACATAGTGAAGGGCTCATACATCAATATCTTCCCTACATAGAGCAAGCAAAAAGAAAGTCAATTTTCAAATGTGATGTTTTTACACAGACTTGGACATAAAGGATGAGGCTTTCAGAAGATATTTGCATCTAGGGACTCCAACTGTGAAAAAATGACCAAAAGTGTCATAGGAGAAATTTAGACCAGGGAAGAGGAGGATGAAGAGGCAGAGAGATGGAAGCAAAAGGTCTAAAGCACATACAGACAAGCCTGAACAAAACAGTTGTGCTTTCAGTGCGAGCTGAAAGGCTTAGGAAAACTCACAGCAGGGTTTGCCATGGTTCAGACATAAAGTTGAGCCCGATGATGATACCGTACAGGGACCTCCATGACAGAAGCTGTTCTTGGCCTAGGCAATCATTCGCTCCGTACTAACCACCAATCTCACTAAGGCCAACTGCCTTTCCTGGCCTCGTCATCTCCGCGAGCGAAGCTTTGTGCAGAGACATTTAAAAAAGGCTCCATAGGCTGAGGGTCCTTCTGCCAGGGTAGAAGCCACCGGCAGAAGGTCCTCTCCAAGGAAGCCACCTTTCCACTGTGACTTCTCCACGGAGATGGTGCTGACCCCTCCCTTCGGGGCTGCAAATCCAGCACCTTACATTTGCTATGTTGTTATCAAGCTCTACAGCTGTGCTGGATGCTACAGAGACACCAGCTGATGCTCTAGAAACAACAAAAATGTGCCCAATGCGGGAAAGAAAGTCTTCCTTAGTCTCACAGCCAGGCACGTGCAAGTGCTTGAACGCTGGTGTTTCTGATGTGAAGAGGAGATTGAACGAAAATAAGCACATAGGAAAGAACAGACAACAAAAATGTCCAACTTCAGCAACTACGCAAACGTAGTAGAAGCATACAACAAAATCTACAAATATAACGACTTCCACCACTACAACTGAGGATGGGAATTAGGGAGGAAGATAACAAACATTGCAATACAGTGAGTGTGTGTGCATCCGTGTGTGTGTATACAGGTGTCAGCGTGTTGGCAGGTGTGGCAGGGAGGGGTGCTGAATATCAGAAGTTTTGAGAAAGAGATAAATTCAGGGACAGATTGGGGGAAGCATAGAGTGCATAGAGATAACATATGGGCGAGAGAGAGAGAAAGGAAGGAGAAAAATGAAAAAGGGAAAGAGAAAGAAGAAAAAAGGAAAAAATAGAAAAAAGGAAAAAATAGAAAAAAGGAACAAAGATGAAGAAAAGGAAAACATGAAAGAAATTAAAAAGCTGAAAAAAAGAAAAAAATAAAATATTAAAAAAAAAAAACAAACCGAAACAAAAAATATTAAAAAAAGAAAAAACTGATGAAAAAGGGAAAAAGCCAGCAATTTTCATGCAGAAAGTCATTCACTTTTCAGGAAAGCTAGCAGGTGTCTAGGGACAAGCATAGGAATGGTTTTCTGGTCGGATGTTGCTGCCTTCTTTGCCCCACAACACCTGGAAAAGCCCCAGTGCTGTGAACTCCCTCTCACCAACCTGGCCAGGACTTACCTCGCAGGTTGGACACAACACCCGGAGTCATCCGGCATCGGGTCCGCGCTCGAGAGCCACCGGGCAAGGAGAGAGGGGGACAACGAACTCCTCTTCTGCTGAGCACTGCCTCACCGCACGCCCAGCAGCGACAGCCCTGCACTGAGAGACATGTCAGTGGGTCAGAGAGGATTCTTTTTTTTTGCCCTTTTTTTTTTTTTTTTTTGGCTTTTTTGCATAAGCAGGTCCCAGGAAAGCTAGAGTCATGTCGCGATTACGTAAGAGGCGATGACATGCAGTGGCTGAGCAGCAGCATCACCGGGGGTCAGGTGGCTCCCGCCAGCAACACAGCTGCTTTCCAGCTTCCCGTTAGCGTTTACACCAAAAAAGCTCGTCAGCCCCGGCGGTGGCAGCGAGGGGGGCGGCCTCACTGCCGGGCTCGAAGTTTAAAAAGCTGTTGCAGGTGTTGAGTCACTCCGAAAGCCGCCGTGCCCGGCGCGGAGGGCAGCGGGAGCAGAGGCCCGAGGCACACACGGTGGCTCAGGGGAGCAGCGGGCACTGCATGGAGGATGGAGAGGAGGAGGAGGGCTCCATGGATGCAGCCAGATAAACCTCGCTTCGCAGAAGAGGCAGGGCAAGTCGATACAGCACAAATAAAGAGGGAGATTCAGGGCTACAGCTCCCCCTCCTCACGGCACCCCGGCGGAGCCCATCTCCTACACCCCGGAGTCGCTCATTCCTTCCTCCACCCTCTCCCAGCTCCAAGGTTTGCCCACCAGCCTGTGGTGACAAAGAGCCCTGGAGAAGGAGCCCTCCTCATCCCCTGCCCTGCTCGCCCGCAGGGATGCAGGCGTTGCTCACCCGCCGCCATGGCCCTCTGGGGCTCTTGGCATGTCGCAGCTCCATCGAGGCCTCAGTGAGGCACCTTCCCTCGGCGGAGACACATTTGAAGTCTTGACACAGCCATGCTCGTGGTGCTGGAAAAACAGTTACGTGAGAGCTGCAGTTATTGTGACTGTAGGTGATGCTGGAAACTTGCTCTTTCACATGGGATGTGGTGTTGATTCCTTATCTCCCTCCATGGGTCTTCTTCGCATGACTGCTTTTGGATGTTTCATTATTGATGAATGAAGTATTACCACACAGCGAAATACTGTGCTAAAGACAGTCAGAGTTAATTGATTATAATCATAGAATCATAGAATCACTGAAACATAGAGTGGCATAGGCTGGAAGGGACCTCAGAGATCATCTAATCCAACCTCCCTGTCATGGGCAGGGACACCTCTCAACTAGATCACGCTACTCAAGGCTCTGTCCAGCTTGGCCTTGAACACCTCCAGGGAGGGGGCATCCACAACTTCTCTGGGCAATTTATTCCAAAGTCTTACCACCCTCACACTGAAGAATTTCTTCCTAAGATCTAATCTAAATCTGTTCTCCTTCAACTTAAACCCATTTCCCCTTGTCCTATCAGTGGACACTCTTGTAAAAAGTCCCTCCCCAGCCTTCCTGTAGGTTCCCTTCAGGTATTGGAAGGCAGCTATTAGGTCCCCCCCAAGTCTTCTCTTTTCAAGGCTGAAAGTTAAATCAATTAAATTCTCCCTCTAAATGCTTTAACAGATTATAGCAACTTTCACTGATGTTTCTGCTACTGTTTTAAGCAAGTGCAATATCCTCTGCTCATGGGATGTTTGCTTATGGGTGGTAGTTTAGAATGAACCAGCTTCTTGCCTTAGTAAGGAAATGCAAGTACAAAGCAGGCAATAACTTTCTTTGGATCAGGACTCACCCTGCAATACATGTCACAAAGATCATGTAGATGATGGGCACAGGTCTGAGACTTCAGGCAAGACAGTGGTATCTCTCTATAGATTGAAATTCCAGATCAATAAAGTGAGAATAATCATTGTTTAGATGGCAGATTTTATGGTACACATATGGTACATACTGCATCTGCCTTGGCAGCACTAGGATCTTATTTGTGCTTCTGTATTTTGTTGTAATACAGTGAGGAAACTCTGTTGATACTGGTGTAAAACTTGCCATGCATACCCCGGGAACAGAAAGACAAGGAACTAGCTCTGCTGAGCAGTCGGTGCAGTACAGAAAAGCAGACTTTTCCTTTGTGGTTTGCTGCCCCCTTACCTGTTTGTAAACCTGCCAGGAGCCTGTGCCACCTGGTGGACACCAAGGAGGGAGCACTGAGCTGCACTGGAGTGAAACAAATGTTTGCTGAAAGCACAAATACTGCCCTGGGTCCCAGGTGTCCAACCCAGCCCACTCTGATCCTTTAAGACAGAATGCAAGAGCAGTGAGGGCTGAACATCCCAGCTGGAGAAGTGCGAGTGGGATTGGAGATATGCTGGTATGAACTTTTAAAAGTAGCAATGTGGAGAAGATGGCTCCATATGCCTTCAAGGTGAACTGTTTTGTAGTAAAAATTAACATGCCTCATCCCACACAGTTGTGCCCGGTTGTATGCACAACACGGTCACAGTTTAGCGACCAAAGCCCTCCAAGCCCAGGAAGGGACAGGAGTCTTATCAGCAGGCAGTCCTGCATTTTTTGGTTGGGTTTGAACTGTCCCAGTTGCCAGGGAAGCTTTGATTCATTCCAGCTTCATTCACAGCAGTGGATGTTAGCTTTTAGAGAATCTTCCTTTTCAACCAAATGACGTCAAAATTGCCAAAAAATTGCTGGTTTGCTTTTTTAACCAATGTGAATTAGAATTTTCAAAAGCATTGAAGGAACCACGAAACCTAGGTCCTAGTCTTCTGGGTAGCATATTTTAAAGTTTCTCTGGGTGGTTTTATTTTTAAACTGAATTTCCTTGAGCTTTCAGCAGTAAAATTTCAGCCTGAGGGATGCAGACACTTACATAGCTGAACTGTTTCCATATTTTATTTTTTTTTTTCTGGTTCTGATAGGATTAATGTGAGCAAGGAGAGAGCGACTTCTTCCTCCCAGGACAGCAGGCCTGGGAAGGAGCTGAGCTGTAGAGGTCACCCTTCTCCCTCATTGCTCCCAAAAGTGGGAATAGGGATACTATTGATCACATTTAGCTTTAGATACCTGCAAAAGCAGGTCTATCCTCTAAGATTTCCCTTATAGTGAATGGAGAGAAACAGACTTCTGTAAAGTGTGTGTAATATGATCTATTTTAGATTATTATCTGGAGAAGAAAAAATACATCTTATCATCTTTCTCTACATTGGGCATAAAGGCAGCGTAAGGTGAGTAGTTCGGATGAGAGTTACAGTGCTGCCAGACCAGTCTGTGTTCCTGCTGTAAGCCTGCAGCTAGGAGTGCCGGTCAGAAGCAGCATAAAACTTTTGTGAGAAGGCTATTGTGGAGATGAAGCCCCCCAGAATTAAAAAAAAATAAACCCAAGACTTTTAGCATTTCTGAGGAAGTAATTTGTAGGGTCTGAAGATGCAGACTGTATCCATTGTTATTTTGTTGTCACTAATAAAACTCTCTTTTGCCTACACCCTCCAAATTGTGATGACCTAACCAGCATTTTTTCAACACTAACATAGAATGCTTCAGAAGCATGTGTTCTCATGGGAAAACCATGAATCTCATCACAGAAGACCAGTGATCTCCTCCAATCCATTATTTTCTTTTATCGCAACAGCACGCCAACATTTCCTCAAATCATTGGAAGTACTGATCCGCTGCACGCGTTCAACCCAAGCACGAGCCAGCGTAGGTGCTGGATACTCCCTCGAGCACTGCTGGATGTGTAGCATATATCACACCACTGCTTTTGAACGTAACTATTGCAGATGAATTTTACTGTGCAGTTCCCAAGGCAACATGCCATTCACAAGTGGGTTTTCCTGAAATAGCCTGTCATGGGAATCTGGTGCCCTCACCTCCCTGTTCTCCTCTGTGGGCTGGGCTCCCCGGCAGGCTTCATTCTTCATTTTGCAATGTGATGTGGGGTGGTGGTTCAGCCAGAAAACACCACAGGGACAGGACTGGCAGCCCGCCAGGGAGCTGTGCCAAAAAGAGAACGAGGGTATGAGGCATCTGCACTAGGACTTATTAATGAGCAGTGGCCACTGCATGTGGATGCAGTTCAAAGCAGAGTGGAACTGAAAATTTATAGTTTGGTCAGGCTTGACGGATCAAACAATATTAATTTTAACCGTGCTTAGAATAAAATATTTTGCTTCATTTTTTCCACTGGGAAATAATGCTGGGAGGGGAGAGATTGTCTGGCAAGACAGACGTTTCCCCTCAGAAAATGCTGATTTTACAAGAACTCTTTTTTATCTGTGAAGAAATGAGATTCTGACATAAAGATCCTTACTATATCTAGAAGTTAGAGTCAAAATGCTACACAGCTGTCCAGGTCTCAGGCTGTGGGGAGTGCCTGAGCCTCTCCATGGTAAGTGGTGAGAACACCTGTGTGAGGTGCAACCAGGTGGAAGATCTGCTTATCATGGTTGCAGAGCTGTGGGAGGAAGTAGAAAGGCTGAGAAGTATCAAGGAGTCTGAGAAAGAGAAAGATTGGAGGTGTCGGGTGAAGGTCCCATATGCTGGGCTGACCCTGCTCTGAGGGAAGCCTGCTGCCTCCTTGGAGCCTGGGTTAAAGACATCGCTAGGAAACTTCCCAGCCTGGTACAGTCCATGGACTACTACCCTTTACTGCTCTTCCATGTGGTTGGAGTTGAAACTGAAACAAGGAGTCCACGGTCGATCAAGAGGGATTTCAGGACCCTGGGACAGCTGGTAAGAGGATCTGGGGCACAGGTAATCTTTTCATCCATCCTTCCAGTTGCGAGCAATGACACTGGAAGAAGCAAGTGCATTCAGTCGATTAATAAGTGGCTCTGTGGCTGGTGTCATTGCCACAATTTTGGCTTTTTTGATAATGGCATGGGCCACATGGCACCAGGCCTACTGGCACCAGACAGGACTGGTCTTTTTCAGAGAGGAACAAGGGTCTTAGCTCAACAGCTGGCAGGGCTCATTGACTGGGCTTTAAACTAGATTCGAAGGGGGAGGGGGGGTAATATCAAGAATGATAAAGATATGCTGGAAGTACCTGAAGAACAGCAGAAAGGAATTCCAGCCACTCCAGCCAGGAAGTCAGATTCATCTGGGGCCCAACTTAAATGCCTTTATGCCAATGCGCGCAGCATGGGGAACAAGAAAGAGCAGTTAGAAGTGTGTGCGCGCCTGTTGGGATATGATCTTATTGGCATTGCAGAGACGTGGTGGGATGAATCCTATGACTGGAGTGTCAGAATAGAAGGGTACAGGCTCTTTAGGAAGGATAGGCCAGGGAGAAGAGGAGGAGGGGTTGCCCTCTATGTCAAAGACCAGCTGGAGTGCATGGAGCTGCACCTGGGGACAGATGAGGTGCCAACTGAGATCCTATGGGTCAGGATTAAAGGGAGAGAAGGGACAGGGGACATAGTAGTAGGGGTCTGCTACAGGCCACCTGACCAGGAGGACTGGGTGGGTGAGGCCCTCTACAGACAGATAGGAGCTGCCTCACGTTCACGAGCCCTGGTCCTCATGGGGTACTTCAACCATCTTGATATCTATTGGAAGGACAACACAGCAGGGCATAGGCAATCCAGGAGGTTCCTGGAATGCATGGATGATAACTTCCTTCTCCAAGAGACAGAGGAACCAACGAGGAGAGGTGCTTTGTTGGACCTTGTTCTCACCGACAAAGAAGGGCTAGTGGGGAATGTGACGCTCAAGGAGAGCCTTGGCTGCAGTGATCATGAAATGGTGGAATTCAAGATACTTAGGGAAGCAAGGAGGGTGCACAGCAGGCTCACTACCCTGGATTTCAGGAGAGCAGACTTTGGCCTCTTCAGGGATCTCCTTGCTAGAGTACAATGGGATGAAGCCCTGAAGGGAAGAGGGGCACAAGAAAGCTGGTTAATATTCAAGGATCACCTCCTCCAAGCTCAGGAGCGGTGCATCCCAACAAAGAGAAAGTCAGGTAGGAACACCAGGAGGCCTGCATGGATGAACAAGGAGCTCCTGGACCAACTCAGGCACAAAAAGAAGGCCTATAGAGGGTGGAAGCAAGGACAGGTAGCCTGGGAAGAACACAGAGTGATTGTCCAAGCAACCAGAAATCAGGTTAGGAAAGCTAAAGCTCTGATAGAGTTAAATCTGGCCAGGGACATCAAGGGCAACAAGAAAAACTTCTATAGATATGTCAGTGATAAAAAGAGATCTAGGGAAAATGTAGGCCCTCTCCAGAAGGTAACGGGGGAGCTGTCTACCCGGGATATGGAGAAGGCTGAGGTTCTCAATGACTTCTTTGCCTCAGTCTTCACTGGCAAGAGCTCCAGCTACACAGTCCAAGTCACGGAAGGCAAAGGCAGGGACTGTGAGAAGGAAGAACCGCCCACGGTAGGAGAAGATCAGGTTCGAGACCATCTAAAGAACCTGAAGGTGGACAAGTCCATGGGACCTGATGAGGTGCATCCGCGGGTCCTGAGGGAACTGGCAGATGAAGTTGCTGAGCCACTATCCATCATATTTCAGAAGTCGTGGCAATCTGGTGAAGTTCCCACTGACTGGAAAAGGGGAAACATAGCCCCCATCTTTAAAAAGCGGAAAAAAGAAGACCCAGGGAACTACAGGCCAGTCAGTCTCACCTCTGTGCCAGGCAAGATCATGGAGCAGATCCTCCTGGCGAGTGTGCTAAGGCACATGGAAAATAAGGAGGTGATTGGTGACAGCCGACATGCCTTCACTAAGGGCAAATCCTGCCTGACTAATTTGGTGGCCTTCTATGATGAGGTTACAGCATTGATGGACAGAGGAAGAGCAACTGACATCGTCTACCTGGACTTATCCAAAGCGTTTGATACTGTCCCACCTGACATCCTTGTCTCTAAACTGGAAAGACATGATTTTGATGGATGGACCACTCGATGGATAAGGAATTGGCTGGATGGTCGCACTCAAAGAGTTGTGGTCAACGGTTCAATGTCCAAGTGGAGGCCAGTGACGAGTGATGTTCCTCAGGAGTCAGTACTGGGACCAGTGCTATTTAACATCTTTGTTGGCGACATGGACAGTGGGATCGAGTGCACCCTCAGCAAGTTTGCAGATGACACCAAGTTGTGTGGTGTTGTGGGCACGCTGGAGGGAAGGGATGCCATCCAGAGGGACCTTGACAAGCTGGAGAGATGGGCCTGTGAGAACCTCATGAAGTTCAACAAGGCCAAGTGCAAAGTCCTGCACGTGGGTCGGGGCAATCCCAAGCACAAGTACAGGCTGGGTGGAGAACAGATTGAGAGCAGCCCTGAGGAGAAGCACTTGAGAGTGCTGGTTGATGAGAAGCTCAACATGAGCCGGCAACATGCACCGGCAGCCCAGAAAGCCAACCGTGTCCTGGGCTGCATCAAAAGGAGCGTGGCCAGCAGGACAAGGGAGGGAATTCTGCCCCTCTACTCAACTCTCGTGAGACCCCACCTGGAATACTGTGTTCAGCTCTGGAGTCCCCTGCACAAGAAGGACATGGAGATGCTGGAGTGGGTCCAGAGGAGGCCACGAAGATGATGCGAGGGCTGGAACACCTCTGCTATGAAGACAGGCTGAGAGAGTTGGGGCTGTTCAGCCTGGAGAAGAGAAGGCTCTGGGGTGATCTTATTGCAGCCTTCCAGTACTTAACGGGCCTACAGGAAAGCTGGAGAGGGACTTTGGACAAGGACATGTACTGATAGGGCAAGGGGCAATGGCTTTAAACTGAAAGAGGGCAGATTTAGATTAGATAGAAGGAAGAAATTTTTCACTCTGAGGATGGTGAGGCACTGGCACAGGTTGCCCAGAGAAGCTGTGGCTGCCCCATCCCTGGCAGAGTTCAAGGCCAGGTTGGATGAGGCTTTGGGCAACCTGGTGTAGTGGAAGGTGTCCCTGCCTATGGCAGGGGGGTTGGAACTAGATGATCTTTGAGGTCCCTTCCAACCCAAACCATTCTATGATTCTATGTTTAAAGTGAATTGTTAGCTGTAAAAACAGATAGGAATAAAAAGCATTTTTAAGGATATGCATGGTGAACAGGGATTAGCCCATCATGTCAGGTTGTAAAAGCAGGCAGCATTTCTCTAGCTGGTGGCCTGCATTTCAGGTTGTCAGAGATCAAGTAATTTCATCCCATGGCCCCTCTGTCACAGTCTGTTGTGTACTGTGAGCATGAAAAGAGCTGTGTGAAGTGTTCTGTTCAAACCATATTTTCCACAGAAATGTATGTTTTCATCAAGTAGAAGTTTTCCAGAACAAATATAAATTTTCAATTAAAATCAAATTTTCGTAATAGAAGTTTGGACACCTCTCTCATTTCTTCTCCCTCTCCCCAGTGGTTTTCAGCTTGGACAATCGAAACATTGCAGCCAAAAGATCCTCAAATAGTTTTTACTTTTCAGACATTTAGTTTTAAGAATGCCTCCAAAGGTTGTGAAGAAAAGCGTCTCAAAAAATAACAAAACCTTTTTCTGTTCTCTGTTGTCAAAATCATTGCTAGGAAATTTATAAACAGCTCTAAATACATAGTCATGGGACCACTAGACTTCTTGCTCCAAGGACAACATCTGCCCAGCTTCCCCGGAAGCTCTTTTGTGGCTCCCAGACATGCAGCTCCTCTCTGTTTCTCTTAGTAATCGAAGGTAGAGCTGAGCATGCTTAGTGCTGTTAGCAGAATAGCAGGAAACCTGCAAACGGCACATTAAGTCTCACCTTTCCTGGTGAGAAGCTGTATCTGAACCTCATCTTCAAAACCTCACCTCACCCATGTACCCACATGAGCAACCACAAAGTGTTCCTCCTTTGCACTCAAGACCATGTGTGGCATCCAATTATTATTACCCAGCTGGCTTGAATTGAAACTGAATGTAATTAACTAATTAACTAAGGTTTAGACCCTGCCTACAAAAGGTGGGCCATTGCCTCCTGGCTGTGGAAGATGCAATGACATCCTTGGAGCTGCAGCCCAGGCTGGTGAGCAACAACCATGGGCTTTACCTCCCTTTTGGCTTCGTTGCACTCTTCCCCTGAACCTCAGCAAAAAAATCACTGGTCTGCCACCACCTTTATTCCAGCTGAGCTGGGCTTTACCTGTATGGATGTTTTACTGCCTTCAAGAGGAATTACTTGCATGATGACAGCAGAGAGGGAGAGTAGAAAGCGCCACAACAGCATTTTTGTAGGATAGCTGCCTTCAGTGGTCATTCTCTCCAGCTATCAAGAATAGAGCCTATCTACAGCTCCCCATCCGCTTCTGCCGCTTACTGCAGGGACTTAATAATGAGACACTACATGTTTTAGCCTAAATGAATTAAAAACTTCCATATAAGAGTAAGCTTTGGAACTCGCTGCAACATGAGACAAGAAAACCCAGCTAGAACTGGAGAAGAATGGACAGTGATCTGGATTTGTACTGCAAGGATGATAACACTTAGCTGGGTTCTTACTGCTCTGATCTTGGAGTTTTTTGGCATAGGGATGGATTTTGCTTCTGTCACTGCAGTCCTGCGCATTCAGTCAAAGATTTTGGCAGGACTCCTCCCTGGGAAGTAGTTGGCCTGAGGGGCTGGAAAGCTCCTTGGTCCCTTCTGTCATGCCTGAGCCATTGTTTAAGAGTTGGGAGGAGCTTCTGGTATTAAACCACTCTGACATCTGTAGTGTCAGCACACTCACTCTGGGACCAGGGCGTGCCAGCATTTTACCATTTCATTGCTAGGCTAAAGGAGGATGCTATTCAAACAACTCAAGATGAAATGGGGCAGCACAAGAGGCACGTGGTTTTCTGACTGCAGCAGGCAGCTCTTGGAGTGAGGCAGAGCAGAGGGAGGATTTTTCATGGGATTATTCATACCTATAGAACACTCAAAGAGTCCCCTTTACCATTTCCCAGCAGAGAGGATTTTGTGGACTTGGTGAGACAAGAATGAAGGACATGGAGCTGCTGGAGCAGGTCCAGAGGAGGCCACGAAGATGATGCGAGGGCTGGAACACCTCTGCTATGAAGACAGGCTGAGAGAGTTGGAGCTGTTCAGCCTGGAGAAGAGAAGGCTCTGGGGTGATCTTATAGCAGCCTGCCAGTACTTAACGGGCCTACAGGAAAGCTGGAGAGGGACTTTTTACAAGGGTGTGTAGTGATAGGACAAGGGGCAATGGCTTTAAACTGAAAGAGGGAGATTTAGATTAGATATAAGGAAGAAATTTTTCACTCTGAGGATGGTGAGGCACTGGATCAGGTTGCCCAGAGAAGCTGTGGCTGCCCCATCTCTGGAAGTGTTCAAGGTCAGGTTGGATGAGGCTTTGAGCAACCTGGTGTAGTGGAGGGTTTCCCTGCCCATGGCAGGGGGGTTGGACCTAGATGATCTTTGAGGTCCCTTCCAACCCAAACCATTCTATGAAGGTGCTGCAGGATGCTTGCAAGAGGAACCATAACTGTTTCACATCAGCGCCGTCTGTCAAACCCAAGCATGATCAGAGAGATTACGTTCTTCCTCTTCTTATTTTCTTACAAAACTCTTTCTGTCTTCACTGCACCTCTCCTCACCTTCTTGACTTTCACAGACTCAGACCACACTTTCTGCTCAGCAGAAATGCACTCATTACTCTATATTCGAGTAATGACCTGAGGCTCAACTGTACCTTTTGCGTACAGGTGTCTCCTGAGAGTGTGTCACATTCTCAAAAAATTACTTAAGGATAGATGTTTAAAGGAACAGATACTTTAAGATCCTCTTGATGTGGGAGCTGAGGCCTGAAGTTTCATTTATGGTTCTGCAGTTTTCCCCTTGAAGTCAAAGCATGAAATTATAGCACACCATCTAAATAAATTAGCATATACGTGCCATTACTGAAGTTTGTACATGTGTGTGCTCATGCTGACATGGAGTAGGAATTTCATTGCAGGCTTTATGGTCACTGAAAATGAGAACCATCAGAACAGTTGCATGGAGAATGGTCAAAGATCCTAGACAAAAGAGTTTGATGATAAACATCCCAACACTGAAACATCAGTATTTGTGACACTTACTAGAGGAAAATGACAGCAGACATTCATTGTAGCAGCTCTATATATGTGGGATAACAGCTCTTCAAAACTGCACAAATGAGACTAAACAGGGCAGGGAAAAAAAATCAGACAGCAGAAGCTGTTATCCAAGGTTACTAAGAACACTGTGGATTAAACCAGTTTTTGACTTCCTTTCCTCTTTAATACCAAAGGCTAGATTTTCGAAGGGAGCCAACTGTGAAAATGAAATTGATAAACTTTTTGTTCATGACAGATGAAACTTGGGAGTGTGGGTGCAGAGCTGTTCTGCAAACCTTTTCCCTGTTTGTGGCTGAGAGCATTGCTGTTCTGAAAACTGGCCCCATCTGTGTAGGAGGTACGGCACAAAAAGCTGGTCCTGAGCACTTCCAATACGACAGCTGTATGGGAGAAAGGATGCTGCTGTGGTTAAGGTATAAACCTGGCATGCAGTAATTTCGATGCATTATGTGATCTAAATCAAGCAAGTTAGTCTCTGCTTGACTTAGTTTCGTATTACTATCGTTTGATCTGCCTGATTTCCCAGAATCTTTACCAGTTCTCGCATGTATTTAGATTTATAGAACTGCAATAGAAATAAAAACAATAAGCTTATAGACAGTAAGTATTCTTCTTCCTGTGTTCAGGCACACACACAATACAGTACTGGAATTGATAAAAGAAGAATCTGCATGAATAAGAGGATTTTTTTAAGATTACTTTGTGGATTTTTACATGAAAATAGTATAAATACTATTCCAAATCAGTGATATCTCCCCATGGTTCACTTAAATCCTTCCTACACTTCTCATTTGAATACCCTATAGAAATTGTCAAGTATTTTTCTACATTACTGGGATGTTAGTGCTACAACACAGAGCCAAATTCTACTTCCTCTTGCAGCAAAAAAGAATTAAGATTCGCCCAAGATTTTGAGTTAGCTGGAAAGTGGGGACCTGAACCTGGAGCTCTGACTGCTCTCTCAGACAGGGCTCTAGCATAGCAGGTGACTGCATGAATATCCCCGATGTATGTTCATAAGTCAGTGCCAGCATTCATCCACTTCTGACCTGAGATTTATATCATTTAGCACGTCTTTCAAATGCTAAGCCGTTGAGTTTACCTACTTAGATATTTTACTGCTATATCACCAATAATTGTATTTGAAAGCCCTGAATAGAAGGATTTGGGGGTGTTGGTGGATGAGAAGCTCAACATGAGCCAGCAATGTGCACTGGCAGCCCAGAAAGCCAACCGTGTCCTGGGCTGCATCCAAAGCAGTGTGAGCAGCAGGTCGAGGGAGGGGATTCTGCCCCTCTGCTCTGCTCTCGTGAGACCCCCCTGCAGTGCTGCGTTCATCTCTGGGGTCCCCAACACAAGAAGGACACGGAGCTGTTGGAGCGGGTCCAGAGGAGGCGACGAAGATGATCTGAGGGCTGGAACACCTCTGCTCTGGAGACAGGCTGAGAGAGTTGGGGCTGTTCAGCCTGGAGAAGAGAAGGCTCCAGGGAGACCTTCCAGCACCTTCCAGTACCTAAAGGGCCTACAGGAAAGCTGGAGAGGGACTTTTGACAACGGTGTGTATCATAGAATCATAGAATCATAGAATGGCATAGGCTGGAAGGGACCTCAGAGATCATCTAATCCAACCTCCCTGTCATGGGCAGGGACGCCTCTCAACTAGACCGGGCTACTCAAGGCTCCGTCCAACCTAGCCTTGAACACCTCCAGGGAGGGGGCATCCACAAGCTCTCTGGGCAATTTATTCCAAAGTCTCACCACCCTCGTACTGAAGAATTTCTTCCTAAGATCTAATCTAAATCTGTTCTCCTCCAACTTAAACCCGTTTCCCCTTGTCCTATCAGTGGACACTCTTGTAAAAAGTCCCTCCCCAGCCTTCCTGTAGGTTCCCTTCAGGTATTGGAAGGCAGCTATTAGGTCCCCCCAAAGTCTTCTCTTTTCAAGGCTGAACAATCCCAGCTCCCACAGCCTGTCCTCGTAGCAGAGGTGCTCCAGCCCCTGGATCATCTTTGTGGCCCTCCTCTGAACACGCTCCAACAAATCTATGTCTCTCTTATGGTGGGGACACCAGAACTGGACACAGTATTCGAGGTGGGGTCTCACAAGAGCAGAGTAAAGGGGGAGAATCACCTCTCTTGACCTGCTGACCACGCTTCTCTTGGTACATCCCAGGATGTGGTTGACCTTCTGGGCCGCATGAGCACACTGCCAGCTCATGTTGAGCTTCTCAACTATAAACACCCCCAAATCCTTCTCTTCAGGGCTACTCTCAACCCACTGTGTGCCCAGTTTGTATTTGTGCCTAGGATTGGCCGGACCCAGGTGAAGGACCTTGCATTTTGACTTGTTGAAGCTCATGCAGTTTGCACTGGCGCATCTGGAACAGGTTGCCCAGAGAGGTGGTGGATGCTCCATCCCTGGAGACGTTCAAGGCCAGGTTGGATGAGGCCCTGAGCAACCTGATCTAGTTGGAAATATCCCTGTTCCTTGCAGGGGGGTTGGACTAGATGACCTTTGAAGGTCCCTTCCAGCCCTAACGATTCTATGATTCTATGATTTCTCAAGCCTATCAAGGTCCCTCTGGATGGGGACTCACTCTCACTCCCTCAAGTGAGTCCACAGCACCACACAGCTTGGTGTCATCGGCAAACTTACTGAGGGTGCACTCAATGCCGTCATCCATGTTGCTGACAAAGATGTTGAACAGCACTGGACCCAGAACAGACCCCTGAGGGACACCGCTTGACACTGGTCTCCATGTAGACATCGCACCATTGACCACAACTCTTTGAGTGCGACCATCCAGCCAGTTCTTTATCCACTGAGTGGTCCATCTGTCAAATCCGTGTCTCACCATTTTAGAGACAAGGATGTCATGTGGGACAGTGTCAAATGCCTTGCACAAGTCCAGGAAAATGACATCCGTTGCTTTACCCAGCGCTGTAGCTTTGTCGTAGAAGGTCACTAAATTAGTCAGGCACGACTTTCCCCTAGTGAAGCCATGTTGGCTGTCACCAACCACTTGGTTATTTTTTATGTGCCTTAGTACAGCTACCAGGAGAATCTGTTCCATGATTTTACCTGGCACAGAGGTAATGCTGACTGGTCTGTAGTTTCCCGGGTTGTCCTTGGTCCCTTTTTTAAAGATGGGGGTTATGTTTGCCCTTTTCCAATCTGTAGGAACCTCACCAGACTGCCAGGACCTCTCAAATATGATGGCTAGTGGCCTAGCAACTTCAGCCGCCAGTTCCTTCAGGACCTGTGGATGTATCTCATCAGGTCCCATGTAGTGATAGGAGAAGGGGCAATGGCTTTAAATTGAAAGAGGGGAGATTTCGATGAGATCTAAGGAAGAAATTCTTCACTGTCAGGGTGATGAAGCACTGGACCAGGTTGCCCAGAGAAGTTGTGGCTGCCCCATCCCTGGCAGTGTTCAAGGCCAGGTTGGATGAGGCTTTGAGCAACCTGGTGTAGTGGTAGATGTCCCTGCCCATGGCAAGGGGGTTGGAATTACATAATCTTGAAGGTCTCTTCCAACCCAAACCATTCTATGATTCTATGATTCTATAAAATATCCTGCCTCATTCCGTGCAGCATG
Source organism: Tauraco erythrolophus (assembly GCF_009769465.1). Lineage (NCBI taxonomy): Eukaryota > Metazoa > Chordata > Aves > Musophagiformes > Musophagidae > Tauraco > Tauraco erythrolophus. The sequence goes on along the minus strand of NC_141492.1, from coordinate 930,267 downwards.
TCAATAAACAGGAAATACAGACCTTTTTATTACTTGCATTAAGGCGGTTTATTAACCAGTTCATGCAGCTCAACACAGCAAACAGGGTTTTAATAAATGAGTAGGGGTGTATGTCGGGAAACGTATAGGTTTTCTCACAAAAATTAAATCACAGACATCAGGGAGATCCCAGGAGTTTACATTCACCATAGTTATGGGGTTGAAAGGACTAGAAGGTTTCCATTTTGGATAGGTAATAACTATTTTATGAACAGTGCAAACAAAAGTACTGTGTGCATGAAAACACAGACCTGCACACAAGCATCTTGTGTTTCTGTGTATATAGGCACACACATGAAATGTTCTCTGCACATGCCAGGGCATCAACATGCCTGACAACTTCTGCACACGCACAAAGTGCCACAGAGATGTTATTCTGCAGTTTGAAGGGTTGAAAACAAAGTGCAGGAAGGAAAAATGAAGATTAGACTTGTTCTGACTGTAAGTCATATTGTCCTCTGGAAACTGTTCAAAAGGAACATTTACATCCTCCTTCCATTGACTCACTGGGAAGAATGACCACTACAAATTCCCATCACTTAATTCCCTCTTCATTTGAACTCTACCTATGAAACCTATTTTCCCTTACATTGGTCTTCTAGAGTCTGACTGCTAAGGCATCCTGATCCCACTGACAGCAGGAGAACTTTGGAAGCTGTATCCTTCTTCTCCATCAGTGGTGAGATCTCATTTCCATCTTGTCAAGCTGGCTTTCTCCACCATCTTCTGGGCTTTGACCGCTGTGCAGAGGAGGGCAAAACAGACCAATATGGGAAGCAAATGGGGCCCCTTTCAGGACCATGGCCTTTGCTTGGTCTACTGCCAGTATATAGAGAGGCGAGGTTGAAAATCCCTAAATCATAGTGAAAAGAGCAGGAGGTCTTGATTAGGGGAAACTACAATCAAGTAGGGCAATTGATTTAGAAAATCTGATTAAGAAAATCTAGAGGGGAGATTTTTGTTAATTTCTAAAATCACATTAATGGAGACAAAATAGATGATTTTACATGAAACAGAGGATTAAAGATGGCAATGTGGAATTTAATATCACCTTTAAAATATGGTTCCTGTAGTTTATACTTGCCTTGGAATAGAATCTGAAATTTTCACTGTGCCAAAATCTTAACTGCACTTTTCTAAATTCCTAGCCCTCTCTGAGAGTACATTGTTCTGAGATTTTTATATTAGATCGTAAAAAGACTTCCTTATCTTCCACTTTCTGTATCTGAGCCCACATAATTTTTTGTGCTCCTACTCAGTACTTCTCTGAGCCTTCTCCACCTTTGCTATATCTTTGCAGCTCCTCCCAGTGTAAGTTTATTTGTGATTTTTACAAATATGCCAAAACAGCACTGGAGGTGTTAAAACAGGCTGCCCTAAATATCAAGTCTTCAGCTTCTGTGCAGTTTCTTTCTCTTTGCTGATTCTTTGCTGCTTTATATTTGGGAAAATAGATGCTGTACTAGGTGAGCTGCTAGCATGATTCAATACCTGTCGTCCTGTGTCTGTTTTTTAACCCATTTATGGTCCATAAAGCACTTTTTCCATCCTTGTTTCTTTTCATATCAGTTGAAGCACAAACACACAAAACATAGCGCTTTCTCCTTTTCCACTGACTGTATGATATGGTTTATCTTTTATTAATCATTGCAATTTTTTTCCATATCAGTACTTTTGGTTTGCTTTGTTAGAGTGTTTGCGTATCTACTAGTTCATTTTTCTATTAAAATGGCTGGAGGAAGACAATACATTTTGTGATTCCCTTATTAATTGCCACAAAGATCTCAGTTCTTTTTGAAGGTATGACATGCATAGGTGCAAAAAAGATCACTTCATTGCTTTCACCATCACATCTGTGTATATAAGCACCTGCACAGAAGTGGGACTAGAACGTCCTGGTTTATGAAGCCTTTCCACAATGTAGTTGTATACACATTTAGAAGAATGCTGGTGAAAAATTTTAACATACTTAAACAATTGCACTGGTGCAAATATTACACCTAAACCTGGTATCAGAGTTGATAAAGGACCAAGTCATCCTTGCTTTAAACCATTAATTAAGCCAGTTTGCTTATTAATCATAGAATCACAAAATGGTTTGAATTCAAAGTGACCTCAAAGATCATCTAGTTCCAACCCCCCTGCCATGGGCAGGGACACCTTCCACTACACCAGGTTGCTCAAAGCCTCATTCAACCTGGCTTTGAACATCTCCAGGGATGGGGCAACCACAACTTCTCTGGGCAACCTGGTCCAGTGCCTCACCACCCTCAGAGTGAAAAATTTCTTCCTTCTATCTAATCTAAATCTCCCCTCTTTCAATTTAAAGCCATTGCCCCATGTCCTGTCACTACACACCCTTGTCCAAAGTCCCTCTCCAGCTTTCTTGTAGCCCCTTTAGGTACTGGAAGGCGGCTAGAAGGTCTCCCCAGAGCCTTCTCTTCTCCAGGCTGAACAGCCCCAACTCTCTCAGCCTGTCTCCAGAGCAGAGGTGCTCCAGCCCTCACATCATCTTCATGACCCTTCTCTGGACACGCTCCAGCATCTCCATGTCCTTCTGATGTTGGGGACCCCAGAGCTGAATGCAGCACTGCAGGGGGGGGGTCTCACGAGAGCAGAGCAGAGAGGTAGAATCTCCCCTTTCGACCTGCTGCCCACGTTGCTTTGGATGCAGCCCAGGGTACATTTCTTTCTTTTTAAAGGAGAAAATAACAATGCTGCTTCCCAGTCTGGAAATTAGAGCCTGCCCTTGCTAGCATTTCCCACATAGGTACTTGCTGTTGTTCTTGCTTGCAAATAAAACCATTAATTTCTGTAAGATTTGCTACAGTGGAACATACTGTGTTAAAACTGGATATGAGTAGGACATTGCCATGTAGCAATGAAGCAAACTCACAAAAGATTAGATTAACTGTATATTTCCAGAAAGTACTGCTCTGGGGAACTCAAAAGGCAGAGAGATACCTAAGAGAGAGAGGGATATCCACGTACTTCCCCATGCCTAGGCAGGATTTCCTTTAGGAACTTTAGGGAACTTTAGGTTCAGGGCTCTTGACTGTCATTCCAGCCTATTTCCCAAAATTTGCTGATGCATGGCCAAAATCAATTTCTTAAGTTTGTCCAGGATGACATGGTACACTGATGCTGTAGGTCTGGGGAGGGAACTGATTCTCCATCAACTGTTACACCACATCCCTATTTACATCATGCCAAAGGATGTGGCAACTGCTTACATCTCTGACTTGACCGTGCGTTACACCCACATTATACTCATTTGCCCCAGGATTAAATGACTTGAGTTGGATGGAAATTTTCCTACAGAAGAGTTTTCCATCCAGAAATGCTGAGTAGAATGAATTGAAATGTTCAGTGAAAGGTTTTGATTCCGTCAATGCTTTCAATGGAAACAAAGCAAGCCTTGGCCATGCTGTCTGATGGGCGAGCCTGCCTCCACTCCTGCCAGCTCACCCATCTGCCTACACACCTCTGGACTTTCTGGCTCTGTGGCTGCAAGATTTCCCAGCTGACTGGCTCATGGAGGACAAGACACCAGTTAGGTACCAGCTTTCACAGCTCGCTCTCTGCATGGGGGCAGTTCTGTGACCACACACTCTTGACGCTCTGTACTTGTCAGCAGGGCATGTTTTGTGCAACAGAAGGTGATGTCCATTCGTCTGTATTGATAAGATAACTTCTAGCTCCAGGTGCAAGCTCTGAAAATAAAGCAGAGGGAGGTGTTTTTCCCCCGTTTCACTCTACCTGCTCACAACTGCCACCCACAGTGTGTCCCCTAATGCTTTAGTCCTTTCTGTCCTTCCTGCACAACCCCATTCCTCCTAACCAAAATGGTCTCTGCAGCCAAGTTTAGGGTTTCAACAATGAGGGCAAGGACCACCAGCCAAGCTCAGCCTCAGGCCAAATGTGCCTTAGCCTTGCCTTTCTTTCCTGCACCATGTCAAGCCCACCTCTGTGTCTGAATCTGCAAATTATATATTCTGGTTTTGATGCAAGATGCAGGTGGTGTCCCAACAGGAAAAATCTGCAGCCTTCGGACTGACCGTGAGACCACTGGTGCCCTATCTCTAGGACAGCTGGAATTAAAATCACTCTGCAGACAAGCACATGCATGTACAAGCTTTAGGAGGAACACAGCCAAGCCCTGAACGATGGGAGTGCTTGGGAGGACACAAAACTACCACATTGATTAGTTTATTGGAAGAACGCTGTGAGTAATATTAGTAGTGCACCTTCTGGGCCCGCGGTGGGTGGTTTCGTTCTGGAGAAGCAGTCACTGCACAGCTGTGATCCCTCGGGGACCGAGGTGCAGAAGGACTCTGCTGGAGGGTAGGACCTTGCAGGAGATGTGCTCAGGCTTTGGTCTGCAATGGGAAGCACATATGAAGACCCCTCCAGCCCATGAAGGCCAGAATACAAGTTCCTTCAGCCGCAGCAGTGCTCTCTGCAGCGACGCTTTGCTGGCGGAAGGAAAGTGCTCTCATTTCTCTGCCAGCTCCATTGCTCTTCCCAGAGACTGCTGCCCTCGGCACAACCAGGATGTGCTGAATGTACCTACAGAGGCCTATATTTTACCTTCTTTCAACATTCGTGACAAAATCTGATTTTAAAAAAGGACAGAAATTAATCAAATGCCATTTTAGTTTTTAAAGTTTCTTTCTGGAGCTGTTTTCTCTTTTGCTGCGCAGACAATGTAGCAGACAGCCCAATGCCCCAGTCAGGCTACACAAGAAAAAAACCAGTCCCTTTACAGCAAAAGCAACAACAAACTGGCTGGTTACTTAATAGATTAATTTAATAGTAAAACATATTTACTGAAGGGGTTGGTTATTTGACATTTCAACGTCCAGTTACTCCGGACCATGATTTCTTTGTTCCGTGAGACCCTGCTTCACCCTGTCCCAGAGCTACAAGTGGAAGCACAGGCTGGAGGTCACAGACAGGGAGGACCTGTGAGTTGAGGAGGTGGGGAGGATGGGACATAAGAGGACCTCAGGTCAAGAGCCAAATTGCTGAGTACTCACAGCTCCTCCAGGCTTTGTGAACGAGGCTCTGAAACTGCCACCTTAGCAGAGCAGAAGTCTTGAAGAGGCAATGGGAACACCAGCCACCATACCATGACTTGCCTGTGCAGATGGAAGAGCGACGTCTTACATCAAAGCTGATTGCTTAAGGCCACAAAAATGAGCTGCTGAAACCACTTGTCACTGCTTGTGCTGTTCACTGGCAGCTGGGGACAAAAATAGCCTCTTCACGGCACGGTGCGTGTCCAGCACCTCTCTGCACCTCCCTGCAGTGCCTGACTCCGAGCTGCGGCAGGCTGGCAGGGTCCCAGAGCTTGTCCCCTCACCGCCGGCGTGCTCCCATCCTCAGATGGGATTATTTGAATTCGGAAGAGATGAGTGACACTGAATTTCCTACCGCTCCCCAACAGCCTCTCAGTCAGTACCAGCACCTCTCTTATTTTCCAAGATTTCTGTCACTGATGAAAAAAAACACTTGTGAAGACATGTTTAGAGTTTCCTCTGCCAGCACAGAGATTTCTATCTGACAGGCAAAACCAAGGTAACAGTCAAAAAACTAGAGATAAAAGAATAAAAGGCCTTTTGGCTCAGCCCAAATCTCACCTGCTCTACCAGATTTCTTGGTGGCAAAATAAGTAATTTCTTCCTGCTGTGAAAAGAGCATTTCTTTTCCTCAGCACTTGGATACTTGATAATACCGAAACCAGCTATCACTTGCAATCCTCTTGTCAGTGAAGAGCATCTAATTCTGCACCTAGGTTTGCATCTTCCAGTGCCTTGTACATCCTTTTTTCTTCATGTGCAATGGGTTGGCAGTAAAAGCCTCTACAATAAGACCCAGGTAATTCTGGGCCACTGCTGAGTGAGTACATCAATGTACAAAATCATAGAACTGGGTCAGAAGGAACCGCAAAGATTGTCTAGTGTGATGTGATGGCACTCTTTTGTGCTGGTGCATCATTTGGCTTGTTCAGCTTCTCTGAACTGTTAAGGCCTTTGAATATAAAAAGAAGACAGCATCTGGAGATGAAATTATGAAAACAGCAAAGGTGGATGGGAGCTTTTCTTCCAGGTCCCTGTGCAACCACTGACAAGTTGTATCCATGCCTTGTCTCACTTCCCTCTGCTGCAATTAGAAACAAGCTGATCTCCTATCATGGAGGGAGAGAAGGGGACAGTGTAGAATCTGTGATTCACCTGACTTCTATGAAGAAATCTGTGATTTTGAGGTGTATTTTATCAGGGCAGGACAAAAACGTCCTGTGACTTCATGGTTGCCAGACATTTTGTAAAAAGAAGGGTGATAGAGAGGGCCCAGAAGAGGGCCATGAAGATGATCCCAGAGCTGGAGCACCTCTCCTGTGAAGACAGGCTGAGAGAGTTGGGGTTGTTCAGCCTGGAGAAGAGAAGGCTCCGGTGAGACCTTCCAGCACCTTCCAGTACCTAAAGGGGCTACAAGAAAGCTGGAGAGGGGCTTTGTACACGGGCATGGAGTGACAGGACATGGGTTTAAACTGAAAGAAGGAAGATTTCGATGAGATCTAAGGAAAAAATTCTCCCCTCTGAGGATGGTGAGGCACTGGACCAGGTTGCCCAGAGAAGCTGTGGCTGCCCCATCCCTGGAAGTGTTCAAGGCCAGGCTGGATGAGGCTTTGAGCACCTGTTCTAGTGAAAGGTGTTGGAACTAGATGATCTTTAAGGTCCCTTCCAATCCAAACCATTCTATGATATGACAGTGAGCAGATCTGTGCCCTGCCCTTGCCGTGTCTCCAAGTTGCCAACAGCTGGAGCCATCCAGCAGGACAGAGATCTTGAAAATGCCAACCTGCCCTTTCCTCAAACGTGGAGCAGGTTTTAGTGCTGCAGTAGTTCACCTTAGCAAGGGCTGCATGGAGCCTACCAATGTTCTTCCCTAGGGCTGGTCCTCTCTCTCTGCCTAGTCTTTCTAGTTCTGTCTTCTTTGCTATACTGAAATACCTAAAACCCAAAAAGCAGCCAAAACTGAGCAGCTTAACTTCTGACCAGGCTCATGGGAGAGAGGACAGCCCAGCAGCAAAGCAGGAATCCTCCTGGCAGTGCTGAGCGATGCCCTAAGGAACCTCATAAGCAGCACTTCTTGGGGAGAGGGGGGAAAATATCCAGCGCTAGCTTTGAAAATACACTTTTGCATTGATTCAGTAAATTACTTAGGGTTATGACACGAAGGTCAGTGAGCTCAGAGCTGTGTTAGTCACGTAGTTGCTGTGCTGCTGAGCAAAATGAAAGTGCCTAGATAGCTGAAAAAGATAGAAAGGTCAGTATGTGCTTGCGATATCGCAGTGCAGTTGATAAATAGGCGTGTACTGGGGATAAGATAGGCTTATTGGTGATAAGATAGGTTGGAATGAGATAGATCTGCATTGGTGATACGATGGGATGTTACATAGTGTTGATCAGACATGATTATCGATACTTTATCATGTCTCGTGTTATCACTGCAGGGGCTTAGTTAGAAGATGGAAGTTCATCTTTTCCCTTGCAAGATGGAGAGTGCAAGAATCAGAAAAGCTTTAAAGATTAAGGTAAAACAGAGGGAAACGGGGTGAATGGAGAGGAGGTGAGGAGAGATCAGCAAGAAAAGAGGATTTGAGGAAGTTTGTGGGAGAACAGAAGCAGCCACAGAGCACTGAGCTCTGAATCTGTGCTAACTTATCAGTGACACAACTCTTGCTTGAACAGCCAGTGCCTCTGGGATCAGTCAGCAAAAGGACTGACGGGTCCAGCAAAGAGTTTCAATATTTGGACCTGCCAGCAGTGGGCAAACAGAGAGGACAGAAGTAAATATATCCATGCTGTGGATGAGGAAGAAGAGAGGCTGTCCTGGCCTGCAAGACAATTGCATCGCGGGACCCAGAGATGTGTCTTACTGAGGGGGCTGAGCTCCCCCTGTGACTGCAGACTGAGGATGTCCAGGAGGGAGGCAGTGCCTGAAGGCAAAGGAAATTCTGTCGGGAGTGACTGTCAAACTTTGCACAAGCCAAAAGCAGGAGTCACAGAGATGCATGAGTCACAGAGTCCTGTTGTCTCACTCTCATTTTCCCCCCCAGCAACTCCTGACATTTTGTGATGCTCTTGGAACAGCCAGAGCAACATCCGCAGCCTAGATGGCTTTCCAGAGGAGAAACCCCTGCCCCTTATTCTTGTGGCATGATCTTGAGGGATTTACATTCTGTCAGTCAGGATGTGTGCACACACACTTGAAATTCTCTCCAGCTAAACCAGGAGCTCCTCTGGGGTATGACTTCTCTGGTACTTTCCTTCCCCATTTGAAAAAATACCAGCAACAACTTAGCTGAAAATTTAGTATGAGAAATCGTTTTGAACAAGAAAATTCATTTGTTTAGAGAGAAAAGTCTAAAAAAAAATGTTTTGGAGGCAAAATATCTACTCTCTCTGGGAGAAAAACATGACACAGGAGATAATTTTTTTCCTATCTCTACCACTAACTCATTGAACAAACAGGAACAAGCCCCTTTCTCCTCTGATACCTCTGTTTTCCCCTCTACAGGTAGAGATGATATGTCCAAAGTTCTCAAGCATACAGGACAAGTTAATGGGATTGAGAGAGAAAATTCTTGGGTGCATAAACAGTTGGTCTCACCAGAGGCTGTAGCCTAAGCAAGGAGAGGGGAACACTCTTGTTTTTTATCAGACCTAGGTTCTCTGAGTGCTTTAACAAGCTGTACTGAGAGGGTAATTTAGGCCTCATACCTGAATACTCCCCAGGAACCACTGTCTTTAGATCAAATCCACCTCCCATTGAGGTTTTAGATAAGGGCTGTGCCCTGACCTGGGCTGTAACTGTTTGTTTTACCTCCAGGACAAGGTACTGAGCTATCGTGTGGCTTTCAGATACCAGAAGATGGTGAGAGATAAGCTCTTCTGTTCACTGTATCTCAGGGCTCTGATCTTCTGCTTCCCCCCCTTCCCCAGCCTTCACAACCACTCTGCTCTCTGCAACAGTGCAGACCACACTCCCCCCAACATGGGTAATCCACTGTGCCCAGGGACAGGGGTAGACCAGTACAAGGCTTAATAGGTGGGTTTCCACAGTCGACTCAGCTGAGCATCTGTACATGCCATTAGCTGCAAGGAAGCTGCAAGAAAGCTCTAGCTCTGCAGCGAAGTCAGCCCAAGGGTGACCCTGTTGGTGACTCTGCAGGGTTATAGAGAGCATCAAGGAAGGAAACCCTGGCCTAGTCAAGGGAAATTACAATTATTTTCTTCTCAGCTTGAAGCAGTTGCAAATATTTATGACAGTTCAATAGTCTGAGCCATAAATATGTTAAAAAATATAGAATAGTTTATTTACACAGTGACCATTTTTCAGGCTTAAAGAGCAAGATGCTCATTTCAGTAGCACAGAGGGGCCATATGGGATCCAGGAGTTGAGCAATGGGTCCTGGGAGTTTAGTTGTTCCAGGAGCCATAACCAGCTTGGAGGGCTGTGGCAGTGCATGGGGGATGTATCCTGTGCTCTGTGTTGAACAGGCGCATGGCAGTGCCCTGGGGTGTGAGTGCTGTGGCTGGTGGGTACGTGGAGCTCTGTCCCCCTGATTCTCTCCATCTCTGCTGGGAGCGGGCAGCACACCAGCTGCTTCTTGCCCTAAACCCAGGAGAAAGGGACTCGATGGCTCCCTGTCCTGTATCACACCCCGTGCAAACCTCACCAGAAATGTGTACTTGGTGGTTTCCTGTGAAAGAATTGGTTTTTAGGGGATCTGGAAAAATCCAGGTCTGCTGCAGCTAACACAGTTCATCCTTAGTGAGCCTGGTAGTCGTTAAGCTCTGAGGTCCTGGGATAGTTTTGGAAGTGGGTAAGAAAGAACTATAATACTGTCTGTACTGTCCTGCGCTGAGTCAGGCTGCAGATGTAAACCATGGAGACACGAGGCACAGCTGAGTGCTCTTATCTGCTGTGGCAGCATCGTCTCCCAGGTTCTTAGTTCTGGAACTACTTGAGAAATAAAACTGCCATGTAAGAGATTAAAGCAAAAATTCACAAATTGCTGTTCCAGGTCCCATGCAGGGAGGGGATGTGTTCAGGAGCCATGAGGGAAACTCAAGGAAGAGTTGCTTTTGACTTGTCCTCTGTCTCTGGCCCGTTTTCTGTCTTGGTAGCAATACTGTAGTAGTAGGAACGGATTATGTTTTCCACAGCAATAAATCCTGGACGTTCTTCCCATCTGCAAGGGCAGAAAGGAACAAATAGAATCAACAGGAGAGACAAAAGTGGACTGATGCAAAGAGAATATAACGAGCACAGAAGAACCTGGGGAGGAAGAGCAGGCTGGTTGTGCCAGGGCTTAGGAGGGCAGCTGAGACTTTTCTGGGATGGAGAGGGGCAAAGGCACAGAGGCTCTGACATCTTCCAGGGTTGGTGCAGGCAAATGGAGGGGTATGATAATAAAGAAATAAGTGCATCTTTCATCATAGACTGTGGAATGTGACCAAAGCAGGAGACACCATTTGCTTTCTGTTGCCACCATCCAGACAGAATGTGCTGTTCTGAGGGACCTGCCACCCAGCAAAGAGTTGAGCTAGGGAAAGCCTTACCTGTAGGTCCAGCATTGCTGCATGAGTGCGTACATGTCTGCCGGGCAGTCCGTGGGGCAGTCCATGCGCTTCCCTTGCTCTATGAAGCTGATGACCTCTGGCCCTTTCATTTTCTAGGATAGGACCAAGTGGGAAAAATGCTTTAATGTTTTTGGAGCTGGCAACAGGATTAGAAGAGACAGATTAGAGCTTGGCCTGGGGTAGCACTTTGGATCCGTGCACCACACACCATGTACTGTTTTCAACCCCAGCACCCAGTAGTGGTGTCTCACGTTGTGGTCAGCCCAGCCTGCAGACCCCATCCCAAGTCCGAGCAAAGCAGTGCCTGAGCAACAGATTTTTCAGCTCTGCAAGTAAGCAGAAGGATCAAAGAGAAGATCTGCTTTGATTCAAACCCAAACTAGTTTTGGCTTGTGTTTCTTCTCCCTTAAACGAACACAAAGCTGCAGGAACCAGTCAAACTAATTGGTGCCTTTCGTGACACGGAAGCGATCCTGCCTCCTTTCCCCTCTGTTCAACAGTGGGAAGAGCACCCACTCAAGGAAATAGAAATTGCAGTTTCAGTGGGTGTCAGCCTGTTGCAGAGCAGGACACCAGACTGCAGCGTCCATCTGTGACGGACTCAGCTCTGCCTCACCTTGTATGGTTTCTGCCCATAGCTGAAGGCCTCCCACATGGTCACACCATAGCTCCATACATCGCTCTTGCTGGAGAACTTGTGATAGTTGATGCACTCCGGGGCATACCATTTCAAGGGCCACTTTCCTGCTGTCCTGGCCTGTAGCAAAGCAAAGAAGAACATTTCCACCCTCAGGCTCCACAGACTGCTCTGAGCTGAACAGGAATTCTGCTTTGCAAAATGTTTGTGTCAAATGCAATTCCATGGTGCTGAAAAAATCCCCTTGTCCTGGGCTGGGACCTCAAGACCCCAAGCCCTGAGTCCTAAGCCCTGAGCCCCAAACCCCAGCTCAGTCCCTGTTGTCTTGCTAGCCCTGCTCAGCCGTCAGTGGGTGAAGGATGATGTCCAGCAGTGCCACGGTCCCCACGCACCCCAGCCCCAGGGTTCAGTGCAGTTGTGCACTGGTGCACACTGCTGGGAAGATCACCCCTGGCTCAGTCTTCATCACCTTCTCTTCCCTGCTCTTTGTTCTCCTGTCTCCTCTCTCTTGTCATCCCACTGTGCTGCATCCCCCTTGCTGCCTCTGCATCCTTGCCACGTGGAGCTTTGCAAAGCCCCTTTTGATGTCACAGCAGTGAGGCGAGCCAGGGTGTGATGTGATTGTGCAGCAGGACTCCTGGGAAGAGTCCCGGCCCCCTGCCTCTGTGGGTCTCAGCCCCCCAGTTAGGATGGCTCCTGCCAGCTATTTGGATCCTTCGCTGTGCTTACACTTACCTTGTAGTAGCTGTCATCAGCGCCAAGAGCCTTGGAGAGTCCAAAGTCACTGATCTTGGCATAGTGCTGGTTGACCAGCAGGACATTTCTGGCTGCCAGGTCTCTGTGGACAAAGTTTTTTTCCTCCAAGTACTTCATCCCCATAGACACTTGGTGCATGAGCTCCACAATATTGCTGACTGTAATCTCGTCTCTGGGGAAGATGAAAGGACAATGCAGTAACAAAGGACCTGTCAGTACTCTGTACACTATGGTCCCCTCCAAGTTTTCTAGCTGCGAGGGAGAATAAATGTGGACATCTCTGCTCCAGAAGCATCAGCTCATACGTCCAGCTCATACATTACAAGAAAAGACATCTCTTTCTGCTGTTATCACCTTCCCTCCACCTACAAACCCAGGCTTTCCTGGCAGCAGAGTGTTTGATGAGAAGTGCAGAAAATCAGCCAGCCACATTTATTCAGTACTCACTTCCTGGAAGCCAAGAACTTGTTGAGTGGTCCTCCAGAAGCCATCTCCATCACGAGCATCAGGGACTCTGCCTCGCAGACCCCAATCATGCGGACAATGTAGGGATTGTCCAGCTGATGCATGATCTGGGCTTCCTTCATCATTTCATCCTTCACTGTTTTCTCATTGTTGCTCTTCAGCACCTTTATGGCCACGTCGATCTGCTTCCTGCACGAGGTGCAAGAGGAACACACATGGGATGAATTAAACAGCAGCTGGACTGATGTATCACAGCCAGGAATGCAAACCACCTCTCATGTGATACTGTTTGATCTCTCAACAGCAATGTCAGTAGCCTGTTCTGGTGGAGCCCTGCACAATACTGTTATCCCGGGCCTGCTAGAAGGCCAAAGAGAAAAGGGTCACCTCACCCTTATAAGTATAGGCCAATATTTGCCATCTGTAGATCTGAAGGCACATCACCACACACATCATCATGGCTATTTTTCAAGGGGGAAACTCAGGCACAACGTGGGAAAAAGCCATCTTTGTGGGCTCGTGGACAACTAGTAACAGAGTCACAGATAGCACACCTCTTCAGTTTCATTCCTTTGCCCTGCCATGGACCAAGATGACCTCAGAAGTGGCAGTCTCATGCCCAGGAATATGCAGTGCAGATCACACTCTCAGGGCAGCAAGCCTGTCACTGAAAGCCTGTGGAAAGCCATCACTGACCTTCCAGAGTATCTCTTATACGTCCACCCCGTTATCACTTTAGGGGCCATGTAGCTAGAAACAGAATAGCTGGGGACACCTCTGAGCTCAGCCTGGAGCACTCTCTTCCCATTCCTTGGCATCCTTCAGGGCAGCACTCACTTTCTCATTTTGTAGACTCCTTTCTTGACACAGCCAAAGTTTCCTGCCCCCAGTTCCACTTCGTCAATCATCAGGTGGTCCCTCTTCAGGAAAAGCTTCTTATCCTTCAGTTCTTCGGGGTCACTGTATGGGCTCTCGTAGACACTGGTGTCCATGGGTAGCAGGCGTGACTTCCCTGCACCTGCCCAAGAGATACAGTTCTTCATAGCTGTAAACAACGTACTCTTCCCCTTCCCTCTCTCCTTCACTAGTTGGGAAGGTTTTCTCTAGTCTCTTGGTCAATTCTCCTTCAAGCTCCAGCACTCAAACCTCCCTTCTGGGCATCTCCCTTCCTGCCACAACCCATGGCCTCTCCTACATACAGCTGCTGAAGGAGCCAGGATGGGGAAAGTTGTTTGAGCATTCCCACTCCACACTTCTGACCCTGCAGGACCTGGGCACGTGCATGACTTCACCCCACTGAAATGTAACTGAATATTTAGTAGGCAAGATGGGGAATGGGCCAGGGCTTGATTTACTGGGTGTGATGGGGAGCGGGACAGGGCTTGATTTGCCAGGTACTGAGTGTGGGCAGTTTTGCCCTGAAATGAGTGGGATGCTCCTGGGTGCCTTTGGAAGAAAGGAACCTTCTAGCTCTTTGACCAGAAGATGATACAGATGTGTCAGGTAACCCTCATGGTTCCTGGGGCATCCCCAGGTGCCCTCTCCTCCTAACAGGAGGACAGGGCTTTCAGAGATGCTCACCTACAGGCTCTGGTGTGTATCCATCTGCATTGAGAGGCCCAAGGTGTTTCTGGAAAAGAAATGGGGATGAAGAGGATAATGCAGACAGGGGAAAGTGCTTTAGTCTGAAATGGGAGAGGAGAGGGACAGGGAGACTACAGCCCACAGACCCCCAACTGGTGACTTCCTCTAAAAGGCACCGAGGTGGGCACACGAGATTGGAGTAGTATCAAGCCAGTTTTTCCCTTCCAGTCCCAGCTGGCAGGTACCCTCACTGCAGCTGCACAACAGAGATCAGACGCTGGAGGGATGCACTGCCACGGAGCCTGGATCCATCATTCCCTTCAGTAACCCAGCCTGTGGGCTGTGCAGGGTGAGGTGGTGGGGGCTCTGTGTTTACTCAAGCAGTGAGGGGCACGCACGCAAGGATGCATTTTTCTCTCTGCCCCCTCTGCTTTCCCCATCTCAAAGTGACAAGTCTCCTGCAGCAGCAGGGGTCCTGCCAGCCAAGTCTCTGCATCTTGTCTGGAGCCAAGGGAAGCCTGGAGGCAGCTCAGCTCGCAGCTAGCACACCTGCCTGCCTGAAGAGTGGCCCCCACGAGCACACACGGACATTGTAAACAGCCCCTGTCCCACAAGCAGACAGCAACGAAGCAATATGGTACATGTTTGTCCAGCACAGCTTTGAATGCCAGTGGTGCTCGCAGCAGAGTTGCTGCAACATGAGAGCCCACCACAGATTGTGAAAGCTCTCTGAGAAGATGGGTGGATGCTCAGGCCTTTATTTAGCCTCTGCTAGGCTCTGGGATGGGCTGCTCCTACAGCCCAAACTAGCTGGTTTCAACACTGCTCGGCACTCGGAGCAGTGACTGAGTGCAGACATACCCCGAGGCCAGGGACGCAGAGGGAGCACAAAGACCTGGCCGGTGGCCAGCGGCCAGCAGCAAGGCTGAGTGTTCCCAGAATCAGACCACGTCTTCCTCGCTCCTGCCTGGCAAAGAGGGGAGGGGGCAGAGGGCTCCCCAAGGACAGGCTTGCATGTTGCAAGGAACACAGTATGAATGGAAACCATTTTCAGCTCCGATGGTAGCTGTGCCCAGCTATTCCTCGTCCCCATCCAAGCTGGAAAGGGGACAACTTTGCAACTGGGCTTAATATATTCCATTTGAATTATTGCCTTTTAGAGAAGAGCAGAGTTTGATCAGCAAGCTTGAAAGGCAGTAACATTAAACTACTGAGGTACCAATAAACAGATCCTCCCCAAAACTTACGCTCATGGAGGGGTGGGTTGGTGGAACAGGTGCTGCAGATGCTGTGAATCAGGAGAGAGAAGTTGTTATTAAAAGCCTGCCTATGTTCCAAGCAGGATCAGACCATCATCAGTCCTTGAACAATTGTGTGGACACCTGGGTCTGATCCCCTCCCCTACAAAGGCCAGTTTCCACAGCTTTAGCCAAAAAAGGTGTGGAAATGAGCCTGGATGTGGGCGTTATTTCCAGAGCTGCCCTCAGGGGAGGTGCAGGCCCACTGGAGGGCCCTACAGTCTCCATCAGTCCCAGGGGCTGGCTGACCTGTACCCCAGAGGCCCCTGCCAGGAGAGTGGGGGTCCCACGGACAGGCTCTGAAGTGACGTTTGTAATACTCAGGCCAGTACAAAGTGATCCATGGTTTTCAGTGCTCAGCTCAAGAGACCCACCAGGAACCAGACTTGCAGGACATGTTGTTTCCTGCTGTCTAAAAAGCAGGTTGTTTTCAGAAAGCATATGTTTGGCATCAGAAGTCCCTAATCCATTTGGAGCACCGATTCCTCCACCCGCTCCTGTCTTTGTGCCACCCTAGTCCTGGCCTGGAGAGTGGTCAGTTTCAGCAGACAACATGATGTGAGACTTGTCCAGTTTGCCAGAGGAGCAGAGACCTCACCGTTCCCTCACCGCCAGAGTCTGAGCAAGGTTGGACATGGTAAAAGAAACTTGACTTAATGCTGCTTAAATGGGCCCCACTTGGTTGTAAACCGAGGCCAGGGATGGCACTGAGAGACATCAGCTCACCTGGCATGTTGGGATTGGGACAGGCTTCCCTTAGGTAGAAAATCAGCCCGTCTGGTTTGAGTTTCAGGTACTCCACCAACTGGGAAAGGAATGAGAGAAAAAAGAGACTATTGCAAAGAAAAAATAACCTCTTTTTTTTCAGCTTGCAGGCAACTTGTGTGGCTTATGGCAATGATTTCTCTCAGATTTATGGCAGACAGGGACTAGAATATTTCTTTCTCTTCTCTCCTATCTGTGCACTCAGGGATCTCCTAGAGCAAGTGCGTGCATACCTGGATATCTGCCAGAGCTGGAAAGAACTTGGGAAATTAGATAAGGACCACAGAAAGACAAAAGGAAAATCACCAGTAGGAGAGCTGGGTAAGGCATTTGCAGGGTAATGTTATTGTTGTCCCAGCCATAAAGGTTTCTAAGTCGTGTCGTGTTTGATAAAGCCTGAGAGAAACCTTTTGCTTTCCCAGATGAGCCCCAGGGTTAGTTCTGTGGATCCTGGGCAGATTTTCACTGCAGCAGTCACTGGTTCATGTACAGTGGGGACTTGACTCTGGCTGGAGACAACCAGACCAGCCCCTGACCACCATACCGCAGGGGAGACGAGGCTTTCTTTTCCCCTCCTGTCTGGCTCAGATTTCATCTGCCAATTGGGAGCCTGGCATGGTTCTGTTTCCGTAAAAATGCCCCAAAGTCTTTGTTTTCAATGAAATTCAGAGTGAAAACAGTCCTGGGAATTGAAAAAATTCAGCAAAACAGAATTACTGTCCCACGGATACCCCTGCCTAGGAGGAAGCGCTGCTATCTGTTCCCTGGAGCAGGCCCGAGGTACGTGCCATGGGGTAGAGCAGGGCTCTGGGGAGGGGCATGCGACTCCCCAGCAGTGCCAAGAGCTGCTGGGCCATGTGTCACATTCTCTAAGAACCTTTCCTCACCCTCGTGAGAACTGCTGGGGCATTACAGCCGTCTCCACTTCCCAAAGCCCCTGACTCAGGGGTGATAGGATGTGTCTCCTGGCACTCAGATCTTCTGTCATGCGAAGATTTTGGCAGCTGGCTCAAGACTTCTGGCCTCCCCTACTCTTTTCACAGAAGTCGGCCACTTGGAAAATAAAGAGGCAATCTGCACGCAACAGTCTGACCAGTCCAGGAGCAGTGTGTGGGATGCACACGAGGGACAGCCTGGGATGAGCAATCTCATCGCGGCTTGCTGCAGGCAGAGGTCCCAGGTGCACACTCTGGCTGAAGGTGTGATGTTTGCTGGTGAGGTGCAAGTGTAATTAATATAACCATCTCAAGTATCCTGGCTTAAAGCTAGAAATTAAAAGCACTAATCCTCTTGTTTCCTTGGAGTGGCACCGCACTGGTGTAAGGCATGAAGGCAGTGGTAAAGCCAGCACTATTCCAGAGCTGCTGTGATATCCTAGACTTAGATCTACTTAGCTAGGTATGCACAGAAATGAGTGCAATGAGGCAAGCTCATTGCCAGCCCAGACCCAGGGAACGTAAGGGTTTTCTGGAAGGGGCTACAACCACCCACGGACAGTCTTAAAGCCTTTAAAGCTCCACATGGCCTTTCCTGTCCATCAAGGCTTGGGCAGCTATAACAAGGGAAAAATGCCTTTGCTTTATTAGGACACCAGTGGTCAGCATCCCACAGTATGTTACCTGCCAGAGTGTGTCGAACTTGGTCCCCTCGGGGATGGAGTACTTGCCAGACTTGTCCTGGTCTATCCGATAGTGATACACTGTCTTGCCATAGACGAGAGAGAGGGCATAGGCACCGCTCTCCTTCCTTTCTCTCAGCCTGGTAGGAAGGAGAACTATTAAAAACAATTCTAAGTTTTGCCCTGCAAATTATCATGGCTGCAGTTGTTGTAGGTCACTGGGTGGACATTTGGTAAGATGTCCCTGCACCCTACTGTTGGAATTGCTACCTTCCTGGCACCCCTCTGTGGAGGCTGAGGAAGAACCCTTCATCTTCAGTCTCTTGCCCCTCTCCTCCACCCTCTCCAGCTAATTCTTTCTTTCCCTAACTCATTCAGTAGATAATTAAATGAAGAGCTGTCTCACTCCAGCTGAGATGCAGAGCAAATGCTTTCTTCTGTGTTTTATTGACCATCCATTGTCTACGTGCCTGTGTTAAATGTCTTCACCCACTGAACCCTATATCTCATGTCATCCGGTGCATTAACAAGCATACTGCATAGAGATATCTAAACATGAGAAACAAATAAAGCTCAAGATTGGCTCTTCATGGAGGCCAGACACTGTCTGAACAATGATAAGTTTGAGGTGTCAGACCTTGTCTTTGAAAGATCTGTAGCCACAATCTGACCGTATGCAACTAAACCTCCTCTCCAGAACTGTCACGTGAAACAAATAACTGTAGGCTAGCAGAGGTGGGGAAATGCTAAAAAGTACAGGGATCACAGCGTCTGCCAGGGTCTTGCATACTTACAGGAATTTCCCATCAGGTTGTGCCCCAGAGTAGAGCCTCCGTTCAGCTTCATCCCGGGCGATGCTGCCATGGTACCAGGGCATCCTCTCATGGGCTGTGGTGGCGATGAGCTTCTCCACCTGCGGAGCCTGGCTTATGATGGCCTGTTCGAGTGCGTCACCCTGGAAGAGAGTGAGAAATGAGATCTCCTGCCACTCTGTTGCACTGTTGCCAACCGTACCCTGGGCTGCATCCAAAGCAGTGTGGGCAGCAGGTCGAGGGAGGGGATTCTGCCCCTCTGCTCTGCTCTCCTGAGACTCCCCTGCAGTGCCGCGTTCAACTCTGGGGTCCCCAACACAAGAAGGACATGGAGCTGCTGGAGCAGGTGCAGAGGAGGCCACGGAGATGATGCGAGGGCTGGAGCACCTCTGCTATGGAGACAGGCTGAGAGAGTTGGGGCTGTTCAGTCTGGAGAAGAGAAGGCTCCAGCGTGATCTTATAGCAGCCTCCCAGAACTTAAAGGGGGCCTACAAGAAAGCTGGAGAGGGGCTTTGGACAAGGACATGTAGTGATAGGACAAGGGGCAATGGCTTTAAACTGAAAGAGGGAGATTTAAATCAGATATAAGGAAGAAATTCTTCCCTCTGAGGGTGGTGAGGCACTGGACCAGGTTGCCCAGAGCAGCTGTGGCTGCCCCATCCCTGGAAGTGTTCAAGGTCAGGTTGGATGAAGCTTTGAGCAACCTGGTGTAGTGGAAGGTGTCCCTGCCCATGGCAGGGGGGCTGGAACTGGATGATCTTTGAGGTCCCTTCCAACACAAACCATTCTATGATTCTATGATTCTGTGATTCAGCACAGTTTATTTTACACCTTTTTGGGCAGATGACACAGGAAACTTGAAAGGTCTCATAGTTGTGGCCTTAATCATGCCTGTAGCCTGTGGCCTTAATCATGCCTGTAGCAATAGCAGGTTGAATTCTGTTCTGCTGCAGAGCAGAGTTCCTTGCTTATCTAAATTGGTCCCATCCATCGAATCCCCTGAAGTCCATTGACTTGCTGGTGACAGAAGACAGAAGTCATCTATTCCTATGGAGAATCTTGAAGTCAGGCTTGCAGAGTGTCTTTCAGCCTCACATTCCTGGGAGAGCAGGACATCTTTCTGGTGCCTCTGCCTTCCTGGGGCTCACTGTCCCCAGACAGTACAACTTATCAAGAGCAGTGCAGTTTGGAAATCATGTGGGAGCCCCTAAATTAATTTTACTGGCCAGATACATTTTATAAACGGCTGTAGTTTTTTGTTTGCCAGTAGGCGGCAATGTCCTTTGTGTTATCTACCAGTGTCCACAGATCAGCTTCAAGGAGAAACCCTATGGGTAAGTCATTCTGTCAAGCACCTTCTGTCTAAAATAGGCAAAATTTAGAGATCTCTTGTAGAAAGGCTTCATAAAGTGAGTGCCTGAGCCATCTTTCTGCGAGGACTTGGAAGTGTCTGAGTAGCCACTCTCGAGGTGACAGCAGGCAAAGGGAAATTGTGTGTGAAGCAGTGTGACCATTTACAGACTTTTGCCTTATAGATATATTATATATTTTCCAGTCTGCAATAAAATGCAGGAACCTCTCTGTAGCTATGTTTAAATGTAAATAACAGACAGACCTGATCCAGTCCCCAGTACCACAGCCTTATGGCATCCAATTATTATTACCCAGCTGGCTTGAATTGAATTGAATGTAATTAACTAATTAACTAAGGTTGAGACCCTGCCTACCAAAGGTGGGCCATTTCCTCCTGGCTGTGGAAGATGCAATGACATCCTTGGAGCTGCAGCCCAGGCTGGTGAGCAACACAGCCTCATAGGCAAAACGTCCACTGACTTCAAAGAGTGACAAAAGCCTGAGCAAGAATTTAAATCTGGTTTTTACCAGATTTTATTAAACTATCACTATTACATCTTCAACACAGTGTTACGGAGGCACAGGCACCTCCCATGGAGAGTGATGATCTAACTGCAGCGAGCATCCCATGTGCTGCAGAGGAGCAAATGGCACATGGGGAAATGGTTGCAAAATGGGGAGTGAGCTCCAACGCCCTGCAGAGCAGACGCAACACCAGTTGTTCAGAGAAAGAATCTGAGGGCTTGGGAAGATGTTTAGCCCTGTTTCTGAAGAAGAAACTGGAAAAGAGAGAGATTTAAGACTGCTCTTAGTGCCAGCAGCCTCTGAGGAGAAGGACCTTGGTTTCCCATGCTGTAAGAGGGGGACAGCAGCGACAGAGGAGCTCAGGGCAGCAAGTGGCAGCAAGCCCCCGGGGAGCACTCCTTGCACGGTCCCACACCACCTTTGGCAACGGCCAGTACCTCTAGTTTCCACGTCTGCCGGACATATTCGCGCACCATATTGTCCCTCATGCTGTCGAAGACACCGGGCTGGGGTTCCACGCCGCTGGGGCGGTTGCAGGGCTTGCGGAGGGTGCAGCAGAGCCCGTCGGCATCCTTAGAGTAAAACTCACAGAGCTCCTCCGGCCCGCAGTGCGCTTTGCCCCCAGCGATGGCGTAGGTACCGTTCATCTGGCGCTCGATGGCGTAATGGTAAAACTGCAGGTTGCAGACCATGGAGAGGACGTATCCCCCAGACTGCGCAGGCATTGCCGCAGCAGGAACAGGCCATCCGACATCCCCGCCAGCTTGAGGTACTCCTCCGCTTCCGACCTGGCAATGCTGCCGTAGTAGAAGGGCAGGTGAGAGGCAGCATCTGGCATCTCTGCGTGCTGACCGGGGCTGCCTGGGTTGGCTCACACGCTGCTGGTGCTCGATCTGGAAGAGAGAAGCAAAATTCTTCACTGACATGTAATTTTTTAAAAAGGTTTAATTGGAGTTCAGGCTTGTCTGCCTAGAGGTTCTTCAGGCCTCAGCTGACTATCTGTAGGGCCATTTCAAACATGGCATGGAGAGTAGCAGTGGGTGCATTCATATCTCTGGCCAGAGATTCTCACGGTTATTCCTCTATCCCACCCTGAATGGAGCTAGAAAACGTAAATAAAAATCCATCTGATCTTGATTTAAAGATTTCGAGCAATAGAGAACGCACTGAATCCTACAGTGAATTGTTCCAATGGTTAATTACCTTCACTATTAAAAATGTTTCTTACATCCATCCCAAAGTTTTTAGCTTTGACTTCCTACCATTTTCTCTCCAGCCCTGTTCACAATAAAAGGAAATTCTTTTTCCTCTCTGAATAAATTAGTTTTACCATGAGAGTCTGTAGGGCCAAAATCTTAAATGGAACAAGATTAAAACATGAGATGGACTTTACATACCTAAAAAATATTTAGATACACAATTGCACCGAACACAGCAAAAGGAGATAAAGCGCTCTGGGCAGATGTTAACCATCACTTGACAGGAACAAGAAGAAATCTTCCTCTGATTGTGTCTTGAAAAATTTTATGGATTTTTCCCCACAATACCTGACTCTGTCTGGTTTCCGACTTTGGCCAATACTCTGATCCCATTTGGCAGTTCCTATTTCTGCACCATGCACGTGCTCCAGAGAAAGCTGGAGCTCACATGTGGCCAGCCATCACCGCATCCCGCTGTCTCTGTTGAGCTGCAACGTGCAAGCGTTACTGGAGCCCTCTCTTCAGAAAATAGCCTAAATCCAGAAATTAACCTACCGCCGTGCTGCTGCAGCACCAGCTCACAGTGGGAATCCAGCAAGAAATGGCACTTTGTTGACTGAGTCACTGCAGAGCCCCCTCTGCCAAAAGCTATGTCTGATATCAAATCATCTCAAATCCCACCCACAAACAGACGCCAATTTCCGGTGATTAATGGAAACATTTTCATATTCAAAGGGTCTCATTTGTTCCCTGGAGCCTGATCTTTGGTTTTGCCATTGCGCAGATGCTGACCCAAAAAACAGCAGAGTGTTTGCCTCCGTCCGCATTTCTGTCACTCGTGCTCAGAGTACAGAAAACACTGGTTCTTTGGCCAGCGCCCTGGGTATTTGACCTGATTCTTCCCAATGTAACTCTCATTTCTGAACGTGATGGGAGAAGTTGCTGCCTGATGAGTTGGGCCCACCATGCTATTCCAGATGTGGTCTCTGCTCTCAGGCAGTGGCTGGTGCTGTGCCTGGGCTGATGGTCAGCCCTGTTCCATCTCACCCAGCCTGTCACAGCCCACTCAACAGCATAGCGAAAGGGCTGTGTCCTGCCAGCCTGTGGGACTGCTGGAGCTGGGAAGGGATTGGCCGGATATGTGCTTTGTGTGGGCAGGAACAGGATAGGGGTCAGGAGGAAACTGCTCAGGAGAAACCGTTCTGCTGTTTGCACCTAGCTCTGCTCAGCCTACAACAACAAAGACCCCCAAGGAGCTGGATTTATGGCAACCAGACTCGTCTCTACCTATTTATTTGTTGTCTTCATTAAGCCCAGAAATGGCCCTGATGAGAACAGGAAGGGAGAGCAGGCTCTGCTGAGGAGGCGTTCTAGCCGAGGCAGGAAACCACAACAGGAAGCCGCCAGTGGCGTTCGCAGCTCGAGTGCGGGACTAGCATAAACCGTACCAGGCACAGCACAAAGAAGCCTGAATTGTGAAGCCCCTTTCATCAAATTCATCAAATGAAGTAAAGCGGCATCTTGGCAGACCTGCCAGTCTGGGAATCAGAAGGCAAATGAAAACACCCCGTAGCTCATACCCTAATGGGAGTCAGAGCTTGGAATCAAAGCAAACGTCCTAATCCTTTGATGCCTCCAAGTGTCAAAGCAGCCCAGACACTGGACAGACACATCACCCAGGTTCAGCTCCTGAGGCGAGACAACATCCGGGTCATCCTCGGCCTCAGCCTGGTCCCAGAGCAGGGCAGGTCCCAGGAAGGTGGGTTGAAGGATGTGAGGAGTGAGGATTGTAGCTCTTGGTTTTGATTGCAGAGTCAGGCTCATGAGTCATGTTCACAAGTCAAGGAACAGGAAGCACTGAGTGGGCAGTGGAAGTTCGATGGCCTTTTTCATGTGCTACTAATTTCCACTAGCTACCTGGGATAAACAATGATTAGGTACGAGGATGCTGCACTCAAACATGCTGATTCCCTTTTCTGGAAAGCCCAGGAGCAGAACATCACAGCAAATGGAACATGTTTGACAATTTTTCAGACAGGTGAAAATGAGATGGCAGAAGCCATTGATCACCACCACGCTCCCACAAAGTTTCCAGCTGCCTACACAGACGGTTCTGTTATAAACAGATTTGTTTTCCTCTCCAAGCCCTGGGCTGCAAGTCCAGAAAGCCTCATGGGAATACGAGAGTGAATCCAGGGGTCAGAAATTGGTTCAGGCTGTGCCATCTATTTCATACAGGCCTTGCTGCCACAAATGAACACTATTGACTGCTCTTGAAAAAACTTCTAAGTTGCCAGTTGTGAGAGAATGTCACCCCTTGAAGCCTGAGAGCAGATTCAAGCAGGATGATTTATAGTTCCTTTAAAGCTCTTGCTTTAAAAAACTTTGTCCTACCATCCTGGCTCTTTCTATTGCCCATATGCCAGCCCCGGGTCTTCTGGGCATAGCTACACTCCTCTTCCAAACTACAGCTCTGTTCCTTACCACTGCCTCTGGGCAGACCTGAGCAACCCTGGTACAACCTCAACAGACCTGCACAAACCTCATACAATGCTGTTTTCCCACGCTGTAAAATTCAGACTAATATGAGAATCTATTCCTGGATTGCTTTTACAAACATAACAAACGAGTGCCTGGAAGAAGCTGTGCAAGCCACCCTCCACCTCTATTAATTTCAAGTAGCAGGACCTGATTTTTCCAGCACCTGCTTAATCTCTGTTCCTTGGTCTGCAGCAACTGAGATGCTGGTTGTTCCTGTTGGCTTCAGGTGTTCCCCCAGGTTCGAAACGGCCCTCAGGGGGAATGGCCAGTAAAACCAGGGCTCCTGTGATAATGGCTATGTTCACGGGTTGGTGTTATGATGTGAAGATGCACTGAAAAAAGCAACACCCACGTAAAAAGTAGTCGGATCTGTGCACTGTGACACACAGGAAAGCCGGGCAGGAAGCTATCGAGATGTCGGTCAATCAGATCTATATATAGCTGGCCACTTGCTTTTACTTAGATCAGACAAGAACTGTCAGGAACTGGTTTGATTTTATAATTTCTCAGAACAGCAGAACCACTTTGTGTGAATTCAGAGCCAGTCCCTGAGAGCAGCGGGGTGCGCTGACAAAACTAGAGGAAGCACTGGCAAACTTTAACATCCTGTTAGGACCGTATTTTCTGTCACTCTCCTGGCAGCAATAATCCCTTCCCACACAGCCCTGTCTGGCTGGGCTATCCCTTTGAGGCGGCTGGGTCAGCCTAGGGTAGAGGAGGGACCTGCCCAGGGGACACCAGGGAGCAGCAGGGAGGGCTGGAGGGTGGAAACAGCGTGATGGGGAACCAGCCTGGAGGGGTATAAAGCATGGGTCGAGGTGGGTTGTGTGCTTTGGAGTTGGTGGTAGCAGCTGCTGCTGAAGTTTGTGTTTGCAATGTGGGGAGGGGTGTTTTTAATAATTCTCTAAAAGGTGTTTAATTGGGGAGGGGAGAGAGGTAGCGGAAGGTAAGATCTGTCACTGTAAATGTGCCTGTAGCATCGCTGAAAGGTGAGGTCAGCCTGTCTGATGGGGGCTGGGGTCTCTGAGCTCCTCTGTGAGTCACTTCTGCTGCCCTCCAGGACTGCGGGTGTCAGTGAGGGGTCTGAGCTGTGGTACAGGCAGCCAGTGGGCTGCTGATGGGCAGGGGGAGCTGCCCAGCCCTAGGGACGTGCCTGCCCTGCAGGCAGGAGCACTGCGTGGCTGAAAGCAGCTGGGTGGGTGTAGGGCATCAAATCCGTCCTGGGCTGCCTCCTTGCCTCCCCCTGATGTGAACTGGCCCCTTTCACCACCTCGTAGGAAGGAAACACATTTCTCCTGGTGCCTCACCTAGACCCATCTGCAGCTAATGCAAGAATAAAAGTGCTTTCTTACAGTGCTGTTTACAGCCTCTTCTTTTCAGGAAATCACTGGGTGAAGGTTTGTACCCGAGGTTATCTCAAGCATCCTGTTCAGTGAGATCTCCAGGAGAGGCTGCAGGAGCCCTGCTGGTCCCCACGAAGGGGCAGCTGGCTGGACGAGCAGGGCTGAGCCTGATGAGCAGAGGCTGTGGCAGAGCGAAGGTGTCAGTAGGATTCGGAGCTGGGAGCAGGGTGTGAGCTGCAGAAAGGGATGGCAGGGAGCAGAGCGAGTCTCAAGCAGGAGCTGCTTCCCTCTGTACCTGTAGAGGTGATGGTCACATACAGAGACCTTCTGGCTTCTCTGGGGCTACAGAGGAGCAGCTATCCTCCATCCCTTCCCCTGGATTCCCTTCTGTTGTTCTTCATTGATCTGAGAACTAGATTTACAGCTGAGAGCTGGTTGAAGATGTGAAGGGCTTAAAAATGTCTACAGCGGATGAGCTCCCTTTCCAAGCCATTCTTCCCAGGAGAGACTGGCACCATGCATGAGGATGAACTGAAGAGCATCCTGGGGCTCAGGCACACGGGGTTTTTTTAAATCTTAAAAACCAAAAAACTTGAAATTACTTTGATTCAACCTGAAATCCTTCTCAGTTTAAAGAAAAGCCTGAAAAACTTAACTTTGGGTTGGCCTGACTACACTTGTCTAATTGTTCTTGATTAATGTTTAATTCTTATTTATGCACTCCATGGCAGCTCTTCCCAAGTTTTGCTCATGAGCGTTTACACTCCTGGCTGTAACTGCTTTCCTGACCTCCCTGCTGACTACTCATTAAAACCTCAGCTACCCAACCATTTATTAACACTTGAATGGTGTGTGAGTGGGAGTTTATGAAAGTGTGAACCCATTTATGTTTGTGCTCATAAACAGTGTGCCTTCTGCTTGCATGTGAAGATAATAATCTTTTCTACTTCTCAGTGAGTATTACTGACTCAGTCCTGCCTGCAATGGTTGTGTTCACAGAAACTCCACAGAAAAACTTGCCTGATTTCCACTAAGGACCTTGTTTGTTCTTGCTGTCCTTGGAGCAAGCAGGTAAGTCCAAACTGCCCCTTCACTGCCCTTGGATCCCAGGCCAGGTGCAGAAATGCTTCATATACCATCTCCCTCTTTGAAGTGGAACACGGGAGCCATTTGGCCCCAGAGACAGTCCACAGTCTTTCTTGGAAGGAAAAATGTTAAATTCTACGGCAGTGCTTGCAAGGCCCACGGAGGGATCTGGTGCTTCTGTGATGCACTTGGTGTGAAGGCTTCTAACAGTGACAGGACTGTACCAGGCACAGGCTTTGAGAAAAGTCGGTACCATGGAGATCAGTAGCCCTCTGCCCTCTTCTGAATCCTTGTCCAGACAGCTGGTGCCACCCTGTCACAGTATTACTGGAGATCAAAAATAAATAGGCGGATGGTTCCGCTCAAATGCTTGTGGTACATGTATGCTAGAAGCAGCCAGTGCTGACCCAGTGGCAGGGCTAATGGGTGAATGGTTTTCTGTGCCTCCTTCCGCCCAGGATCTGAGCTAGGCACGTTGCCTTGGGTCCCCTCAGCTATGTTAAAACATTTATTCCCACGAGCCTGTGCTCTTGCTTGCAGATAGTGCTCGAGGGTCAATACATGAGCACACCGATCACAGCCCTGGCTGCAGAGCCAGCCTGACACTTGTATCTGTGCCCAAAAGCTCAAAAGTTGCCATGTGTCACCTCTGCTCCCATCTTGCAGCTCTCAGATCATTCCTTCTTGCTGTTGTGTTTCGACTTGGCCACTCTGAACCCACCCAAGCACGTGAGGGTACTCATCCTTCTCCAAAAGGGAGAAACGGTGCAACAGAGCATGGAAAATTGATGACGTGCTTGTTCGGTGCAGTCAGATGGCAATAAAGGCCTGAGCTCATTCATATCCTGCTGGGGACTTGTTTCCCTTCTGTGGTTATTTGTCAAATGCTAATGAGCAGAAGCAATTTGCGCCTCTAGGTTTGAGAGCAGCAGACAGGGAGGGGGCTGTGGAGGAAGAAGGCCACCTGCATGGGGCCTGGTGGGTATAACTATGTGCCTTTTTTGTTCAAGCTGTTGTTGTAACGGCTGGGATTGCCTTGTTCCCAGAAAGCAGTTTTCTGGTGTCACTCTGCTTCCTCTGAGTTTTTCACTGATGCTTGTGAGCCTGCAACGCAGCTGTCTCGCGGGCAGCATGAGGCAGGGCTTGGTACCTCCCCGCAGGAGATCGGGCAGATATTTCTGCAATGCCATAGCAGGGGAGTCAAACAGGCAGAGAGCAATCCCCCGAGCCAAAGCACAGCGAGAATATTGCAGTACGAAGTACCAATGGGTCTCCGAAACATGCAGATGATGTGTTACTACTTCTGGATTCACCGAGTGAATTGTTGCATGCATCAACTTGTTTCCTATTTACACGCGGTCATGCCCATGGTGTGTCACATGCTCCTTCTAGCAGAGTGCACCTGCCTCTTGCTAAAACTTGGTTGTCTGGTTGTGCGCTGCTTGGGGAGCGTGGATGGAAAGACAGAACCAACCGTGCGGATCTCGGTGTGCTCCTCGGCACCCGAGGAGTGCAGCACGAAGCAGTGCAAGTGGCTGCTCTTCGCCTGCTTTGCACCAGTGATCGCTGCCCACAGAGCTGACTCTAGTGCTGCCACTAACTACAGGGTTTTGGGCCAAATACTTGGTTCCTTTCCCTAAGGAAAGGGGTGTGCGTTCTTTAGCTAGTGCACAACTAGCTTCTTTTCCATGAAAAGATCCCTGAGCAAGTGTTTATCCAAGGTGGAGCCTGGCAGGCCCTGATAAATCCGAATGTAAAGAACCATATTTTTCCTAAAATGTTGCAATGAGGAGCACAGAAAATTTAACGGAATGTGATTCTTTGTTTAAACTCAAGCTGACATTAGTCTTTCAGGAACATCCAGTGATGTAGACAGGCACACCCTGACCACTGTGTCCTGCACAGGAAAGAGGAGAGCTTTACCGTAGGCTTCAGTGGCTGGGTTACTGCGAGAACAGAAACCTGCGTCTCGGTGCCACGTGCAGCTCCACGTGCCCGTGGAGCTGCCCCTGCTACTGATTTGTAGTAGGATCTTCTCACAAGCCAAATGTCCCTGGTGAGCAGCTTCTCTCAGGGCAGCTCTGGATTAGGTGGGGTGCTGGGGCCCACGAGCAGGGTGACATTGCTGTGTGATGGGGTAAAGCAAAGTCACTGTGTTGTCCCAAGGCAGATTGTGCTCATCTGTTGCATGTGGATTTAGTTTGGAAGGCTGTGAAAACACCCTGCTGATCTTTTGTAGAGCCACTGAAAACACTCTTGGCTCCAGACCCGTTGATCCTGAACAGCTTTTAATTAGGGTCTAACATACATAGTACACAGTACAAGCAGTTTCCTGCCTGGTCTCCCCTGGTCTTCCTGCTCTTGTGGTCTGATAACTCAGCTATGGGTCATTGTGTCTAAACAAATGATGTCAAGATGTTTGTCCTGGCAATGAGTGAGCACAGAGCTTGTCCCTGCCACCAAGGTGGAGCTGGCGTTGACAACTAAGCAGAGAGAAGAGCTGGTACTCTAGCAGGATCCTCTGGGCTTTGGGTCTAGCAGATGGTTTCATGGAGCCAGTGACAGAAAACTGCAGTAACTTCTGCGTAAGTTGGAGAAGAGCTCTGTTTTTTCGCTTGCTTCTACCTGGCCTCCCAGCATTACCTTGTGAAGGACTTTTGCCGACATGGCACACAACATCATGGGTCTGGACATGACTCCCGTCAGTACAGAGCGTGTGGGGAGTGGCAAGCTGCAGACAGATTAAATGAGATATTCACGTGAGGGACTGAGGGTGAGCCTGTGGCTGGAGTCTGTTCCTGGGCACTGCTGCGAGCAGCACAGCCCGCGGCAGGGTGCAGTAAAGGCTTTGAGCTGCATCGGTACGAGAGCACCAGCTGTGGTGCATCTTAGTGGAAATGAGTTTATCCATCATATTGTGTACCAGCTCGTGCCCTTCTGATGGTGCTGAGCAGGTATCTTCTCTGGAAGGACTGAAACCTGCTGAGCAGGTTCGATGCTGCTCTACGCAATGTGCCCTTCTCACCCCTGCTCCCACCCCCTGCTCCGGGTGGTGAAGTGGCTGACAGCTCTATTTCCAACCGCGAAATGATGGTGTTTTTGTTACATACACATCTGCATTTATGCTTTGCCTTTGCCCCTTAAAAATAAAATGTAATAGCTGTGCTTAAAGTTTAGCAGCATTTATTTTTTGCGGACTCCCTGGAAGATCACAGCCACTGTCTGCTCTGCATAGGAGTGCGCAGCCTTTGTCCTGAAAAGCCCAGGAAGAAATAAGGATGGGAGGAGGAAGAGATACAGGCAAATTGAGGAGAGGAGGACTGTTGTGCCTACAGTTGCAATCGGGTCAGGCGTAGAGCTCCAAAATCTTGTTTCTTGGCTCCTGGTGTACAGGGCTCTGCAGCTGTTGGGCTATGATGCCTCCCTGAAGAGACGCTGATTTTTTATACTGTACTTGATAGGGTGCTGAGTTTTCAGTCTACTGAGGAGGGGGACAATCTGCAGGTAACATGGCGGGGCTCACCCACCTGCTGGCCAACCTTCAGTTAAGCGTTCCTCTTAAATGCTTCATGTGAGTTAAAACCCAACTCTGAAAATATATTGCATCTGAGATATAGGCTAGTGCTGAGCCGCTGGTCTGGTTTCAGTCCTTTAATCATTCTGCCTTTATTTTAGCCTTGGGAAGAGGCAGTTACTGTGTCTCTGTCAGTAACATCTCCCTGCCACGCATAGGCTCTCCTCTGCTTTGGTCATTGGGCTGTTTCATATGGTAGATACTGTCAGATATTGGTTGGTCTGTCCAAAACTACCTGACTTCTTCTCTGTCTACTATACAAGATGTATTTTTAAGGTATTCTCACTCTGGGCAATATCTCTATGCAGAAGTGGCACTTCATAAACTTATTCTGGTTTATAATCCTCCTTTGAAGCCATCACCAGAGCTCTGCAAGTGTCTCTCAGAGAAGAGACTGGGGAGGAAGGAGACAGGGAAGCAGGCAGTTGCCATTCAAGCCAGTACTGAGCTAGGTTGTACTGATGCTGCATCAGTGCCATGCGTTGGTCACCTGAGCTTCGGCCTGGACGGAGGCTTCCATGTGCCCTGAGCTACCCCATAACTGTACACAGCCACTGGATAGGGGGTTCTGCTGTTGGGTGTACGTTACAGCTCACACGTACAGAGCTGGCATTGCTGCAGTGGCTCTATGAACATCTCTGAAGTAGATGTTAGAGATGGTTCACCCTCATCTTCCAATGCAGCTACTCCCAATATGGGACACGGCAGCTTTTGTGCCCTGCAGCGCTGGCACAAGAGTGCCTGAAACAGGGACACAAGCTTCTCTAGCACGGCTAGAGGGATGCAGGCAGGCTGAGTATAAATACCCAACTCGGGTAGTTGGCTGAGACACCAAAGCAACTTCTCTGTGCTTGGGGTGAGTGCCATGGGCTCTGATGGTGTGAGTCACAACGTTTCTCAATCTCACCTTGAAAGCACAGACAAACATGACAGCATGAACGTGTTGGGCATCTGGTGTTCACCACTGGCACTGTAGCCATAGCGCTGGCTTTTATGAACAGAATATTACTGTAAGTAGAGTGGGTGAAAGCTGCTACCAGGTGGAGAAGAGGCTGACAGAGCACTGGGTACACTCACTGCTTCTCAGACATACAAAGATGAGTTTTGTTTACATGGAACAGACCAAAACAGTTCCTGCAGTTCAAAAAATAAAAAATAAAATAAATAGCACCCATGTGGTTCAGTACCAGTGTCGAACATGATCCCACCTTAGTGCTATTGAGATTACTTATTTCAGTAGATGATTTGATACTGGAAACTTCGCAGGTTCAGGAGAGAGCACTGAACGCGATCAAGGGCCTGGCTGGACTGATTAATGAGTACAGCTCTTGGGGATGGAGTAAGCACATCAGATGCTGACCAAGAGTGATGAGGGAAAATCTGAGAACAAATTAGAAGTATCCAAAGAGCACGTCCATTCTTCAGAGAGGAAAAGCTGTTTTGCATGTGCTGATAATGTGATATGGGGATAAAGGAGAAGATATTAATCAGTGGAAAGTAAGTCTGATTGTCAAGAAACATTTTCTAACAAGAAGATCCGTCAGGATGTGGAACAGGGGAAATAGTGGAAGTCCCATTGCTACTCACTTAACACTGGATCAGAAAATGTACTGTAGGGAACAATCCTCTACAGGCGGGAAGAAATTGGGATGAGCTAATAGGACTTTCCCATATCTAATTTCTGCAATTCTGAGTTCCATTAGGGAAAATAATACTTTCAATTTCTTTCTCTGGCCAATGTAATTTCCAGTTCAGTCAATGTTCTATGGAAAACTGAAAAACACTGAATGCACAAGCATTTTGCTTCTGCTGTTGACATTTTTGGTAGTCTTCTGTTCAACATCAGTGTCTGAAATGAGAATAGAGTCCTCTGCTTGCTTGCAGACTAGGGTTACATGCACAGCAGTAAATAGTCTCCTGCACATTTTTATAATGCGGCTCAGTGATCAGCTACGTGATAACTAAGATGAAAAAATAGCTCATTCTCCATGGTCTGGTAAGTTCTTAGCTTTTGTCCTTTCTGTGCTGTCAATGGGAGGTTGCATTAATCAGTGTCTACCCGTGCTCAGTCTGGTCTTATTATGGGCAAAATGCACCATCTTCCTTAACTTTTCCACCACGAAAAACTAACTCTGAACTAACATTGCAGCTGGACATCCTGTTGCAAGCGCCCATCCTCTTTTCTCTCTTGGGTGCAAGACACTAAAATGAGCGGCAGAGGGTTAACGCTGTCTTAGAGAAAACCTTCTGGTGATTTAGCTTCTGCTCCATCCTCCTGCAGCCTCCCCTTGTCAGCTGGACGTGTGGAATGCCAATAACCCACCAAAACAAACTCTCCAAGGAGAACACCATGGTCCAGGGAACAGGGCTTTGGGCTGCGGAGCCCTCTAGGCTGCTGGATTGTGTCCAGCCGTGGTGGGACAGGCTGGATGTTCCCACCTGGCAGTTGTTCAGGCATCGCTAGCAGAATTGTTGCTCTGGCAGCTCGTTTCATATCGGGTGCATCTCGGCAGCAACCATTAGTTGCAAACAGGCTTTTCTTCGGCGCTCTCAGCAGAGACCCGAGTGGAAATCCTCCCAGGTGCCAGGGCAGCTGTGCAGGGCATGTCCCGCTCTGCATGGGCCCATCCGAGTTCCCAGAAGTGCCCGGTGCTGTTTAGAGGTCCGGTACCTCTTCCGGTGCTGTCTCTGTCATCTGCTTTACTGCCTAGTTAATCATTGACATGCAACAACAACTCTAGGTGCTTGGACAGAGTGATTTTTTTTGGTCAAATCCTCACAAAATAAGGTTTGAAACTATGTTCGCTAATGTTATCCAGGTGCTTGAGTAGTTGCAGTTAGTGGATATCATAACCCCAGGAGCAGCAGCTCGGTTGTTTTGCTGCTCAGTCATTTCTACTTTGCAGTTCACTCTACTCATCCCAGCGCTGCCCAACCTGGGGCTCTTCTAGCAGCCTCAGGCAGAAGCCAGCACATCCCGTTGACTCCATCCTGCTGCAGCTCAGATGGAGCTCTGAGCAGCCCTGACAAGGCTCCTGGCGAATGAACTGGAAGGCTCAATCTTCTGCATCGGGCTTTTAACTCTTGGAACAGAGGATCTTCTCAGTATGTGTCCAGGAAGGCTTTAAAATTGCTCGTCTGCTTTGCAACCTTGCTGTGCGTCAGTGCTCTCAGCGAGAAACGCCGCCAGGTAGCGAGTGATCCTCTTCAGAGCCAGGACTGTTCCCTGCCCCTTCAAAGGCCTTACCTCAGGTTTTATCAAGGGTGAGGAGCACTCTGGTCCTTGAAAATATGCTGATGATGAACGTGGTCTGCACCCAAGTGTCACCTTTCAATTCTTCTGTTTTTCCAGGCAGCTGAGGGATGACATTTATGATCCCTCTCCTGCAGATAAGGAAGTCGAGGGAGGTGGAAGAGCTCATGCCACAGCAATGCCATGGGCTGGAGTTCTTCCAAGTAACATGCTTGCTTGCTGTTGCACTATGCTGCCTATCATGATAAGCACATTGCATCCCTAGATGATCTAGGATGGGCCTTGGAAAAATACAGTCAGTTTGTCATCTTCATGTATGCTTTATTACGGCCAATGAGGCTCAGAACTGAAATTTCTTCTGCTATTTTAAAATGCATGGAATTTTCAGAAAAATACAGCATTATCTGAAGCCTCTTACTCATTTGTTGTGCCAGATCCATAAATCTGTTTGAGTTACTCACTGCAACAATTGTGTGTTGTCTTGTCCCCTCAGGGGCACCCAGGAGGTGAAGTGATTGCTTTCTGATGTATTCTAGGATCGCTCAGAATAAGAAGAGATATATATATGTCCCAAGGTACAAGTCACAGGTCTGGCCCGAAGTTTCAGCTTCTGTAGCATTCACACTGTGCGGCTTACGTGCCTCTGTCCCTAAAAATGTAATTCTAAAGTAATTAGAATTCTAATTCTAAAGTAATTCTGTCATCAGCTGAGAGAAGTTTATAAACCCTCCTGCCATCCCTCGGGCCCAGATTAGCCTTGCAGTAGCTTCAGTGCGGGTATTTTTTTTTTGCATGCTCAGGAGCAGTGTCCAAGCACTGAGTTGCTGCAAGGGATCCCCTGTGTTATGATGCACCTGGGTCCTGGGTGAACTGGCTGCTCAGCTCATGCAGGGTCCAGCTAATGGCACGGAGAAGTGCTTAGTAGCTGTGGCTGCCTTTAACAGCTATTGCCCACAAAGATACCGCATCAGTATTGCACTCTGGGTGACCACAACCAGATGTTTCCAGTCCCTGAGCCAGCTCAGATATCTCTGGGTGGTGAACATAGTGCAGAGGCAGGCATCGATGAGCAGAATTGCAGAAAGTCAAGCACCTCGATCCTGTTGGAAGCCAAAGGCTGTTACGCAGGATGATTTAAGAGGCTTCAGTCCTCTGTGACTTACGAAACTAGGTCTTTGGCTAAGCTGCACTGGTATGAACTGGGAGACGATGGCAGTTAGCAACAACAGTTCAACAGTCAGAAGCAGTTTGAGGTCATGCTTCACCCAGGATCTTTTTGAAACTGCTCTGTTAAAAGTGATGAATTTAAGGTCCCCACACTTGCTCCTCACTAAAGCAGTCACAGGGAAGTGGGAGATGGTTCTTGTACTGCCAAGTGCATTTTGAACATCCCAGGAAACATCTTCCCAAGTCTGTAGAAAAGGGCCAGAGCAGTGGTGAGTTACACTGTGTCTGATTAGAGCCAAGGGCACTGCACTGGCAGAGCTGGCAGTTCCTGGCTTTAAGGCAAACAAAGTAGAAAGGCAGCTCAGAGCCTAACAGTCATCTGCAACTTGACAGCAAAGTTTATTGAGCATCAGTTGTTCTGTTCGGAGTTTTAAAAGACAAAAGATGAATCTGAGCTTGAAACCTCATCAGCAACTAGGAGAGGAATTCTGCAAGATGCAGCTGAGCTTCTGAAACTGCAGATGTAAAATATTGTCCTGATGGTAAGTGACAGTCTTGGTAGGTCTTCATCAGAGTGGGCGTGCGAACTTTGCCTCGTCGCTGTCATTCATGATTTCTTTGAACACTATTTCAGATCAAAGTGAGACTATTGCTTTACTGGTGTGTTTTATGAAGGTTAAACATAAATTTCGGTTGTGCATGAGTAGCGGGTGGTCACAGGAAATTCCTGAAGAGGAAAATGAATACAACTGGAGGCAGGGGAAGATAAAGACTTGGACTTCACCAGCTCTGCTTTTCTTGCAAAAGCTTATGAGCTCTGAAGGGTAAATATGTGTTTGCACGTGACCGGCGTGCATGGGCAAAACGTGCGAGTTGCAAGTCGTAATGGAAGTTTGCGTTCACCATCAGTCATTTCCTATGTGAAAAGGTCTGTTCGGAGTGTAGAAATGCACCACTAACAGGCAGGTTGCTATTTCTATTTTCCAAGTATAAAACTGAGGCATAGAGAAATTAAGACTGGAACAGGGCTTTTCATTTATTTTAAACAATAATGGTAAAGGCTTTTCGTTCCAATTATTTGAAGAGGATTTAGCAAAGTAGAGTTATCTAAGGCCTTAGTTCATGCTTTATCCTTCCTGCCTCTCTTATAGTGGCTATAACTTTGTTTGCTGGCTCTGTATGGAGTTTATAGAATGCTGTCCATGTTCTCCGTGGCCCCTGCTATCTCTCTTAAGGTCTGGGCTCTCTCAAGCCTGGCTCCCTGTCTCTGCTGTGCCCATTCAATTCCAGACCCAGCAAGGCCTTTCCTGGCACCTCTGGGGATATTACAAGACTAAGTGAGCACGTGCAGTGACCAAAATGGTGTTTAAAAAGGCATATTCCTGCACTGGTGAGGAAAGGACTAAGCAAGTATTACACTTTAATTCCTAACCTAGTCTGTTTGATATAGCCCATCTAATGCTCCTGTATGAGTTAGCAGAGATTGCTGGGAAAGCAAGTGCTACACAAAGTTTGTGGGGCTTTGAATTACTTGGTAACAGTTACTTGGTTTTTGTGAATTTCCAGCCCTCCAGATTAATTTTCTGCATTTCCGCTTGAATAGCGCCTGCCCTGTTAACAGCTGCTTCATGCATTTTCCCGTTCTCAGTCATGTTGCTCAACTCAGATCCACACATTTATTAGAGGTGAAAAAAAAAAAAAAAATAATCTCAGTGGCGTCCTTTGCCATTGGCATCTCTGCTTTTGTGCTGCCGGTCCCACCTGCTCAGGGTTTGGGAGAGTCAAAGTTTGGCTTAACTGGCACATCTGTTGTCCTTTCTGACCACATTGGCCCTCTCAGATTTTTGCTGCTCAAGCCCAGTTTGATGTCTCTGATTGTGTGGTCTTAGGTGATGCACAGAGCCTGGTGCTTCAGAGGTTTTCTGCTCCTTGTGAAGCTGGTTGCCTTACAGGGCAGTATAGAGACTGCGGCATAATCCTCACTATCGGAGAGTTCTCAGGAAACCCTCTTTCTGGTTAAGATCATAATGGGAATTAACTTTTTTAAAAGTCATTAAACACCCACATGCATATATGTTTGGATTCTAAAGACTGCTGTGGCATTTTCCATTGTTTCTTTAGGAAATCCTGTTCCTGGGAGCTTTTCAGAGGCTTGAGCCCCTTCTCTTCTCAAGAGGAAAAAGGGTGATGCAAGGTTGAAAATACAGAAAATGTAAATATGTCAGAAAACATAGCCTTGTAGATCAGTTTGTTCCTCCCCCTGACAGCAAAAGAGCCTCTTGCCTCATTCCTTCTCCAGTCCCCTCTCCGGTTCTGCCCATGTGATGGTTTCCCTTGCATCCCTGCGGCATTTATTCCACAGTCTAACAGATCTGCCCATTAGGAAATGTTTTCTGAGGTTTAATCTCAACTTTCCTTTGTTCTAGTTTATTCCGTAACACCACAGACTGTGCTTGAATCGATGGGACTTTGAACTGTGCTTGTTTTCACAGAAAAGCACAGAGCAATAACAGACGAGATGATGAAGAAATTAAAGGAAGTAAATGTGAGTTTGCCAGAGGCCTCTGTTTTTGAGCATACTTGCTGTTGTATTTGTCAGTAGGAAATCTCTGAAGTCCTTCTCAAGTATTTGGAGCGATATTCCACAGGTGCCAGGTATCCTAAGCCTTCCCACATTGCCACTGAGGCTCACAGGCAGTTTAAAGAGAAACTTCCAGAGGAGACACGTTTTGATGTCATGTCCAGAGGCAAAGGGAAGAGAAAGGCTGGCCCTGAATATTGGACTACAAGCCATCATTTCAGCATCTTCTGACCTATCTAAATCCACCCTGACTTCAAAAATAATATGATGCCCCCTAACTTAACACCAGTTTTTTCCTGAACCAGTGGAGTAATCGGTAGAAAAGCCAGAGTGGTCGCACGATGAATTAATCTGGGCCTATTAACACCAATGTTTCTCAGGCTCTCCCCTCCCGCCACCAAAACACTGGTGCTACTGGGGTGTGCAGAAAGGTACAAGAGACAGAGCAGCCATGTCGCGTAACGGCTACCGACGATACCGACAGCAAAAAAATGCCTCTTACCTGGTTTGCAGATGGTCAGGATGTCTTGTCGAAGCTTTGTTACAGCAATTTGAAGAAACAAAGGAAAGAAGGGGCAAAATGTTCTTCGGGGAGTCAGAAATGTGTCGATTTCGGAAGACGAGAGCGGAACGGGCAACACCATCCAGTGAGCTGTCTGGCATTCGCTAACCTCCGTTTGCTGGTTTCTTTGAAATGTGATCTATTTCCTTGCTGCGCAGGAAAGGAAAGAAGAGAAAACAAAAGCTGTGTAGGTCTGAGGAGTGAAAGAGCTCTGAGACCTTCTCAGTGCCAAGACATGGGTCTTCTATGGAAGAAAACGCATCAGAGGAAGGTGGTGAAGAGCCGTTGTTGTTTACACAAACGTGTTGGGGGAAGACATTGCTTGCAGAGCAAAGCTCTCTTCTTGCCAATTGAATAGAAGTTCACGGGCAAGTGAGCCTTTTTGCACAAGTATCTCCGCCATGCCACAGTGTGTCCCTTGGAAGTCACAAGGGAGTAAGAAGAGCTTAGTTTCTTTGGATTTTCCACATCCAGGCCAGAGGCTACTGAGAAAGGCCCTCTGGGCAGGGCTGTTTTGGAGTTGTAGTTTGTGATGGTCAAGACCCAGGTTCAGTAACCCAAGAAGTCTGTTTTTCCTGCCCTGCTTTATTACCAGCTCTTTGTTGTGCCAAAATAGCACAACACTAACAACTGGGCTGGGAACCGTCCAAACCAAACGTGTCCCACCAAATGGTGCCTGTTTTTGACAGGGTTTTCAGCTGGTCCTCAGGGGCATGTCACCTTTTCCAGAAGGGAAAAATTTCCATGTTTCATCACCAGCTGTGGTAAACAGCTCACTGCCACCCGAAAGCTCATTAGCTTGGAAGAGATGGGTCAGTGTTCAGGGCCAGCTTTTGGTGACTGGGGAGAGAGGCTACAGCGCTGTGACTTCTTTCTGCTGAATGCAAAGATGTGCCCCAAAGACATGGATGAGAAATCCTGAAATGTCTTGCTGTTGCAGGCAGAAGACTCTGTACTGTAGAATAAGTTGGAACCTGGGGCCCTGATCATAGCAAGTTGAGCTTGCTGATGTTCAAGAGTGATTGGGATAAAAACATGTGGTAGTAGGCTTAGATTTGCAAAGTGCAAGCTTTCCTTGAGCATTACTCAACCGTATGGCATTTCCTTGCCAAATCACCCTTGAGAAGCCCTTTGTTTACATTTTGACATGGAGTTGTACATGATGCTTACTCAGAAATCCATATTAAAGGTTTTTCCAAGGACAAGGCGAGATCCTGAGATAGAAGGGATGAGTCACCTAGGCAGTTTACAACTGTGAAAACGCAGCATCCCAACACACCCAGCCTTGCAGTGCAAGTAAAGAGATCTCAATCTGAGTTCTCAGAAAGGCTCACCTGCACATAGAATCATAGAATCATAGAATCATCATAGAATCATAGAATCATAGAATCATAGAATCATAGAATCATAGAATCATAGAATCATAGAATCATAGAATGGTTTGGGTTGGAAGCGACCTCAAAGATCATCTAGTTCCAACCACCCTGCCATGGGCAGGGACACCCTCCACTACACCAGGTTGCTCAAAGCCTCATCCAACCTCACCTTGAACACTTCCAGGGACGGGGCATTGACAACTTCTTGGGCAACCTGGTCCAGTGCCTCACCACCCTCAGAGTGAAGAATTTCTTTCTTAGATCCAATCTAAATCTCCCCTCTTTCAGTTTAAATCCATTGCCCCTTGTCCTATCACTATATACCTTTGTAAAAAGTCCCTCTCCATCTTTCCTGTAGGCCCCTTTAAGTACTGGAAGGCTTCTCTTCTCCAGGCTGAACAGCCCCAGCTCTCTCAGCCTGTCTCCAGAGTAGAGGTGCTCCAGTCCTCGCAT
Organism: Tauraco erythrolophus; assembly: GCF_009769465.1. NCBI lineage: Eukaryota > Metazoa > Chordata > Aves > Musophagiformes > Musophagidae > Tauraco > Tauraco erythrolophus. Next base: position 890,625 of record NC_141492.1, on the reverse strand, counting down.
CATCTTTGTGGCCTCCTCTGGACCCGCTCCAGCAGCTCCATGTCCTTCTTGTGTTGGGGACTCCACAGCTGAACGCAGTATTGGGGGGCGGGGGGTCTCAGGAGAGCAGAGCAGAGGGGCAGAATCCCCTCCCTCGCCCTGCTGCCCACACTGCTTTGGATGCAGCCCAGGACACGGTTGGCTTTCTGGGCTGCCAGCGCACGGTGCCGGCTCATGTTGAGCTTCTCATCACCCAACACCCCCAAATCCTTCTCCTCAGGGCTGCTCTCAATCCATTCTCCGCCCAGTCTATACTTGTGCTTGGGATTGCCCCAACCCACGTGCAGGACCTTGCACTTGGCCTTGTTGAACTTCATGAGGTTCTCACAGGCCCACCTCTCAAGCCTGTCGAGGTCCCTCTGGATGGCATCCCTTCCCTCCAGCGTGTCCACAACACCACACGACTTGGTGTCACATTTGTCCTTTGCCCAAAATCCCCACAAAGTTTAGGTGATGTACAATGATCTTGATAATTACTTTTTGATGGCTGTGCTTTCAAAGTTTGTGGTGGCTCCTTCAAGCTGGAGTTACAAGTTTGGGAGACATCAACCCGATTTTATCTAACACCTAGGATTAATTAAGCTGAGTTTTACTGTTGGGCAATTAGTTTCCATGTGTCTACACTAGTGGAAAAACAAATATTTGTTTACAGCGGGTTTCACTTGCAGGTTCTTAACCTGCAGTATTTGGGCTACAAACAAAGCAGAGTAATTTGTTTATTACAGCAGTAGCTAAAAGACTGAATGCAGTGTTGTTGTGTTAGGTATTGTACAACCATAAAAAGGGTTAGTTTGTGGCCAAGTAGCTAGTCCCAATATGGACTTGGGGCCAGGCTGTGATGTAGAGCCAGAGCTGGGAACTTTGCCCAGGCCGTGCAGTTTAGACACAGCAAGAGAGAGAATTTTTTATTTTATGTACAAAATGGTTATACAAAATTAACCCATCGGGCCTCAGCATCATTCCCTATGTGTTTTAACGACAAGCCTTAAAATAAGCACTGGCCTCAGTGTCATGCAAGCCAGCGCTGCAGCTGGGCACGCTGGATGCGTTTGGGCATCAGCCAGCACCACCAAGAAGCGATGGTGCCAAGTTTGCCTGGAAGCCTTGCTCTTCGTGCTTCCCCAGGGTTCGGTGCATCATCCCTGCAGGGTTTCTGTTAGCCCGGTGCTGAGCCTGGACCGCGCAGGATCCGAGAGCGCAGCCTCTGCCACGTGTAGCCACAGGAGGGTGCAGCGTCACCGGGGACCGGGTCCTGGTGTGTGCTGAGCACAGGGCTCCCCTCCATCCCAGGAGTGAGGGAGGATGCAGGGGAATAGCAGGGAGACGATTTCAAGCATCTCTGGAAATGCATCCTCATCTCCTCATCCTAGAAAGAAGAAAGAATTGATTGGCACTGTTCGATGTTGGAGATGAATTGTAGCAGCCATCGGTTGCCTGTAAAACCCTTTTTCCAGGCAGGGGCCAACACCTCCTGCCTCTTTTCTGCGAGTGTCTGGTCCCTTTACCTTTCCCCATTTTCTAGGGTCTTGTGCAGGTGATGGAGGCCTTGACTTGGGAAGGTGTTGATATGGAAATATGGAAATAACACTCAGTCAGGCATTGCAACACAGCAAATAGTTTAGCAAAATACTGATATAGATAAGAGGCTCCCGAATGATGACATTAGGGCGGCTTGACCTGAGAAGGAGCAGATAAGTAGCCATCTAGAGCCATAAAGATAACGAGAACTGTTAACCAGAAGGAGTTAATAAGATAATGAGAACTGTGAACGACCATCTGGTCATTATAAATAGGCGCTTGGTTTGCCATATGGTCTGCAAGTTTGTGGAGGAGAGATCCCCCTTGCACCCAGTGCTGCAATAAACGTACCTGCTTTATAACTCTCCGGGAGTTACGGAGTTTGTTTCCCCGCGTTAGTGTGTGCAGCTCTGAGGTGGCTCCATCACCCCTTCAGAGACAGGTCGAGACTGAAGTAAGACCTAGTTTTTGAGCTGGCCTGGTATGAGAATGAGAGGGTCCTCAGAGCAATACTGGTACAGGAGTGGGAGGGGTTGGCCCCAAATACACAGATTGTACGTCCTTGTGTGTCAGGAGTCTCTGACACTGTATTTACCATCCAGTAGGGACTGGAAACCCTGCACATCAGGCAAAACTAAGTTTCCCTGGGAAGACAGAGGGACAGGCAGCACCGAGCTACCGGCTGCTGAGCAGGGAAGATGGGCCTCTGCACCTCAGTCCCTCTTCATTATCCACCAAGTATGTTTGGAGACAAGCTTCAGCAGATAGAAAGCCTCTGGTATGGCACTGGGCCATGCTTTGAGCAATTAGTTTTTCCCCGGCCAGAAGCAGCACCATTCAATTAAACCCCAAATACTTTCTTTAGTTGCTCTTTTATGTATGTGCTTTGGGGGCTCAGACAATGGCTAGCATGGCTTGGGAAGGAAGGAAACCACTCTTTCCACCCAGTCAGAGAACCGGCCAAATATCCAACCCAGCAATTGCAGTCTCTTTGAACTCAGTTTTCAAATGGACACAGACCTTTCCAGTCTGAATGCCTGTAAGAGCGGCCCCCTCCGCTTGCTTGCTTGCGCTGGGATGCCCCCGGGGCTGGAGCAGCACTGGGAGTGGAGTTGGGGGCTGTGAAGTCCCACTGTCAGGCATCTCCTTCTGGGAGCAAAGGATGTTTTCCTCGTTTTCCCAGGGCTGTTAGGACGAGGATGCCTACCAGGCAATACCAAATACTTTGAGACCAGTGGAGGCTCAGGAGGTCCCTCCCGGCATCTCCTGCTCAGGTCACACTTCTACTCCGTCTGAGGAGTGGAGTTCAGAGGGCTTCAATAAGGGTTTACACAAATTCATGGAAGAAAATTAATTTTGACTGTTAAATGCAAAGATACAGCTTCTGGCTCAGGGTCAGCCCTACATTTAGTTTACTGGTAGCAGACGATGTAGAAGGATATATTGCAAAAAGTACCACAGCTTCTTGCTTTTTTCTTAATCCTTTTTCCTAGGCATGCCATGGCCAGCACCCGATTAGGATATAGGGCTGGCCAGGTCTTTGCGGCTTTTTCTTTCTCCATTCCCATCTCATGGTCAGATGGTTACAGACTAGTGCTGGGTCAGTCTGGGTGGCACCCAGGACCATCGCCAAGAGCCCTGGCTGCTTGGACCTGCCCCAGGGCTGGATCCTGTGGATTTGGCAATGTTTGTACCTAGAAGGGCCACTGCAGGACATGCAGTCTGGAGAGGTTTGCTGCCCTGCAGACTTGGCATCCACGCCACGCTTCACAGGGGCTGCAAACCCTCTAGCCCCCTCCCAGAGCCCCCCTTGCAATCTGTTCCTGGGCAGAGGGGCTTCATGTTCAGGGAGCTTGGTCTAAAACTTAGCTTACATCTTCCCCTGGGCAACTTTTCACCCCCTTACCCTTCATTCAAATCCCCTTATACTAAAAGGCTCTTTGAAGATTGTTTTGGGGTCCCTCTGTCCCCAGAGATGAGGTCAGGCTGGAGGTCCACTGCCTGGTGCTGCCATCCTTTCCCTGTGTCCTCCTCCAGGGCCCCTCTCTGTATTCAGAGAAAAGCAGGGCAGTGCATGGCAATTTGGAAGGGCCCGTTTTTATAATATTTGCAGAATTGCCAGGTAATTCTCTCTTTACCAAAGCTTCCGTCTTCAGCTTTCTAATCCGAAAGACGACTTCAGAAGGAAGAAGGAAATGAGCTCCTGCCCTTTATTGTTGCTTATTGTTTTATGTGTCCTGAGAGACCTTTGTTTTTAAACAAGCAGTATTTAATCATTTACGATGTTTATTCTTTACTTTAGAAAGGTATTGTCCTCTGTGGGACACTACACGGTGGCAGCAGAACAAGAAAAATTATGACATCACAAGACCCAGCAGGGCAAAAATGATGTAACTCAGGAGTGAAGGGACTTTTTCAAACATTAGCAAATTCTTGAGGGCTTTTTTAAATCTAAAGCCAATAGCTAATGGTACTGTAGAGCACAGCTGCCTTTGTCAAGGCCGTTCCATCAGATGTGCGCTGGCTTTTTAAAAGCATTTTGAAAGCTACGGTTAAAATGAAGGATGGGAGTGTTGTTCGTTGCTGGGAAGAAAAAAAATCCTAGCTTGCTTGATCTGTTTTGTTGGCCATCTGCCACCGTCAGCATGACCTCTTTGCTTTATCGTTTTTATTGGGATGTTTTATCGGCCAGGGAGCTGCCTGCATCGCCTCCGGAGCTGTGCACGCAGCCGGGCTGCCCGGGGAAGATCACCGCCTGCTCCTTTGCAGCAAGGCTTAGCTGGTTAGTTTTATACTGCTGCAGGCAAGACCTGCCTTCTGCACTGATGTCAGCAGTCAGGGCGGGACTTTTACAGCCCTGTGGGTTTGGGGATTTTTTTTTTTTTTTTTCTGGATAATCCTGGCAAAATTCCTGAGCAAAGTTTTTTTTCTCTCTCTTTTTTTTTTTTTTTTTTTTTTTTTGAGCAGCCCCTATACATGCTGCCTCCGAGCTGCTCTCTTATTACTGCTCACTTCCTGAAAGGAGACTTTTCAGCAAAGCCTCTAGCTCCAGCACTGCCTGGGTCTGACAGAAGAAGGTTATTGAGGAAGGCGACATAAACCCTCAGCCTGGAAACTTTCTGACACACGCGGGACTGAGGGGGAGAGAGAAGCTTTTGGCTGCTGCTAGGAAAAAGAAGAAAAAAAAAAAAAAGAAGATCAAGGAATTAAAAAGGGGGGAAAAGAAGAAAGAAGGAAAAACACTAAAAAAGGTAAAACACTCTTTAAAATAATTTTTCCAGAGAAGACTCTTTGAGGTTGGAGTGGGGTGGTCTGGGGTGGAGGGAACGCGAATGTTCTTTGAAATCAGAACCGTCTCCCTGGAGAAGGAATGAGCCTGAAGAGCATTGCACGCTGGAAAAACATTTATGAGAATGAAAACCATGTTCACCCTTCTCCAACATTCAGAGTTTCCATAAAAACGCAGGGTTGTGTTTCAAAGCGTCTGCAGACAGCAGGAGTCAGGCATCCGCGCTCGCGCGCTGTCTCCCTCGCCTCCCCCATCCCCACGCCACTCCGCTCTCTTTATGGCCTTAAACCGCCCGATCGCATGTTTGCTGCTCTCAAATAGAATCCTCTTGTGCACAGCTGCCGTGGGCGAAACTCTCGATTGCAGAAAGCAGCAGCTATAATCCCTGCTGCAGAATTATATGTTCTTTGCTGTCCTCGTTGCTGAGAATAAACACATACTGCGCTCCCTCTCCCTCTTTCGCCGTCTCTCCATCTTCAGGAGCTGCCAATGCCTCTTTCGCTCCTGTCCGATGTGGTCAGAAGATTATAAACTGTCTGCCCTGAAAAAGTTGCAATGTCATTAACTTCATGTGAATCACCAGGCGTTTGGCCCCGCTGCACTAGTCATATATTTCTTTGCTTTGATTATGTTTTAAAGTTTTTTTTTAAAAAAAAGATCAATCCCACAGAACATTTTATTTTAAACATCAAAGTAAATATTAGTGATGGTGAAATGCCAGAAGATTATCTCATTAGAGCTGAAGGAGCTGCGCTATAAATAGAAAGGAGTTTATAAAATAACCTTGGCAAATATCTTCCAGAGGGGAAGAATCAACCAGTGCAGAGCCACGCTGGTGGGAGCCGTGCTCCAGGGCAGGTACCCAGCTTCGGCGCCAGCCGCAGCTGTGCGGCAAAATTTAAAATTTCACACAGAGGCTCATTTTTGGGGACTTTTCTGGTCAACCATACAGAGGGATGTAAAGCTCAGGGAGTGTTTGTTTTCCTGTTTCAGTCCATGCCAATACCATATTGGCTGGAGATAGCTCAGCCACACCAGAGATCTGTTTCTTACTCTGTTCATTAATGTTCTTGTTAGCAAAGCTCATGTGGTGACAGCGTGCGATCTAGTGCGTGACGGGTGATAGCAGGAAGATTTTTGAAGTCTTGGTTCATTTCTGGTCTCGCTGGTGCCGTGGATGGCAGAAGGGGAAATGCTTTGTCGGGCACCCAGGTAATTCCCCAGCCGGCGCAGGGGTGCTCCCTCTGCTCTGCTCGCCGCAGCCTTGCCCAGACTAGTCTGAAATGCCTCTGTCAGTGAGGCTTCCTCCAGTTCTTGGGAGGTTGTTCCAGTGTCACGAAGTTTCTCCATATATGGAACATGCCGAGTGCTCCAGTTGCTCCATCCTCGGCTTCCCGTTGTTCCTACTTCACCCCACGGCAGCACCCTCTCCTTCCCTTCTCCTCCTTACACCCCTAAAACCCCCAGCACTCGTCAGTGCATCTCCAGTTGCGTTCCCCGAGCAGCTGCTCGTTGGGTGGAATGGGAAAGGTCCTGTCATCTCCTGCAAATTATACTTTTCCCAGATAAGACTCGGAGGCTGAACTGTTTCATTTGGCAGAGAGTGACCCCGATAAGCTGTGACTGAGTGAGCAGTTGACGGGGTGAAGTGTAGCCCTAAGGGAAGGCATCGCCTGCTCAACCTAAACAGTGTCTGCTGTCAATGGGAGAGGCCTTTTAAGTACCAACACGCAAACCTGTAACACGAGAGGCTCTGTTATCATCGATGGCTCAAGGCCACACAGAGACTCTTACAGGGAGAAGCAAGCTGCTTATCACATGAAACCCTGGTCTGGAGACACCGTGGACTCAGCTGCCCAGAGGAGCAGCTCCATGGAGGGCTTTTCAGTGCAGGTTGCATCAGGCCCACCCAGGGGATGATTCTGTTCAAACACTTATCTAAAGCTTATCTGAAACCCCCAACTCCAAAAACCACTTTTCTTGCCAAGTTTCCAGCAATTAGTTCATTCTAAGCCAGAAACACTGCAGGATGTGTTTGTCACGTCCTGCCCTGCCTAGATCTCAAGTTAACACAAATGAACTTAAAACAAACAGAATTTGGACCAAATTTGTCAAGTTTTCAGAAACAATTCACTAGTGATTTGGATGATGTCAGCTCAGATGTGCTGAAGATATGCAAGTCAAAAAGATCTTGACCCCACCACCATAGGAAATGTTTGCAGGGCGAGTAGTTACAAACATTTCCTGGGAATCTGTAAGCAGGTCAGATCTCATGCAGTGACTGGGGAGTGAGAAACACGGAAAACCACCAGCCTGGATACAGACTTATTTTTCAACACTGAAGGAGGTTTTAAAGGGACACCATCAAAGCACATCTTCCCATCTCGGTTACTGTGAGTGCCTTAAATTAAGCCTGCAACCAATTGAAGACTCGGGAGATTCTACTGAGAAACTCTGCCAAAATATTTTAGCTCCATCTGACTTCAGTGGAGCAATGTCAGTGGCACATGTTAAGTGTGAGGTCTCCATCCAGCAGCTCCGTTGTTGCTCCTCTCTTACCTTCTGCATTCTCCCAGGCTGGGAAAAGAAATGCTTGGGTTATGCCATGGCTGTCTATTCAGTGTCTTTACACTTCCAGTTATCACTGCAACTCACCGTTATCACTATTGTGTTTCCTACTCTCCCATCATAGCTTCATTTTTAAAGGGAAAACTAGTTTAAATGAATCTATTCCTCTGCAGTTCTGCAAAACCTTCCGAACTCAAACATCCATAAAACTTGGCTCCTGCTGAGCTGAACTCATGGGTGAAATCCTGGCCTCCCGCTGCGGGAGTTGTCCCACTGACCTCAACAGGACCAAGACTTCACCTTGAAGTGACTTCAGTCAAAACCACAGTGCAAATGATGAGCTCAGTCCTATCAGGGGTAATGGCTCTTCATTCCCTGGCCATGAACGCAGGCAGCTCCTCCACGGCCAGGCACGGAGAAGTGTACTCGGTGGCCTTTGGGCTGCAGCTTCCTCATTCAAAAGCCACACATGCTTGTGAGTCGGCGTATTTTCTGTTGCACCCTGCCATACCCCATCAAATCCAAACCATGTGGGCCATATGTTTCCCTGAACCTGCGGGGAGGGAAAAAGGGCCCATAAACTCTCTGCACAGCAGATCTCATGGAGCTCGCTTAAGGGAGCCGGAGCCTGGAAAAGATCTGCAGATCCTCCGGATCTCTGAGGGCTGGAGGGAGTCTGCAGCCTGATGTGGTCTGCAAGGCTTCATCCCACTGCAGAGCTTCCCCGGCGTGTTCATCTGTGGTAACGTGTCTTGGGGGTCTGTGGGCGCTTGCGATCGCGGTCACGCTGCCTTGCACGAAGGGGACCCCAGGGTGGCTGCATGGGGGGGCTCCCACGCTCTGGCACAGGCCGCCTGCTCGCCTGTCGCCAAATCACTTCTCCATTTGCTTTGGTTTGGTCTGCTGTGAAACGAAGCCAAGTAGCATTCACCTGCTTGCAGGGAGACTTTCAAGGGCAGAGAGGCTATGGGGACAGCAGCTGCAGCCATCGGTGTGAGAGAGGAGCTCAGCTGCACGTTTGTGTTACTGTGCTCTCAGTGCCCTGGAAGGTGGGTGCTGCCAGCACGTTGGCAGAGGGGGAGTCTCAGTCCCGAGATGCTGGAAGCACCCGGCCAAGCAGGCACCAAGGCAGCTAGAGCGGGTCAGGATGAGCCACCTCTCTGGCCATCCAGGGCTCTTCTCCCTTTCTCCATGTCACCGTGATGCAGCCAGTTCTCTGAAAGGACACCTTTCTGATTTCCTGGAAGGACAGCGTGGTCCAAACTAACTTTGCTGCTTTAGGGTCCTGCTCCACAGCTCATCACGTTTCCTTCAAGCCACTTTTTGTGTGACACCCTCAGACAGTCTGGGTTTTGTGATTCAAACCTGATCTAATGTCAACATTAACCCTGTTCTGAGAGTGAGGTGGGACCAGAGATCCCCTTGAGGCCCTTACAACCTCAGTTACTTTGATTCAGTCTGGCAGGACCCAATCAGCAGTGGGTGCTGGAGACAGGCAATGCTGTGGATCCCTTCCCCTGTCCAGGACCGTGCTATTGCTGAGTGCAGCATTAGACACCGCTGTGCCATGGGGATGCTGTGCCGTGCTGGTGGTAGAAGGAGCTGCTGATCTCTGTGCCTACTGCAGGTCCCACGGTGCTTCTCACAGCCCTTCTGGGCAACAGGAGTCACTCAAATGCTCTCCTTGGGAAGCTTGGTGGGACTCTCATGTCTGTCTAGGTTCAGCATATGAGGCTGTGCTGTACCACGGATGAACGTGGTGTGGGAGGCGATGAGGGGCTGCAGTGAGGCTCTGCCCTCTAGCACAGAGCTTCCAGTCTGATGACTGGACACGTCTTCGTCGGAGGGTCCCAGCACAGGTGCGTCACTGCAGATGTGTGGGGTATGGCCCTGCCCTAAGGCATCAGGTTTAGGGTGCTGCACTTGGCGCGTGAGCCGTGACAGGCGTTTGAAGGTATGGCTGTAGGAAACGTGCTGCTACCCGAGCTGGGACAAGCAGCATGCCTCTTCCTCAGGCCAGATCCTGCCTGGAGAGAGCCGGTGGCAGTTGTGCAGGTGAGCAGAACTCAGTGTTGGCACAGGAGGGTGTTTATGCAGCCCCAGGGCTCCGTGCCTTGCGTTGCTGTGTTGTGTAAGCACGAAGGGCTGCTGAAGGGCTGCTGCGGGAGCCAGCTCTGCCGGGATGCAGACGGCCGCGCCGGCCGGCTGCAGTGCCCGTGTCTGCGTCTGCTTCCCTGCCTGCTCCGAGGTGTGAGTGCTCCTGGCCTTTCTGAGAGCCCGGGGCAGTTTCCCAGCGTCCAGAGCACAGCAGAGCCGTGTTACTCGCTCCATGCTCGTGCAGGGGAGCAGCAGGAGCACGGGGAGGGAGCTGCTTCCGCGGAGGCACAGGAGATCTGGATTCTCTCCTGGCTGCGCTGAGCCCCGCAGAGAGAAGGGGTAGTTTTATGAAGGCCGAAGGCAGTCACGCAGTTGTGGAGATGCTGGATGTAAAAGCAGCGTTCGTGCACAGCTTATCCAGGGGTATCGGCAGTGCGCAATGGCAGGCAGGCAGCACGTGCAGAGGGGTGCGTGGGTACCGAGCATAGATGTGCCTGCAGGCAGCGTATATCCTCGTACGGATAGAGTGTATCCTCGTGTGGATAGTGCATATCCTCATACGGATAGCGTATATCCTCATACTGATAGTGCGTATCCTCATACGGATAGTGCGTATCCTCGTGCACAGCCGCGCACAACTATGGTTATGGTCTGCATGCGTGTGGATGGCATGTGCATACCTACATATGTGATGCATGTGTGTGGTTGGCAGGGGCACTGCAGGGTAGGTGGCATGTACTTTCTTTTAATGACTGCTCAGTCGTCTTTTTAATTCTGCTGTTTTGTGCATGGCTGAAGCCAGCGAGGAGGGGGGTGGCAGGGGGCCAGCAAGTCTGGGTCACATGGAGTGGCTCCAAACTATTGCATAAGTCCTTGTCTGAAAGTGGACCTGCATGAGAACTGGTGGAGTCATCTCCTTAAAGCAAAAGAAGTCCAAGGCTGGGAGCGTTGGTTTGCTCAGTAGCTACCTTCTGTCTGGCTGAAGTTGACTGGTCTAGCAGCTAGATTTGGGCTCAGCCCTGGGGCTCACACTGCCCTGTGCCGAACACCCCTCCCTGATGATGATATGAGCTGGCACTTCGCTCGTGCTTTCCTGTTGAGGACCTCCGAGCATTTTACCACACTTGGAGAAATGCAGTGACCCCAGTCTTCCAGATAGGGCCAGGTCCTTATGTAACAGAGAGATAGTATTTCCAGAAAGCAAAGCAGCTGGTGTCAGAGAGAGGTCGGTGCTCCCAGCACTCCACTCGTATGCCCTCGCTTTGTCATGGGTTTCTTTTGCCCCTTTGCTGGTGAAATCAAAGATCCCGCTAGATTTTGGAGAGGAGCAAGGGGGTAATTCAGTCCTTTCCTGACTAAGATTGAACGGAATAGGCTTGACTGTAAAAAACAATTCTTGTGTTTTAAAAAAAAAAACCCCAACACTCCCACACAGCACTGGAGTGAGCCCAAACCCCTGTGAAGCTTGCTTGTACAAAGGGATAGAGGGTGTGCCCAGCTAGAGCGCAGCAGGGCCCGCCGTGGAGCACAGCAGCGAGCCTCTAAGAGGAGCTGGTGGTCCGGAGGCAGCAAGGGTGTTCCCCTGCTCACCCAGGCTGGCACCAGGGTGCTGGCAGAGGGACGGAGACCTGGGCTCAGACCCCTCACCTCTCAGCTTTAGACTGGCAGCGTCAGTCTGGATTTCCCATGTTGCTGGCGAGCACCTTTGGATGGGGTTGGATCTTATTTAACAGTGCAAAAGCAGCGTCTCTCCTCTGGGCAAACTCTAAATTTGACCCCACGGTCGCTGGGATGGGTGTCTGCAAGGGACCACTCTTAGGGTGAGATGAAACAGCCCTTACAAGCGAGATGGGCTGCAGCGAAGGTCGTAGGTCCCCTCTCAGCCTGGTGGGTGCCAGCGAGAAAGGGAAAGGCAAAAGCCCTGGTCCTTACTCTGGTGTGGGCTTGATAACAGGAGCAATGAGAGATGAGGGGATCCTAAAGGGTTGCTGTAGAGCAGTGTAGGCAGTAACCACCCCATGGCTGGAGGCTGCTGTTTTCTGGTGAACAGTGATAACTACGTGTTTCTAATTCTTTGCTTGCCGTGCCCCTAGAGAGGCCAGGCTTGGAGCAGCAAAGCAGATTAAGGTCCAAGCTCTTGTTTTCAGTTCTGCAGACCTGTGACTTTAACCCATTTTTCACATTCTGCAGCTGATGCTCCCAGCAGTGAGCTGCTGATTAGTTAATGCTGGTTTTTCTGTTTTTAACCCATAGTGCTACTCTAGACCTGAGAAACAACTTCCCAGTGGAAGTCCTGTCGCGCTGGCAGGATGACTGCAAAAAGACTTCTGCCATCTGCAACTCAGCGTGTTTTCAACTTAACAGTCCAGCCAAATATTTTGGCGGGAATATCGAGATGGTCTTTTGCTGAAAGCCGGGGAGGTCTTGGGAAGATTTGCATCCACCCGTGTGCTCTCTGCCCTCCCGGCCTCTCAGCCCTTGCAGCAGGAGGTGCAGCATGGCAGGGGGGAGCAACGCTGTTTACTCTGTCCTCAGGAAGATGCAGCAATCTGCCAGGAGCTGGGGTGGTGACTGTGCACGCGTGAAACGCAGCAGCCCCTGGCCAGTGGCAGGCACACAGCTGCGTCGGAACCCCAGCACCCGGAGGGAAGGACCTGCCTCTTGCCATACCCCAGGGTGCACAGTGTCAAGGTGATGAGAAGGAGGGAGGTCGAAATGGTGAGAAGTGATTTGGGAGAGGTTTCAAGGAAAGGAGGCAGGAATGTCATCAGTGGTTTTCCTTGTCCCCCTCCGCTCTTCCGTTACCCCCCTTATACTGCAAACGGGAGAGCTGGTGGTATGGAGAGCGCCTGGGTGCAGTGGGGAGAAAGCATGGAGATGTGCCCTTTGGCCATGAAATGCAAACAGGCCCTGTCCATGCCTGGCTGTAAGGGCTGAGCTCTGATTTCTTGCTATGGTAGTGACTGGCCAACATTGCCCACTCCTCCCATCCGGACCAAGAAGCCTGATAAATTAGCCATGCAGATTGGCTGCATGGAAGTTGATGTTTCACGGGCTTGGTTGTAAACGCGAGAAAACAACTAATTTTCCTCGAGGACTCTGGTTTTGATATGTGGGGTTTTTTGATAACTGGATGGAGTCATCTGACTGTGTGTTTTCTTATGCTGAAAAGGCTGGCGTGGGTCACTGGGGGTGGCTTTCTGCTAGCTGCTTTTGGATGGGTGCTGGAAACTTGGGTGCCAGAGGTGGCCACCAGCACGTGCAACTCTCTGCAAGGCTGACTACACAAAGGTGCCATTGAGTTGTCTCTGGAGATCCAGGCAGGGCTGCCTTCAGCTGCTGCCTGGCAAAGCTCACCGGGACTTTTGCTTTTAAGACATTCCAGTCCCCAATTAAAAGATTTCCTCAGCCCTCAGGTTTTCTGTGAGCCCCTACCATGTGCTAGCTCTAGCAGAGAGGTGGAGATGGGGCTAGTGGTCTTGGAGTTCCCTTGCTCTGGCGGCACTCGTCTCTGCAGGTCAGGCAGCAACAGACACGTGGCAGTTTTCTGAGTGTCCCCTGAGCAGAGCAGCACAGGCTGAAACTGGCGCAGTCCCTGGAGACCACGCGGAGCAGTTGACCTTCTGCCTTGCAGCAGTATTTGGGAAGCAGGTTTCAGCCAAGGGTTGACAGCCAAAACTTGTGCGTCTCCATGAAGCAGCATCAGCAGGTGAGAAGGGGGCTGTTTTTTCAGACAACATGATTTTAGGATCAGCATCCATGAGCTACAAGCACTGTGAGGTTTGCTGTGTGGCAGCAGTGGGCAGCTGTGAGAATAGGCAGAAGGTAACAACCCACTGTGCGGAGCCGGAGGTTTGTGCAGGTGGTGGGCAAGCTTGAGAAATCTGGTGATGCTGCTGCCCAGTGGCTCTCCATGGCACTGGTATGGCTCGGGAGCGATGCATCCCAGCACCCTGCAGTACCCACTTTAGCTTGGTTTCCGAATAAAATAAGGCCTGTAGAGCAAGCTGGGTGATTTTAGCTCTTCCTCCCAATTATAACTTTTGAACCATTAGGAAAATTTTAAGTTGGAGTGGATGGAGGAGCAGAAATCTCTATGGCACTGTGTTTGCAGGGACTGCACAGGTTGGTCACATAGCAGCCTTCCCACGGTGTCTGAAGTCCCGCTCAGGCCCTTGGCAAGGTCAGGAGGGAGCCGGGGCCGCAGCCGGCTGAGCTGTGGGATGTGCTGTTGCAATAACCCCGGCACGGTTGGGAAGTTTACTCCATTTTACAGAAGAAAGAAGTAACCGTGAGGGCTGGTGACTTTCATTCATTCATTAAAGCCGTTGCTAATAGCACAGCCCAGAAACACTGTTCGGGGTGCAACAGCAGGATGCTGCTCTCGCTGCTCCTGCTGCTCTCTTGCTGCTTACAGTCACTGCATGACAGGAAGATGTCAGGGAAAGAGCTGGGGGCTGGAGGGGTGCTCTGCAAGTATTTCCTCTCACCAGGAAAAGCAGGAAGCAGAAATCTGTGTTTGTATTTATTTCTCTCAAAAATGGGAAAAGGACACCTGAGCTCATAATTTGCAAAAGTTGGATGAGAAACCTGGAAGCCGCCAGGCCCTGCATCTTTAAAAGCAGCTAAATTCCTCTTCTCTGCACTAGGAGGCACCTTGAACCTTCCTCTTGGCCCCGAGCAGAGCCCATCTGCTTCCTATTACCTTCCCATAAAGCCGCCTCCCCGGCCAAGAAGCCAGGCTTTCAGGGAATTCTGTCTGCAGCCCCGATGTTGAAATTAGTAACAGTTGTCATCTGTTTTTCTTTTTTCTCCTTCTTCTTCTCTTCGCTTTATTCCAGCTTGAATTTTAAACCCCCTCCCCAGCCCCCCGCCTCCTCACGTGTTTTTGGCGTGGGAAGAGGCGACCTCGAAGCCGGCATCGGCCCCCGCTCCCCTCATCCCGCGGGTTCACGCGGCAAAAGCCACCCTGGCGCGGGGAGCGGGGAGCGTCGGCTGCTCGCGGGGCGCCTGCCAAGGACAACGAATTCCTCGGGAAGGAGCAAATCAGAACCGGCCCGAGCGAGGGAGGCACGAGACCGGAGAGGTCACCCCGTGCCTCCCGGCTGCCCCTCCATCCCGGCCCTGAGACCCCGGCATCCCGCCGCCCCCGGCATGGGCCTGGGCTCCTTGGGCTTGTCCGTGCCTGCCGGTGGCTGCCGCTCGGAAAGCAAAATCTGAAAACTGAGGTTATGGAAAACTTTGTACGGATTGAAGCAGCCACGGAGCCCGCGCTCCTCCGGTTCGCTCCTCCTCATTATGGGTCCTTCTCCTGCTGGAGACGGGCTCGGAAGTGAAGCTGTTGGGAAGGGATTGTGTTTTCCTTGCTGTGTGTGCGGAGGAATGAAATCCAGGCCCTTCCCCCAGCCCAGTTTACAGGAATTTTGCAGCTGTAATTCCTGACATGTGCTGCTCCAAACACGCCTCCTTCTCTGAAGGTCGGGGCTGTGGGGTCTCGGCGCCTGCTGCTCCCTCCCAGCCCCTGCGCCGGGGGATGCCAAGGAGCCGGGACTGAAGGGGAAGGGCAGAGGGGAGACTGGGACACCAGTTGTGACCGCCACAGCTCAGGGTCGCGGAGAGGCAGAGGAAGGACGGGAAATAATGACAGCCTTGAGGAAGCGTGTTCAACAGCTGGGAAACAAGAAAATTAGTAGTGTGAAGCCCAGGAGAAAATATACTTCAGCTGAGCGGCTTTCTGTCCGCAGACCTTGGAGCCGTGACAGGATTTAAAAGCTGGAATCTCAAGCTTTAATAGATGCTGAAAAATGCTGACTTAGGAGAGGGCCACAGCACGCCCGGCTTTCGTTTCACCTTCTCCCTTTTCCAGTTCGCTTCCCGGAGCCCCGCGGGGAGCAGGCACGGAGCAGCTCGCTCCAGCCGCAGTGCTCGACCGCGCGTTGCTGCGGCCCCAGCTCTGCCCTGTCTGCACCGCCGCCGGGGGGTGACACTGCAGAGGATGCTGTCACCAGGTGAACATGGCATCATGGACCCGCAGTGCTGATCTCAGCATCCTCATGTCACAGTGGAAGAGGGCAGAAGAAGTCCTACCAACCCTCTTGCCTCCACTGCCTGCTTCTCTTTACCTGTTGCTGGTGAGTGGAGCAGCCTGAGATGAGATTTAGATGGTTTTTCCCCAGTCAGGCAGTTTATTCTCACGGTTGCTGACGGCGTGCACAGTCTGTGAGGATGCTGTTGTGGGTGTTGGGTCTGGGCTTTGCAGAAACCAGCCTGGCGAGTGGTACCAGATGTGGCTGGGGAGACCATCCCAAGGCCTCAACGATGATCTTTGGCCATTTTTAACTGTAAATAAACATTTTAAACATTTTAAATGTTTTAACCGTGAATAAACTGTTAAAAATTTCACATATAAAATACAAAACACCAAATTGTGACTTAAAGACGTGCAATTAATCCTCCCAGCATTTCTGTCCAGTAGGGAAAAACCATTAACTTATTTAGATTAAATACTGGGGCAGGAATCATCTCTCTGATTCCTTCTTGTACCTCACCTACGTAGTCTCCGGTGAAGGGTGTTATTCCAAGACCCCTCAGCACAATTAACATTAACTGCATAGTAAAGATGGGAAAATAGAAGTAGAAATAAATTACAGACCCCCCTGGGGACACGAGGTGAAGGGGAGCATGGCAGACACGAGGAGGAACCGGGGTCTCCCGTCCTGCCCTCTAGCCAGCAGTTAGTCGTTGCTATTTAAAACACACAAGAGCAGAGTGAGGCAAGGGTTAATGACGTTGTTCAAAGTATTTCCTTACTGGGATGAGGACCACACACAAGCCTCGGCTATTGACACCTTCGAAAAGAGCACCATCCTCCCATCTCCAGCTGAGCCTCATCTTCCCAGCAGCTCAGGAGCATCAGTCCTGCCTCTCCCTGCTGTGCTCCGGCACCGCCTGTGCTCCGCAAGTCATTCCTGCATCGCCGGTCTGAAGTCAGAATTCAGTGTTTCTGAATCCGTCGCCTTTGCAGGAACTTTTATGTTTTGCTGCGGGGCTGCTCTCAAGCTGAGCATCACTGTTCAGATATTTGGGATTCTCCGGGCGGTAGCTACGTATGTGCCATATTCATTGCATACATCATCTAATCGCTGGATCGAAACAAAAACCACAGGCTTTATGCAACTCCCCAGCACTTTGTGAGTTTTGTGTAATTGCCTCAGACTGAGTGGAAATTATCTGCAAGCCAAAAATCTTTCACTGAAGCAATTGGAAATCATTTTAAATAACAAAAACAATTGGAATCTCACGATCCATTTGTGGATAGAGCTGAGGGTAAGAGTGAGTTCACTGAATGGGTCCTTTGTTTCCAGTCACTTTTTTAGGTTTAGCCAATACACGCTGAGACCAAGTGCGCTTCTCTCAGTGCAGTGACGGTCATTAAAGTGTATTTTAAAGCCAAGGGGACTGGAGCAGACAGGATTTCCAGGTTGCTGCTCACTACCACTCCGCTAATGCTTTTATTTCGTGTGCTCTTTTAAGGTATCAGATAACTGAGACCAGGTCACTGTTTGGTCTGTGCTTCCTCGTAGGCATTGCTGCAGGACAAAAGGCTCCCATTTATTCCGAGCTCCTTTCCTCTGGTACAAGGTATATACCAGACCTTTAGTCTTGCCATCAGAGCGGTGCAGGGGCTGTGCTGGGAGCGGAGTTGGTCCCCGGGAGAGCACCCGTGTGTGCAGTGTCCCTGTAGCAGGATAACGCAGCTTTCTGATGGTGCGAACTGACGTGGTTAATTGCATTTGCATTTGCTTCCCGTCCTTCTCTCCCCTTTCTTTTCCTTCTTTCCCTCTCACTCTTCCCTTCTCTGAGATCAGGCTTTCCTCATTCACCTGCACACTGTTTTCTCCCTTATGTCCTTCTCCTCCATCCTTTGTTTCCCCTCTGCCCGTCTCTCCCGTTCATTCATCCCCACGTTCTCCTCCGCAGGGGCGATGCCACCAAGAGCCTGCGGTTCCAATTAGCCCATGCTGACCCCGCTGCGCTGGCCCGGGCACAGCACGCTGCAAAGGCACCGCCAGCCTCGCTGCTTTGGGGAGAGCACGGAGCGGCCGAGGATGCCTGCGGAGGGACCCAAGACTCCTGTCTCTACATAAGCGGTGGCTGAGGGAGAGACATGTTGGGACAGCGCCCTTTCAGCTGGCACAATACTCCCTGCACTGAGACATCCACCGCTAACCATGGCCATAGCTTGGAGGCTGCTCACGTGGACTGTCATCTTCACTGCGGCTGTGTGCAACTTTCCCGGTTACACATTCCAATCACAAGGTAGGGATCGCCGTGGGGAGGGGAGCTGGATCCACCAGAAACCCTAATGCTGGCTCCAGGGGAGGTATCGGGGTAATGTCTTGCTGGGGTGTAGGTGGAGACACCCCGAACTCTGCTCTGCTTGCTGTACTGCAGCAGAACTCCTGCTGAATTTGCAGGTGTTTTCCGCTGACCTCTGGGGAAAGGATGCGTTTTGCTCTCGGATGTTACGCTCCTTGACTTTTTGCAGGATTCAGAGCAGTAGGGTCTGTGTAAGATGAGAGCCACGTACGGGCTCAGAAAGCGAAGGGGATGCGGTAGCACTAGAGGAAGCTCCCTTTCCACTCGGGCGGAGCGGTGCATCCCCGGATGAATAGAGGCTTTGTTACGGGGAGGGCCGTGTGTGTGCAGCCAGCCGCTGTGCTTGTGAGCAGCCCTCTGCGCGTGCAGGGATGGAGGTCTGTGCTGGAGCATACAGATACAGCTGAGTCTGGACAGATGTGTGCTGCTGGAGGAGCAGTTTTAGTTTGTGCACACATGTTTCTGTAAGTTCTATCGTTCATAAATGCTCAAACCTGCTCAGACATGAAGACTTTGTACCTGTCTTGTATGTCTGTGTGTTTCTAATGCTCTTGTGTTTAAATACAGAGCCACACAGGCAAGTGATTGCAAGGAAAGCAGAATGTGGGTCTCTTATGCATGGATTTGTACCTTTGTACATGATTTTATTCCAGGTTAGGAGTGAAAAGACTGGAAAGCGAGGTGGACTGCCTTGTACCCAGCCTAGAGTACAAATATAGTATGAGCAGGTAACACAGAGTAGTTAAATTGCTTAATACGAATTTGCTTTTGTGATCGTTTCGTAAGAGGCAACAGGAACACTCCCATCAGGCACCAGAGGGAAGAAGAAAGGGCCCCGAAGACAGACATTTGTCTACGCAGGGTGTTAAAGCTTGGCAGAGCACTTAAGCAGCCATAATCCTGAAATACCATGTGTGCCCAGATTAATTGCAACAGGACCGACACGGCGATGCGCCCGGGCTGTCGAGTAGTGCAACGCCGTCGGGCTGCAGTTGCAGTGGCTGTCAGTTGTCTCGCGAAGCAGAACTGGAAAGAGGAACAAAGGCAACCGAAAGCCACGTGCCGTGCTGGGTCTGCACGCCACGCCGTCTCACGGCCGGGCGCGGGGCACTGCCGTACTACAGCTCGTGCCGGGTGACAGGAGAGGCAGTGGGACACGGAGCTGCGTGCTGTGCAGGCGCTGTGCAACGTGCAAGGTTACACAGGCCGATTCTCTTGAATCTGAAACAAACAGTTTCTGGTCCTTTTTGCCAAGGCCCCTGGCGATGCCTGGGGGGACTGTTCTTGGCCTCCTGTGTCCATCAATTCACACCTCTCCCCATCTGCAGCACCGCGTTTGCAGTGCAGCGACACTCTGACGAGGACTTCACTGCCAGATCGCCTCCATCCTGGCTCAACAGCAGCCTGGATCCTCCCTCGCTCGCGAGTCCCCACACTGTTCGCTCATACCCCTCGGTCTAAACCCAAAAATTACAGTTAACACATTTGTGCTCTCCTAGATATTAGCTTCTCCTGAGCAGGTCTGAGAGATGAGTCTCAGCCCGTGATGTTGCTGGGAGCATGGTGCCACGGGAGCACCAAGCCAGGGACTGCAGCCTGTCCCGTCCCCAGTGCCTGTCCAGTCCCGAGGATCCAGCTGCCCATGGGCCCCTCTTGCTGTCAGAGCACTTTTTTAGGCTCCCTGTGCCCGGAACGGTTGGCATCAGGCTATTGACGTTACTCAACACTTCTCTTTTTGCCACGCTGCTGAGATAGTAAGTACATAATCCTCACAACACCCTTTCAAGAGGGTGAAATTCTGTTATCTCAACTTGGCAGTTGGAAGCACGGAGAACAAAGGATGGCATTTTCAACAAGCTGCTGATTTTGACCAAGTGACTTGCTCCAGTTAGCAGTGGAGCGGGATTCGCGTGCCCCGTGTGCACGACTCCAGATCAGTGTATTTATTTTATGCAGGAAAAAGATTAAAGTATCACAACCATAAGCTGTGATTGTCTTTGTGGGAAATAGCAGCCCAGTGTTGACGGCCTCTTCAAGCCAGAAGAGATGTAATGAGATTCAGATGTAACGTGTACACTCAGGCTGTGGATTTTAACAGCGCAGGGAAAAGCAGCTGAAATAATCAACCAAGGATTCAGCACATGCCCACCATTGCTGTGTGGTTTTTAATCCAAAGGAAGTTTTCTGCTAGTGCCTTAGTTTAACCATAGTGATAAATTAGAGGTTCTCTGTTTTATGGAACGTTAAGTGAGGCTGATCTCACTGCTCCTGCCTCACCTGTAAACCGATGGACCCAGGGAGGACGAAGGGAGACTGACACAATGCCAGGGCAGCCTGAAGCTGTGGGATCCCATGGTGTTTTCCACAGCCGTTGCTTAGGAATCGTATCTGGGATGCATCCGGATCTCCTCTTTGCTCTGGTGACAAGACCAGAGCAAACGTGCTTCCTTTTCATCCTCTAAGCAGCTCTGTAATGAGAGAGGCAATGGTGAGCATACAAGGAGGGAACAAAATCCTCCGTCCTCCACTTTCACTTTCCCTCTCCTTTTTGTTCAGCTTAGCCCTCTACCTGCCCCGTGCCCTCTCCCTTCCTCTGCTGTCCTTGTCCCTGCAGATGTGTTCTCCCTTTCCACCAAAAATGGGGCAATGAGGTACCTCTCCCCGCATCCCATCCTTCCTGCTTCCTAGTGTTCTCTCTTGCCCTGTCCTGGGAGGTCTGTTGTCCTCCAAGGCTGCTCAGTGTCCCACACAGCCATGGGCAGGTTTTCCTGGAGAAAGGCTTTTTATAGCATCACTTCTGAAGCAGTTTGACAGCTCTCTGGAAACACCAGGCTGCTTATCACCAGCGCAAACCTTTCTGATACAGTGGGTGCAGTACTGCACATTTGAGGCCAAGATCTATTAATACAGCATGAAGTGGCTGAGAGGACAGAAGGAACATGATGGTTTCTCTGAAAGGAAGGAAGAAAGGAAGGGCCAAACAATGATACTTTTGCTGCTGGGAGCTCCTAGTATGGTCTGTAATATGAGGAGCATGACCAAGATAGAGATGAGCAAATGAGGGAATAAGGGAACATCTGTGATGTTGGGTGGAATGCACAGGGCTAGGGAGTAAAAGAAGTCGTAATCTCTTAGAGCTTAATGAAATCTTCTATATTTTTAGAGGAGAGGAAGGACCCAGCTGTAATACTGGATGAGGACACTGGCTTCTTCCTTGTGTTTCTGAAAGTCTGTTATTTTTTCCCTTTTGAGGCATCCATGCTCTAAAGCATCACTTCCTAAAACATTCATGTGATGCAAGGCACTACTTTTAGATCGTTCTCCCTGTGCCTCAGTTTCCAGAGTGACATCTCTGAGAGGATGCATGGTGACCAGCACTATAGCAAAAGTGGGTTCTCACACGCAACCTTGCCCCCAGGCTCTGGACATGTTTTTTTTCCTTCCTGGGCGTACCGTGAAGATCAGGATCAGAGACCGCAGCCCAGGGTCCCAGGCCCTTTCTAGCCACTGCGTGTGCAAACCTCCTTCCGAGTCACTATTTCGCAAGCCCATGTGGACTGCAGAGAGGGAAAAAGAAAAACAAGACACTTCCGATAGCAAATTTTTCCCAGCCTGAGGTCATTGCTTAAGTGCAAATAGTCACTCTTGTTTGCCTGGCTGCATCACACGCGAGGCGGTGTGATGCAGGAGAGGCTGGAGCACAGGAAGTTAAAAAACATAATTATTTCTGGCTTGTCGAGCCAAGGGAGAGGTGCCAGAAGTGCTTATGGTTTGGAAGGATGGGAGCTAACCCCTAAACCCAGCTGGTGGGAGGGACTGTCCCATTACCAGTGGCCAAGGAAACCACTCTGTCAGGCTCCCACACTGGAAAACACACTAGAGGAAAAGGAAACTTTCCAGTGCTGCCATGTGGTAAGAGTGTAATTTGGAGTCCAAATTTATGATGACTGGGAAGGCTTTGAAGATGGGTGCTGTGGAGCCAGGCAAAATGCAGCTACCCTGGAGCAGCCTGGCCTCTCCCGTTTGCTTAGGAAATGACTACAAATAGGATGCAGAAGGCACAGTAAGAATATTCCAGAGTGAAAAGAGGGCAAATCCTCTCCCACTCCATGAACAAACCTCCAGCCATGAGGGGTTCAGAAGAACACACTATGATGGGGGGAACTATCCTGTCCAGTGCATGAATAAAGCCTCTGGTACCAAGGGCTGTCGGAGGCAGCTGGACCTCCAATCAGATCCAGTCTGGCAGTCTCCCGGTGGCATTTTCCTTGGAAAATGAGAAATTTCTGTAGAGGTTGCAGAGTGCCAAATTGTTTGACAGCCAAAAGTGTTGCGTTACCATATGAGTGCAGGCAGATGTTTTGGACAGTGACCTTGTCAGATCACATTTCCTCAGTGGTACGAGACAGGCTCAAACACTCAAGTGCCCCAAGAGAAGGTGCTAAGCCAGGCTGATACGATAAAGAGCACCAAGCTGGTGAGCTAGGAAGGAAGGATGGTGTCATAGATAGAGGCATGGCTGGGGAATTGAGACATCTGATTTTTTTCTTGCTGCCTTTTTAGCCCAGCTGGGGAATTCTGGTTACCTACCCTCTTTGTTTATTTTGATTGCAAGATTGGCCTTGCAAGGACATTGTCTTTGTGTCTCCTAGGAGGATGCGCAGTACCTGATGCGCTAATGCAGCTGTGATCAGGGAGGCTGGTATGGTACCATTGTTATGAGTTATCAAAGCAGAATTTGCAGGTCCATGTGGCAGCTGCAGATGTTCTGAAGAACCCCACAGTTCCTTCGTGAGACTGTCTTCTCCTGCGACATTGTCACCCCAAGACTCATTCTGGCTTGTTTTGAAGACACCTTATCACTAGCTTTGTTACAGAAAGGGTCCAGCTTAAAATAACCCTCCAAACCACAGAGTGTGACTCTGCACAACCTGGAGTCCAGTGGAGATGGAGAGTTGGGGGACAGTCCAGGTCCAGAGCCAGAATCTGGGTGTCCTGAATGGCCCCTTGGACCAGCCTGTTTCTCTCCATCACCTGCAGAAGAAGATTTCGCTCCGTAGGCTCAAGGCCTACTGATATTGTCTCTGTAGGCTGAAGGCTTTTGGGAATACCCCAAGGATCCTGCAGCCTGGACAGAGCAGTCCCTCTGTGTCAGGACCCCGTCCCTCCGCCTTGCGCTGGCTGCAGCTCTGTTGTGCCGAGGCACAGCCGGCTCCGCACTGGAGTCGCAGGCTGTTTTACTCTGACTCGCTTTGCAGAATGTCATTCCTCCTGTGTTTGCTTTTCCTCTCCAGAGGAGTTCCTCTCCAGCCTCGATCACTATGAAATTGCGTTCCCCATCCAAGTGGACCAAAACGGGGACTTCCTCACCTTTGACGTGAGAAGCCAGCTGAAGCAGCGCCCTCGGCGCAGTCTGGGGTCCTTGCCCTACGAGCCATCTGAGCAGCAGGTTTTCTACAAAGTCTCTGCCCACCGGACCCAGTTCCTCCTCAATCTGACACTGCACTCCAACCTCCTGGCTGAGCACTTCACTGTCGAATACTGGAAGCGAGATGGCGTGGACTGGCAACACGATTTCCACGAAGACTGCCACTACGCTGGCCACTTGCAGGACCGGTACCTGAACTCAAAAGTCGCCATCAGCAACTGCAATGGACTGGTGAGTCTCTACATTTTGCCCAGCCAAGGGCAATGCTAACAACTTGAGCTGCCCATGAAGCAGAGCAGATGATTCCACCTTCTTCGATCTGTGCAGCCTGATTTGGGTCCTAGCAGGTGGGTCCATGGTGGTGGGAAAGGCACAGGGTTGGTGTCAAGCTAGGATATTGCACACTGGCATTGAAAGTCAGCTGAGGGTGAAGAAGACCACATCTCTTCCTTACATCTCTGAGGGTTCCTGATCCATATTTGGCTTGTAGTCCAGTTTCTACCAAAGTAAGTGGTCATTTTCCCATGATTTTAATTGGAATGGGATAATCAAGGCTATAGATCATTATTCTGGCTCTCACAAAACTCTCCCCTCCATTTCTACCAGCAACAGCAAAAGGTATGTTTCTCATGTGCTAGTGAGGAAGAAATGCAGGAGGGCGGGAATTTCACAGCACAACTGGGAATGACAAAAGTGCATTCAGATCCGTACAATTGCAGATACGTTCCCAGGGCTCCCTGTCACTTCTGTCCAGATTTCAGGAGCTAAAAATGTGACTTCTGCAGGAAAAAACTGAAATAGTAAGTGTTTTCAAGACAAAAAAGAGAACATCAAGGAGGGACAAGATGGCATTTTTCAAAAACAGCGAAGCTGCTGCAGAGAGGGTGGGAATGATTGATTTTGCATGTCCTAACAGCTAGGACTAGACGTCATGGTCGGCAGACCTTAGTGGTAAGGATAGCTGAGCTCTGGACTAGACTGCTTGAAGAGTGCGTGGCCTCATCATCGTTGGAGATCTTTAAGAATATGCCAGACAAATGCCTCTCAGAAATACTGCAGGTATGATGCATTATCTCTTCCAGCATTGGGAATAGACTAAGGACTTTCATCCTTATTTTTCTGTGATTTTCTGATATTTCTGGCTCACAAAGCGCATTTCCTGATCTGCCAGATGGAGGGATGGAGCAAACATACCCTGTTAGCAAATCCCAAGGATGATGGCTCCCTTGGAGGGGTAACATGTCAAAAAAGACTCTGTAGGCCAGATTCATATTTATGCTACAGCCCCACCTCTTAGCAGCATTCTGGCAGTACGGAAGAGCTTCCAAATGGGGATAAATTCACGTTTGATTTATTGCTAAATTACACTGCCAGAACAGTGCTGTGGGTTATTAACAGAAATGAGAATCTGAGTCATTATATCATAGAGTCTAATGTTTCTATCTCACAGCCAAAAATCAGAGCTTCATAAACTCCTACTTCCCTAGTTAGCCCTTTGTTTAAATATGGGAACTCTGCTGAAGTTCTAGACAATTTAGTGGTGTTCACGAAAGCACTGAAGGGTGAGCTGGATGCTGCTGGCTCGGAAGGGATCGGCATTACCCTACCTTCCCACCTCAGAGAGCAGCAAGCCCAGGGCAAGCGATGGTCTGGCAGCACTTGCACTAGGATAATTTAGTCCACGGGCTGTGTTTAAGTCTGGAGAGATACCAGGGCCTGTCTGGAGGAAAATGCAGCCAGGCATAAAGAGGGACGGAGGGTCATCCAACAACCTCTCCTTTTCCTGAACTCTGTCCTTCTGCCCTGGAGAGCTATGGACATCAGCAAGAAGGGCAGAGGAGGTCTGCTGGGTTGGTGAGGACAATAGGGTCAGGAATTTGGATGAGAGGAGACTGGCATCGTTTTGGCTGACAGAGAGGGAGCTGTTCTTGTCACTGGAGAAGATCTGTTGCAGAGCTTTGGTTGATCAGTAACAGCTGATCCACTCCTGCCATTCTGCAGCCACAGCACACTCCCCTCCAGGCAGGCATCAGGCTGCTTTGGAGGGGACAGGCAGGGACAGAAGAGGGTCTTCAGTTGCTGAGGTCTCAAGGTTCAGGTTCATGCTGACATGTGACAAAGGGGAACCTACACAGTGACTCACATTTGCACAGACTTAACTCGATGATGCAAAGGGGGTCATGTGTTGTGTTGTTAAATGGGTGTAAGCAGGGACCAGGTGCTGATGATGGGGTGAGCTGTGCATAAGGAGGAGGGAAAGGGACGACTGCATGCACAGAAGCATCCAACACAAAGCTGTGAAAATGGGTAACAAGCCCCAGTCATTCTCCTGTCCTCAAACTCCCACATCCCTGAGCAATTTCAGTGTCTGCAAGGTGTACCACTGTAAACCGCTTTGTTTCCAAACACCCACGATGTAACTTGCACCTTATGGCACCTCAACTTTGGACTGCCAGTATCTGGCTCCCAGAGACATCTTCCCAGCCACTCAGCCCATCACCCCGGCCTGAGGGCAGGCAGGCAGCGTGGCTCACCCCGTGCATCTCCCACAGAGGGCACGCCGTGCTGCGCTTTAGGCTGAGCGGGAGGAAAGTCACCCAGGCTTAAGTTGTCGGAAGCAAAGGGCAAAGCAGTCCATTTTCCAAAACACACAGAGCCGTGAGCTGCCAGCGGGGCCAAGCACGAAGCAGCTGGAGTCTGTAGGGAGCAGCCCAGGGAGCTTTGCCTCAGCCTGGCCAGGAGCTGAAATCCCTGTCTTAAGCAAAGCCATGTTTCATCCCACCGGCTGCACGAGATCCCGAGGACCCGTGTCCTACCATCAAAAATATCACAGCAAGGAGAAAACAAATTTAGGAAAGAAATGCCATTCTCTTGTGTCAGGGTTCATCAAAGGACAGTTTAAAGGCCAGGTTTGCAATGCTGTGTGTCTCTGATGAAATTGTGCTTCCGTCTGAAAAACCCTGCCGAAGTCAGAGTGAACATGAAACGCTCGGAGCAAGGCAGGTGGCCCTGCTGCTGAGGCTAACGTGGAGCTGCTCGTGGGGTTGTACAAGCTGAATTGCAGTATGTGGCTGTGCTTTTCCTAAGTGTGGTTATAAGCTAATAGCATAAACCATCCTTGCTCTGCAGATGACCTGGGTGAATCATAGACAGGATATCCAGCTTAGCTCCCCCACAAACCACAGGGATCTCTCCAAGGGCTTCTCACCACCCCCTTTCAACGCACCCAGACCTCAGAGCTCAGTCTTTGGGGTCAGCAGTGGGGCAGTTTTCAGACTCCAGTGACTGCCGAACCTCATTGCTGAAGGATGCCCCGCAGGCGCTGGAGCCTCCTGCCTCTTGAGCTCTGCGGAGGCTCCGGGTTTAAGCAAGAACGGCCCTTTTCTAGTAGTACACGGTTTTGTGCAGGACATGCTTTCCCCATCTGCTGCTCTGCCCCACGCCGGCGGTGACCTCCTTCTCCCCGTCCCACAAAGCCGGCAGCCAGCTGGCTTCACAGGCCGGCACTCGGCTTTCCGCCGGAGCCCTCGCCAGGCTAACCTCACAGTACCTCGCTTGTGTTTGAAAAGGTGGAGCTGAGCCAAGAGCAACAGAGCCTGGTGCAGGAGGAAATCCCCCGGCACTCTGGAGATGGGGACTTCGCTGTGCACACACTGCCCCGATTCAGCTTTCGCGGCAGGGAGGGAAAGCAGGAGAGACCTATTACGGAGGCAGCGTCCACCCCAGAGAGACTCTCCCCCACCAATGCCCAGCAATAACGCTGTTACGTAGGTGGTGCCTTCCACACAAGGCCCTTGAGATGTTTTACAGTGACCTGCTTGCCCGCTCCCTGTCCTGTCACATAGAGGGGAGCTGGTAAAGTGCTGTGACATCCAAAAGACAACACCGGCACACCCAGACATCTCTGCAACATCTCTGCACCCAGAGCTATGCTTGCGCTCAGGGAGTGGGAGGACAGCCAGGTAACGTGGCTCTTAGACTTTTGGGATACTTCTTGTCCTGCTTGAGCAATGTCAGGCATGTTTCTGTGCCTCGGTTGCTTGCTGGTGAAGTTCAGCTGATAGCACACCCATGTTTCATAGAGTTAGGTGAGATTCAATGCTAGGAGTTGTTACAGCAAGGGACCTTGCTGCAACCTTTTAGGTTGCTCAGACCTTTTAGGTAGAGGGTCTTGCAAGCACCTGCTGAGTTTGGCTGCTCATCCTGCTGCGTTTGGCTGCTCATCCTGCTGTGGTCTGCTCCCCCCGGTGATCATTGTTTCACAAGTGGGTCCACTTGCAAAGAGTAAAGTCTGGGCTCACAGCTGAGATTCATTTAGTCAAAGAATAAAATAAAGGAGAACAACAAAAAAGTCCTGACTGGCTAAACTGACAAGTAAAGGAGCAGAAACAAGATGGGCTGACCAAGGTGGCTGGGCAGAGGTGTAAAAGGGATAGAGATGCCGGCAGGGCACAACACAGGTTTCAGGCTGCAGAGAAAGGTTGTGGCTCCTTGCTGGCTGCCTCATGCAAATTGGACTTCAGATTTTAAAGATTCAACATTGTCATGGTTTTGGGCTGATCCAGCAACTAAAACTCACACAGTCTCTCCTTCTCCAGTAAAGTAGAGAGGAGAGAAAAAAAACCAAAGGGACTGAGGGTTGAGACAAGTGGTGGTGATGGTCCTGAGCTGCTTTCGAAGGTTCTTCGGTGGGGTTGAAAAGTAGAGGAGGTAGATCTCACTGCTGAGTTGTGCGGCTATTCAAAGGTATGGTGTTTAGGATCCCACAGACAGCTCTCAAGTAGAGTGAGTGGGTGGAATAGGAAACAACTTATTCATAATTTTGCAAGGAAAGACTGTGATTTCCAGAGGACTTTAGTGAACACAGATGTCCCAAGGCATCCACGACCATCTGGCTCGGTTTTCCCTGGTCTGTAGGTTCATATAGTTCAGTGTTTGTGCATAAGCGAAGGATTCCGTCACATTCTCAAAGTATTTGTCAGTCCCCAGAAATTCAGCAGTTAATCATCAGAAAGCTCATTATGAAAAGCCACCAATATGTCACCCAGTTCTCTGCCTACCTCTAATTGCCTTCTCTCTCTTTCCTTCCGCAGCATGGGGTGATCGTTGCAGATGAGGAGGAATATTTCATTGAACCGCTGAGCCCAGGAGCCAACGTCAGCACAGGGAGCGAGGGCAAAGGCAGCCCCCACGTCGTGTACAAGCGATCGTCTCTCCAGTACCCACACATGGATGCAGCCTGCGGCGTGCTAGGTATCTGTACCCACCAACACATCCTCGATCCATCCTGGTGCAGGCTGGGAAAGCCCCGGTAGAACAGGATTTGAAGGTCCGCACTGCCCTGTATGGCAAAGAAGCAAATTTATCTCTGGCATTTAAGATAGTTTTCTGTATTTACTTTTACCCATGTTAAGGACTTCTGGTGGCCTGGTCTCTGGAAAGCTCTTGTACTCTCTTCTTTGCAGCAGGACTTTTAAATTGTAAACAGAGCATGGAATAGAAGAAAAAAAAAAATGCTTTTTGTTATTCTTAAGAAAATCCTCCCAGATTTGGCTAGTTTACAAGGTATTGAGAAATTGTAGCTTATGCACACTCAGCAGAGGCTTGTCTTTGGGTTTTAGTCACTGAAGATTGTGTCCACGCTGAGCTACATCTGCTGCTGTTAGAGACTGGGTGGAAAGATGCCTTGTAGGGTGGTGTATGGGATCTGGTTAACCACAGTGGGCTCTGGGAGACGTTGATGCACAATGGCAATTGCACATCTACCGTATTTCTACACTTAAAGGCCTTTGACTTCCTAAAGGACTCACACAGACCTGCCCTGGCCTCTCCCCACACACCTGTGACCTTCTCATCCTTGCTAGCAGTTGTTCTGTGTCCTAGAGCCTCGTTGAAATCCCCGGCCCTTGTGAATGTGCAAAATTTCTCCATCTGCCCGAAATGTTGCATGGACACAGGATGCTGCTCCCACAGTTTACAGAGGCTTCCCCTGGCTCCGTAAGGATGAGGGGAGATGCCATGCCTGCAGAGGGGCCGGCTCGCATTTTATGGATTAGAGTGCGTGGATGCAGAAGCAGAGCTGTTCCCAGTTGCTCGTGGCAGGTTTGTGTGTCACTTCAGGATGTTCATCCAGTACTCTGGTGGTGACACTTGACTGGATAAGGAGTCACTGCTGGAAGGGATGGAGCCTCTAGAGGCACTGGGGCACTGCTAGCCTGCTCTGAGCAGGTCTGGGTGTCCCCAGACCTGACAGCATCTCTGGAGACAACCTGTGCTTCTCTGGCCTGGCTCCTCCTGTCCCCGCTCTGACAAGAGCCAGAGGATTCAGCTGGCTCTTCCGACAGGGTAGGAGAGTGGTTGTAATCCCCCAGTCAGCTCTCCTGCCCTGTGGTGGTCTCCAGGCCGTGGGTTTGGAGGTGATGGCCCCACTGAGGACATCTCTAGGGTCAGGTCAGTAGCACTTGAAGCCTGGAGCAAAGTCCTACACACCTGCTGCTGCTGCTTTGGAGGCTGCAGCCATTTCTGTGGAGGAAAAGCCAAGTACTAAATTCAGGTCCTGGCAAGAAAAGGGAAGAGGAAATGATCTGCAATGGTTTTATTTTCAGATTATGTCCGTGTAGTTTCTAAACCCACACCACGCTTCCCTGTGACAGAGGCGAGGGCAGGGCTGCAGCGCAGCAGCGAAGTGCGTGGGGCTGCCGCGGCGGGACGGGCATGGGCGCACAACTCCGCGGGCAGCCCTGGGCAGGAGCAGGGCAGGAGGGCAGGCAGGATGCCAGCAGGGCCAGCAGGAGCATGGGGCCGGCCCTGGGCTGCGGTGGGAAGAGTTCAGCAGATGCAGCCAATGGGCACTTGCTGGGTCCATACATGGTGCATAAAGAGCCTCACAATGGCCTTTTCTTCCCTGAAACCGAGCTCGTACTGCCTGCCCCTCACCTCTGTGCGCTGCTGAATTGCTGCTAGAGGGCAACAGAAAAATCTCTTTACCTCCTCAGATGAGAAGCCCTGGAAGGGGAGACACTGGTGGCTGCGGACGCTGAAGCCATCCCCTCTGAAGCCGTCGGGCAACCACAGCCAGCGAGGCCAGCTGCCCCTGAAGAGATCCGTCAGCACGGAGCGCTACGTGGAGACCTTGGTGGTGGCCGACAAAATGATGGTGGGGTACCACGGGCGGCGGGACATAGAGCAGTACATCCTGGCCATCATGAATATTGTAAGTGTTATAACCACATCATGAACCTTGGGGAACCCCAGGGGCTCACACACCCGACAACGGAGAGCAGGCAGGAGTAAATCCTGTTCTTCAGCCAGAATGTCTGCGTTTGGCAGAAGGTGCCATGTGCTTTTCCTGCAAGAAGACAAGCAGGATGGAGGGAACGCAGCGGGGAAATGAGATCTGTTCCAGGGCGGCAGTGGCTTCTCCCTATCCCCAGAGCAAGATGCTTGTGTCAAAAATCCTGACGTCCTGCTGCTGCTCATGAGCAGCGATACCCCAGAGCCCGCAGGGACTCTCTGTTGTACAGGGGAGGCACTATAGGAGAGGTAATCTCTGGCCCATCTGACCATGCTACAGGCCAGATCTGGTCTGAGAGAACAAAGCCCCTTCTTTGAACAGCATCTCTCATCTCAAATTAGCATTGCAAATAGGGCCAGCCAAGCTGAGAAACACATGGGAAAGCGTAAGGACAGTGAGCTCTCACGCTTAGGGGCTGATCAGCATGAGGGGCAGGAAGAAATACCCTCACTCTTCCATACCATGCTGCCCACGTCTCCGCGTTACTGCGGAGGAGCTTCCTCTGCAGCATCACATTTGGGTCAGCGCTGGCAGCAGGGTACCAGGCTAGATGCATTAACAGCCTCAATTGGCCGTGCTGAATCCTCCTGTGAGGTGAGATAGGCTTGGAAGTTATCCATCAAACCTCTGAAAGCGCCTCTGTGACGGCTCTTTGTCCTGTCCTCTGCAGGATCTCTTTTCATGGCTTGCTCTGTTTGCATTTCTAAAGCAGATGCCAGATTTTAAAACAATACCGTTTCTAACTGTTTCATCTGCTGTAAAACACCCATCGTGTGGCAGCAGATTTCTGAGAGATGCCGTGTCCTTCCCCGCCGATGGGCAGTCGGCAAAGCTCCGTCCCTGTGGCTGCGTAATGCCAGGACCACGCGACTTCCCCACCCGAGCTCCAGGCAAGGAGCAGGTGCTGCGGGATGTCAGCTTCACTGCTCGAACCTCCCCAGAAGGAGACAGTGAGGTCCGGTCATGGTTTAGGAGGCTCTGCAATCCAAGTGGTGACATGGAGTCCCATACCCGTTTCTGCCTTCTAAGAAGGTTGTGTTCAGACCCTGCAGCCCACAGTGACGAAGCAGCCATCTTTCCCTCCACCAAGCGCCCAGCACGTGCCAACCATTGCTCTGTCGCCCAGCCAGCGAGCTCATTTTTAAGACTCGTCTTTTCTTGTTTCTTGGAGGTCAGGTTGCCAAACTTTTCCAGGACTCGAGTCTGGGCAATATTGTCAATATCCTGGTGACCCGGCTGATTCTCCTCACTGAGGATCAGGTAAGGTGGGCTTCGCCAAGGTGCTTCCATCACGTGTCTGCATTTGCTTCATGGGTCTGTGTGTTGCCAGGATGTCACCCTGGGAGGTCCCCCACTGCAGTCTGCTGGGTGCACCACATCCTCTCAATGACAGCTGGGGACCAGGTTTAGGCTGAGCAGACCTCTGGGACTCTGAGGACTGTTTCTATGATGAGGTGGCTTTAGGAAAGTGGCTTCAGTCCTCCTAAAATCTTCCTTCCCCATGGGCTCTGTGAAAAAGTGAAGGCATCTGGTGTCAGTGTTCTGCTGGCATGGGAATAGGCAGTGCCTTCATGTCAGAGCTTTCCTGGGGCCACGTTGTCATTTTGCTTCCATTCCAGCCCACACTGGAGATTAACCACCACGCTGGGAAATCCCTGGACAGCTTCTGCAAGTGGCAGAAATCCATCGTGAACAGGAATGGCAATGGGAATGCTATCCCCGAGAATGGCATAGCCAACCATGACACTGCAGTGCTGATCACCAGGTAAGGCTGAGCCCGGCCCCAGCAGTGCTGTCCTCATGGGGGCTGTCCTCAGTACAGCTGTCCTCCATCTCTGCCCAAGTGGTTCATCCGAGGCTTCCTTCCCACGTGCTCCCCACGAGCTGCCTGGCAGTGGCTGTCCCTCAGGCTGGCCACTTGCCCGTTCCCTTGCAGCGATGCAGATTATTGCAGTTCAGAGAGTTATCGGCCTCCAGTGTTTTCCTTCAGACTTTGTTGTGCTCTCAAGGAATTTAGTTTGCAGCCACAGGTATCTGTGCACCAAAAGTCAATGGCACAGTGTGTACAGTGGTGTTGAGCATGTGTGGGAGCCCACTCCAGAGACATGGAGCACCGGGAATCCTACTGAAATGGAGAGCCCCATCTACCCTCACTGTGAAAGATGGAGAAGATAGAAGTGGGACCTGGGTGTCATGACAGTGACAGAGTGCCTCCAGCCAGTACGAGATTTGGTTCGCCTCATTTTAGGTGCCTACATGTAGGGCTGAACTCTCTCTTTGGTAGCTGCTGGATGCCCCTGAAGTAGTGACTTTATCCCAGCTCCCTTAGGACGAGGGCAGTCCTGCCCCAATTGTGTCTCTCCACTCCTGTAACAATGGTCTAGGTCAGCAGCTTAACCTGGATGCTGAATTAGACCTCCAGAGCTGGGTGAAGGGGTCTGAACCTGTACCTGCAGGACAAATAACTCCCATCAGAATAGATGGGTGCTTGAGCCTGCAGCAGCAGAGGGTATGGGAGGGATGGCTGGAAAGACAGATGGTTGGAAGGAGAGCAGATGCAGAGAGGATGACAGGCACAGTGGAAGGAACAGAGGGGAGGTTGGAAGGACAGAGGATGCTGAAGGGAGAGCTGGAAGGATGGTGGGGATGGAGGGCACTGAGAGGCAGCTCTCAGCAGTGCTGCGAGCTGCGCGGGGCACTGGCTCTTCTGTGCCCCCATAAACCCTGCTTGGATAGAGGGGCAGCGGCCTGGGGAGAAGCCAAAGGCAAACGCAAGATTTCTTTGCACCTTTTTTCCCCCTTTTATGGAGTGGAAGAAAGTCGTAAAACAAAAGTGCTGGAGAGGGGGGCCTCCAAGCGGGACTCAGTTTTGTTGGCACCATGCACCGCTCTCCTGCTCCAGTTCCCAGCGGTGCCGGCAGCCGCGTGCAGCCTGGCGCATCCTTCCCAGGGAGCTCGTGAGATGAGAGCACACGAGTACCAGGGGAGGAGTGAGTCAAAGGCCCCTCGGCCTCAGCTTCCCCCTCCCGGGGCTGCAGCGTCTGCTTTTCCTCTCCTCCCGCCACACGTGCAGGATGCAAACACCGGCTCCGAGTTCTTCGGCCTCCCGCCAGATGTTTGAGCTGACCTGAGGCGACTTGCTGGGCCAGCCATGCCAAGCTTGGACAGCACCAGTGCATCCGGCCCCATAACAAATTCCCCGTCTCCCGATAACATCTTGCTGAGCTGTGGGCTTTTTTCTCTTGCAGGGACGTGTCAAACCAGAGCCTCTTTAGGCTTTAACGGTATTCGCTCAAAACAAAGCAACAAATGTTTTTCACTCACTCAATTTCCTGCCGGGGGTGAGAGGTTTGGACAATTCCAGAGAGCACTGGGGCCAAAGGGACAGGAGCCATCACCAGGAACATGTTACATTTAACCCATCGTGTGCTATCAGCGTTTGTCTTCCCTGCTGTCGTCCCTGCGGGGCTGCCAGAGCGGGCAGTGTCAGATGGTCCTGCTCACTGTACGGGCATCCCCCAAACCCACACCGTGGTCAGCATCCTCCGTGTTCTGAGCCCAGCTCACACTCAGGTTGAAATGCACCTCGGGGCTAAGGAGCAACACCCCGACATGGCTCTGGGGCGTCCCAGCCCAGCTGCCACCCATCCCCCCTACGCTGCCTGCCCACCCTACGTGAATTTGAGTGTTAGCCTTGCCCCTTTCAGCCCAGGTTTTGCAAAGACCCAGATGTCTGGGGAGTCTCACCTTCTGGAGAAGGTGTTTGAACAGAGTCAGGGAGGACACGCGGCTTGTCTTCACAATTAAATGATAATATTCACTCTTTGGCCCAAACTAGTCTCTTCTGGAGCTGCTGGGACATGGCATTGTGAGGGGGCTGCATTTCAATTCGGAGGAGATTTTACTTTGCTGTCCTCATTTAACTTTTCCTTGTATGCAGCTAACGATGTGCAAACAGTCAATTCCTTGATGCAATGGCTGGAAGTCGAGGCCAGGAGCAGAGGGAAGAGTCATCTTGAATCAACCCACACTGAATTTGTTTGGAAAATTCTCAGTAAAGAACTAAACTGAAAAAATTATAAAGTCACTTTAGCATTTTAATGAAACCACAGTGAGTTTTGAAATGGAACGTGTTTTCAAACTGAAATTTTTTCCTTGTTTTTTTTAAAAAAATTCCGAATTACATCTTTGATTGATATGATTTGCTGCAAAGGATCTGAGTTTACAGGCAGGAGGCTGGCCCTCTCCTCTTTCACCCTGCGCTGCTGGGGCAGATCCCTGAGCCCAATGCCTCCCAGGAGAGAAGCAGTCGGCTCCCAGGAGAGAAGCAGTCAGCTCCCAGGAGTGAACTGGGTGCTAGTGAGCAGAGCCGGACCACCAACCCAAACCAAAAATGCTTCAAGACTGGAATAGCATTGTCCCCGCTGACTTAACCACATCTCATCAAACCCAAACCTCTGACCTCTCTCAGCACTGCCCTATGGTTGAGGGACAGGAGCTGTCACTAAAACTGACAGTGAGTCTCAGCCCGGGGAGAGTGAGTGCTGTTCAATGCGGATCAGAAGCATCTTACCCGTTACAGTCGGTGCTTTCTATTCCGTAAGTGCCGCATGAGCCACGTGGGCTCTTTTGAAGTGTTTTGGGTGTGAACACGTCGGTAAAATGGAGATGCCCTTGTGAAAGATTTTGGAGCCGCCAAAATTGTAAGTTTTCTTAATGCTGCCTTCTCTTCTTTGCAGATATGACATTTGCATCTACAAGAACAAACCGTGCGGCACCCTGGGTAGGTAGGATTTTGCTGCCCCTTTGGCAGCACTCCTCACCAACACACACATCTTCGGGAGCATGGGGAGGGAGGGCTGCACGAGGGGAAGCACTCGCCCAACGCTACTGCACACACCAACAGCGGAGCCAGGAACAGCCCCGTGGTTTCCATCCCGCTTGACCGTGTAGCCTCCTCACTTCTGTAAACACTAAAAGCAGCAACCCAGAGGATGGATGGGCTCTGGAACACTTCTCCGTTTTATCCCTGGGTTGGGTCCAGCCTGATGATTAAGAACCGCTCGTATCTAGGGCTGGTCCATAGCCTAGTGGAGTATTCCTGGCTTAGCACAGAGAAATAAGACTTTTTTGTGATGACTATAAAGGGAGTTCTTTATTTAAATTGCTAGACGCAGACAGACCCTGCAGCTCTCTCTGGCTGTAGCTCCTAATTTTTCTTGCCCTGGTCTAGACTAAGCAGTCAGGGAGGGATTACTGCTCTGAATCACCGCAGTTAAAAAGGAAAAGTTTGTGGATCTCTGACCTGATGCGGCTACAGAGAAGGTGCCTGGTAGGGAGACTGAGGCTGGAGATGCTGTGATGGCTCGATTCGTTCCTTTAACAGAGACTGTTCTTTCCCTGGCCCGGTGCAGCGGGTACAGTCCACAGTGGTGGGATAGTGTATGGGCAGAGAGTTGGGGGAATTCACTGCCACAATCTGAGGGGAATTTCTGCATGATGCAGCCCTCCAGATGGAGTCAGGCTGGATTCCTGATCATGGTGGGTGTCAGCCAGAACCAAGCGCAGATGGTGAGGTTGAATCCTGGCTTACTTGGTTTTCCAGGCTGCCCTGGCTGGGTTCAGATGCCCAAGTGCTGGTGAAGCTCATCTCAGGATCCTCCACCAGCAGTGCCAGTGTTGTGACAATGTGACAAGGACTGATCCCCTCTGCACACAGTCCAGTGTTTGGATATGAAATTCAAAGGATTTTGATGCGTTCATAGCATTTCTGAGCCTGTCATTGTTAAATTAGTTGACAGTGCTGAGTGACCCTGCGCCCACAGCCCCTAAGAGCCATGAGTCCATCCCAAAGCCCAGTGCAACTGGTAGGAAGAAACTTCTTGTTAACAGCAGGCTATGCTCAGTGTTAGTGAGTGTGAGGCACATCAGTTAGTCCCCAAATACCACCCATGTCCCCTGCAGATGCTTTGTGCTGGCCCTATGTGACAACTCTATCTGGCTTCCCTAGGCCTGGCCCCCGTTGGTGGGATGTGTGAACGAGAACGAAGCTGCAGCATCAACGAGGACATTGGCCTGGCCACGGCCTTCACCATTGCCCATGAGATCGGCCACACGTGAGTACCATGCCAGAAGAGTCCTTGGGAGTGACTGTCACAGGGAAAGGCCAACAGGAGCTGAAAAATCCTTTCTATGGATCATAGAATCATAGAATGGCATAGGCTGGAAGGGCCTACAAGAAAGCTGGAGAGGGACTTTTGACAACAGTGTGTATCATAGAATCATAGAATCATAGAATGGCATAGGCTGGAAGGGACCTCAGAGATCATCTAATCCAACCTCCCTGTCATGGGCAGGGACACCTCTCAACTAGATCAGCCTACTCAAGGCTCCGTCCAACCTGGCCTTGAACACCTCCAGGGAGGGGACATCCACAACTTCTCTGGGCAATTTATTCCAAAGTCTTACCATCCTTGTACTGAAGAATTTCTTTCTAAGATCTAATCTAAATCTGTTCTCCTTCAACTTAAACCCATTTCCCCTTGTCCTATCAGTGGACACTCTTGTAAAAGTCCCTCCTCAGCCTTCCTGCAAGTTCCCTTCAGGTATTGGAAGGCAGCTATTAGGTCCCCCCCAAGTCTTCTCTTTTCAAGGCTGAACAATCCCAGCTCCCGCAACCTGTCCTCGTAGCAGAGGTGCTCCAGCCCCTGGATCATCTTTGTGGCCCTCCTCTGAACACGCTCCAACAGATCTATGTCTCTCTTATGATACAGATGTATTGAAAATGCAGTAGCTGATAATTTCTCTATTGCTTTGGGGATGCTTTCTAGGTTTGGCATGAACCACGATGGGGTTGGCAACAGCTGTGGCTCTCGTGGGCAAGAAACGGCCAAGCTCATGGCTGCTCACATCACCATGAAGACCAACCCGTTTGTATGGTCCACATGCAGCAGGGATTACATCACCAGCTTCCTGGAGTAAGGAATCCATTTCACCTTGCCTTTCCTTCTAGCTCACAACCAGTAGACACCTCCAACCTCTCACAGTCACTTGTGAGGAGTGGGTAAAGCCAAAGAGAAGCCTTCAAAGCACACAGCCCATGCACTTTCTGTCTTGTCTTCCAGCACCTCGTCCTATCCCGAGGCCCATGCTTCCTTCCTTGCTTTAGACTTTCTCATGGTTTGCTAGACTGCTGAAGATACTAACCCTATTTACCTTGCAGCTGTGAGACCTTTATTTAGGTTTTATTCCCGCTTCCAGAAACTCCACAAATATATCAGTAGCTTCTGGAGGCATTTAGACATTTCTGAATTTCAGCCAAGAATTGCAGGGAAGGGTTGATGTGCTGGGGAAGGAGGATCTGGAGACAGGACTGGGTCTGCATGGTCTAGGCAGCTTCCGCAGACAATAAAAAGGAGAGTTTACTGTTGCGAACAAGCAACATAGGAGAAAGGGGTTTGGTTTTTGTCTGAAGCACCTTTAGGATTCAGGAGAGATGATTTAGGAGCCAGAGTTTTGATATCAACCTTGCCTGAGTTGTGCCTCTACAACCTGAAACAGCTCCTTGACCAGGGTTCAGGCAGCCTCCAGGTTTTCTATCACAAAATGAGCAGTCAGGATCAATTTCAGTGAGGTTTTTGGTAGGGTACAGGCACTACCTAATAGAAGGACTGGGTAGGACTTGAGTCACAACCAGAAGAAGTGTGTGGGGTCACTGTGGCAGAAGGTGCCTGGGCAGCCTGAATACCAGACCTCCACTGGACACGCTGCCGTTGTACCGCTGCGAGAGGGGCAGGGAAGACAAGCCTCCCCGAGGGGCTGCCGCCTGCCCCACTGTCCCGCACGGCCCGGCCGAACCGCGCGGCTCATCACCAGATCCCACATCTGGCAGCTCACGTTTGGCCGCAGCAAAACCTGTCCCCCTCACTCCTGACCCCTGGACGTGCACCGCAGCGAGGCACGTGGCACGGACGGCGCCAGGAAAGCGCCGTGGCAGAGGCTGCCTTGTCCTCAGGTAACCCCGAGGTCCCGGCGGGGCTGGTGGAGGACGGCGAGTTCATATCGGCCCCCTCCATGGCTCATGCTGGCCGCCCCCGCCCCAGCGCGGCCCCGGGAGCCTCCGCTGCGATGGGGCTGTGGTGCGTGGAAGACCCCGGGACACGGGGCCGGGGGAGTGGTGGCAGAAGCCTTGATTTAGGGAGAGCTCAGAAAGCAGCAGGGAAGGGGGAGGGGAAGGCGTGTTTCTTGCAAAATTTGGACGCTCCTACAAAGCTCTGGCATGCAGAACGACGGGCTTGGAGAGCAGGGGCTCTCTGTGCTCGGCACCGCCGGTTGCTCTCAGCTGGGGCTCTGCAGCCGTGGGATGGGGGGCAGACCCTCTGCCCACCTGCCGCCCCGGGGGTCCCAGCCATACGCCTGCCCGTGCACTGCCACGCACCATCTGCTGGACCAGGGACCTGTCCAGGCAACCAGGGGCTGGCGACAGCCTGCAAAACCCTCGGATTAAAGCTTCTAGAGTTACCTAGGAACAAGAATGTGCTTCCCAGCCCCGAGAGCGCAGGCAGAAAGATGTCAGAGCACTTTCTCAGTGCCAGTTTTGCCCAAAGAAGATTGGTAGAGTTATCCCCCAAGCGTCAAGAGCTCAGCGGTGTGGAGCCGGGAGTGCCTGCTGCTGGTCCTGCACCGCGATGCTCTCCTACAAGCCTTTCTGAGCTCTGATTCTCACCTCTTGTCTCCAGCTCTGGGATGGGATTATGCCTGAACAACGCTCCTCCCAAGCAAGACTTTATCTACCCGACGGTGGCTCCAGGACAGGCCTACGATGCAGACGAGCAGTGCCGTTTCCAGTACGGAGTTAAATCTCGCCAGTGTAAATACGGGGTAGAGAGCCTTCCTGCTTTACTATCGGTTCCCAGGGGGTGGAGGACGGGGGCCAGAAGGGCAAAGGGGCCGTGGGGCTGTTCCTCTGCTGCTCACATTGCTTTGCTGTCCTGCTTCGAATGAAGGGCGCTGGCACGTTCCCTGTGAGCTTTTTGCCTTGCTTCCCTGTGAGAGGAGAGAGGAGGTCGTTTCCCATCCACACAGGTTGATGCCAGCTCAGTTTTGGTCAGATTATTCCTATGGAAAGAGATCTCTTGTCTTTATCTGATAGCTTGGCTGCTGCTGGACCCCAAGGGTTGCAGCTGGAAGCCAAGCTGTGGTCCTCTCATGGAGACTCCTCTCTCAGTGGGGGTTTGTACACAGACATATTTTTCATTCCTTACTAGAAGTCATTATGCTGCTCGCACAAACTTAGGAGGAGAAACCTGTTTCTTCCATGTGCTGCGGGTCCATGTGCTGTAGGTCCACCTGAGGGACAGCTGCCCACCTGAGCCGCTCCCGCCATCATGCTGCCAGCCCCTGATCTTTGAATTGAGGGAACCACTGAAAGGAAAGGTTGCATCAGGAGAAAAGATCTCGGCCTGATGTTTTGCTGTTCTTAACATACCAGATGTTGCCAACTATCTGAGCATGGTGGTGAGGGGGAAGCGTCTGCACTAAAGGGCTAATTAATGCATCCACTTTTCCCTAAAGAAAACAAAGGAGCCAATAGTGAGATATACGGGCAGCTGTGTTGTCTGATGAACACACGTGTATGTGCACCCACCCCGGTCCAAGCCCTGGAAAGTTGTGAAGGAGGAAACGCACCAGATTAAGGCTTAGTTGCTCTTGCAAAAATGTAAATCCAAGCTCAATGCTGCCCTCGAAGCGACCCAATGTGAACCAGTTTATCACTCTGAGTGTTCCTCTGCTTGTTATGGTTAAACGCTAAACCACCTGCTGCTTGGTCTCACCAGCTCATCGTGCTGAACAAAGGGCGAAGCTTGGCTCTCCCTGGTCCAGTGCTGTCTTTTGACATGGCCCGGGGGCCCAGAGCCCACTGGACATGGGACAGATGCAGTCTCGTGAGATGCCCAGAGCCGCAGCAGAAGTCTGGGTCCAAATACCATGGTCATGGTATCTGATGTCAGGTGCTACCGACTGCGGTCTGTGCCCCTCCTCAGCTGAGGCAGTCAGTGGAATGGAAACTTTCCATGTTTACAGGCCTGCTTCCCAGCTAATTTTTAACTTGGGCAGACGCTTCCTGTATATATATACAAGTATCCCAAAAGCACAAGATGTCCTTGCGATGACTCTTCTAGCCCAGCCTGTCTTGCGTGTTGTTTGGGAGAAACCCAAAGGGCGTAAAGGCTCAAGTGTACGCAGATAAATCTGGGTAGATCTGTAAGTCCACCCGTCCCGTGCCCCGCATAAACAGACCCCAGGGTGATCGCGCAAACACGGCAGGATCCCTGCCTCCGTGCCAGTGCAAAGTGGATGATTAATAGATATGATGAGGACAGAGAGAGTGGATGTCACTGGTGGAAACTGGGAAGTCCTCTTCCCTCAGTGACACAGAGAGACGAGACTATACAGGAACTCCTACTTCCCAGTAGTCATGCTGGCTTTCCAAGAGCAGTATGGAGGGGTAGATGCCTTTTGAAGATGGGAGAGACTTTCTCCTTCCCCTGGTTAAAGCCAGCTACAGCTGGGCTTTGGCAAAGGAGTTGGGAAACAAAATCCTTTTGCATCTCGGAGCTGTGGTCCTCGGCACCAACTCAGCAGTATTTTCCTTTGCCAGCTTGCCCTGTGGCACTCTGCTATGGCAGCCCTGGGAACAGGAGGGAAGCACAGAAATCCTGGGCTCATCTTTTCGCCTCTCTTAGTACCAGCACAGAGGATTCCCAGTCGTTGAGTCAGTTTGTGCTGCGGGGGTATCGGTTACTGTTTAGAGCACAGCCCTTGGCCGGGGGGAGGAATGCCTTGCTGGAAGGCTCAACCAAGCCCGGAGATGTGATGAACAGGCTGCTACCTGACTGGAGGTGGGCAGCCGTGGGAGCTATCATGTAGGTCACGCTGCTGTAGGGGCAGGCAGGAGGCCAGGCAGTCACTGTGCTGGCACCACAGCATGCAGCACGGAGCGGGCCGGGTCCTTCACCCTGTGCTGCGGCATCAGTGTGCACCGACGGCGGCACCAGCGTGTGCTGGGAGAGCATTAGGCTGTTCGGGCTCTGCTGTCACATCTCAAGACAGTTTCCTTCACTGACAATGGGACGCTGTTTAATACTTTCAAGTATAACCGAAGTCACTCTGAAAAGCAGCAAGTTTTCCATAGGCTTGTTTCAGTAGGAATAGGAGCAGGATGGTGACCTGGCAGGAGGCTCAGCTCTGGATTTTAGGTGTTACTTTGCAGTTTGCAGATGTTGAAGTCCAGCCTGGTCGATTTAGTGGCAGAGCAGGTTCAAAGGTCCTGGACTTTCTGATTTAGCAACTGTGACAACTTTGCACAGTCTCTGTTGTGGACCTAACTTTTGGGCGGGTTCTGGAACAGCCAAGGGAAGCTTGTTGTTTGCTGGTGCTCTGAGAAGTCAGGATGGGCTGAAGCTCAGGATCTGTGGCTCAGGAAACCTCCTGGAAAGAGGTCTGGAGTCCTCAGCCCAGTATCAGTCAGTGGACTCAACTGCACCCAGCAGAAATAGAGAGCAGAAGTGTCCACTTCTGGAGCTGCTGAAGGGCTAGCACAGGATCTGGCATTATTTTGATTATTCTGAAAAAGGCTCCAAATCATCCAGAAGAGTCCTTTAGGACTGTGGAGATTGCCAGTACACAAGGTAGTCACACTGTGACCCACAGTGCATGCCTGTAGCAGGAGATGACAGATGTGCCATGTTGATGCTCTTGGGGAGTCCCAGCTTCCCACAGAGGCAGATCCAGATTTGCATGGCAGATCTGGACCCGCGTGGTGTAGGGATGCTCATGGCGGGTTCTAGGAACAGACCCTTGTGCTCTACCTTCGCTGCACAGATCCAAAAAAGAGAACATCCCTCAGCCCTGGGGAGAGGGGTCAGGTGGAGCACAGAGGATTAGCTCGGGACTCATGGGGATGGCCAAGGAGATGTCTCCTTGTGGCACAAAGACCAGCTTTGGCTGTGCGGGCTGCCTGAGCTCTGGCAGTGGAACCTCCAAATCCAGAGAACCCCAGCTCCATGAGAAGTGCTTAGGCTTAGTCCGGAGAAGGGAGTGAGTTGTCCGTGGCCTTGGGGTGACTGCAGCTGGCAACACCTTGCAAGATTTGATCTCATTTTTCCCCCTACCATGCTGAAAACACTCCTGTCCCTGTGTCCCAGCCCAGCTGGTGCTTCTCAAGTGCACCAGCGTGCTGCTGCCCCGGCCTCGCAGCGCCTGGCACAAGCAAATCCTAATCCCAGTTTTGTTTCTTTGTCTCTTTCTTCCTCCCTCCCCCTCTCTCCCCCAAAATCTCTCTCTTTCCAGGAAGTCTGCAGTGAGTTATGGTGTCTGAGTAAAAGCAACCGCTGCATAACCAACAGCATCCCTGCTGCTGAGGGGACCATATGCCAAACCAATACCATTGAAAAGGGGGTAAGGAAGCCCGGGGCACCGTAGCGAGTTGACAGTGAGTGGTTGAATCCCTTTTCCAGCGATAACAGGGATTATTGTTTGCCTTGGTGAGCGCGGAATTGATTTAAGAGCACCCACCAGCCTATCCTCCCTTGCCTCCCAGAGCCTGGAGCCACTCCCACCCTCCCCGCTGGCACACAGGGAGGCTGGGGTGTGCCAAGGAGGTCGGAGGCCCATAACCACCCCAAGTACAGATCATCTTGCATATTGCTGGAAATGCAGAATACAAAGTCCCTGCTTCAGCGAGCTGCTTGGTCTCGCCTAGTAGGCACAGCAAGGTGACCTCAAGCAATGCCATATGTTTTAGAGGAACACCTTGTTCTCAGGTCTGCTGAGGTCTCCTGGCTGAACTCAGAAAAGCGATTTTTGCCCCAGTATCCCCAGAAGGGACAATGAGTTTGTAACATGCTTTCAGAGGAACTCGGGAAAAACTGCCTCACAAGGCTGGGTATGATAACACCTCCATTTTTCATACTCAGCTGAGAGGAAAGGGTAGGATTTTTTCATGACCATATATTTTGAAAGTGAATTTTGACTTGACTGTTCGTATCACTTTGTTCCCTGCACCTCCTACACCCATTCGCGCCCATATAAAGTGGCCTGTAGCACTGTTAAAACAAAGCGTCTTTGCAAATTGAATAATAATTGGGACAATGGAGAATTAGGGCTGGGACATTCTGCATTAAATGGACATGTGGTT
Source organism: Tauraco erythrolophus (assembly GCF_009769465.1). Lineage (NCBI taxonomy): Eukaryota > Metazoa > Chordata > Aves > Musophagiformes > Musophagidae > Tauraco > Tauraco erythrolophus. The sequence goes on along the minus strand of NC_141492.1, from coordinate 846,815 downwards.
TTCCTCTAGAGGAAAAATAATTCCCAAGAAATTCAAGAATAATTTAAAATGCTTAAGAAGCTGAGGAAGCTGATGTGCAGGAAAGAGGATGGCTTTGACAAATGCATTATTCTTTGCAAACAGTCGTCTTAGTTTTGCTGGAAATTAGGTCGAGAAGGAGTAGACAGCTCCTGGGGCTGAACATCCCTGCTGCTGCAGATTCACCACACACAATGGCAATTTTTTTCTACTAGTCATCTTTTTTATTACCAGCTTTTCCCACTTTTAAATATCTCTTTTTCCTCCACTTACTAGTTGTTTTTTAACCAAGGTTCTTCAAAAGTCCTAAGAGAAGTGAAGCAACAAGCAGTCGCATCCCGCGAGACTCATGGGAGCTATTCCCAGTGAAGATACTGACTCAGTTTGAACCCCCAGTTACCTTCCTGCGCTTCTGTTTGTCCTTTTGTATTAATTCACACTTCAGAAGTGATTTGATGTGCTTGGGTGAAAGAAGATGCACCTTTGTATTAAGTTTCTGCACCTTCACCAGCTGGAGCTCCTGGCTGGTGGTCCCTGCACTCACCAGCTGGGTGAGTCCCTCAGACCTCAGCCCTGGGCTGGAGCAGCTCGCTGAGGTCTGCCCTGGCTTCTCCCTTTCTACCCGGGGAGAGCAGAGGGTAGGATCAGGGTGTAGAAGCTGTTTAAGGTGTGCAAGATGAAAGGAGAGATAGGGTGAGTTTCTGTGCTCTGCCACCCAACTGGGGATGCAGTGGGAAGAGAAAACTGAGCCACACTCTGTTGGGTGGTGGCTGTGCCCACATCCCAGACCTCTAGTTGTTCCCTCCTCCCAGATTCTTTTTTTTTTTTTTTAATTGATTCCCTGCGGTTGTTGTGGCTTCACCTGTCTTACCCCAAGAACTCACAGTGGGTGACTTCAGGCCTGGATCCAGCAGTAGTTTCTTCTGCCTTTGGAGTATCCTCAGCAGCCCAGCTGCTCCAACAGTGGATTCACTGTCTTGCTGGCTCCTTCCCTGCCTGTTCTGGTTTTCTTTTGTCTTTTTTTTTTTAAATTTCAATTAGTCAAGCACTTGTTACGCAGGTTATGGCCAGCGCACCCTGTGAGGATGCCTTTCAATATGCATCCTTCCTCCCCGCATGCCCCCAATTCATACCTGGTCTTGCAGACGGCACGTGTCCATCCAGGGTCTGCTCCCAGCAGCCAGGGCACAAGGGCAGAGCCCATCACTGATGCTCTCAGGAGCTCTGAGTGCGTGGAGGGGTTTGCAGGGGCTGGTCAGACGCCTGGACCCTGCCTGCAGAAACAGCAGCCTCAGTATCTCCAGTCTGGAGCATCAGCAGGGACACTAGAAAGGCTGTACCTGCAGAGCATCTCCTCTGCATGGGATCATACCTTTGGAAGGGCACTGGTGTGCAAGGAGGTGGCTAGCTGAGTGTCCTAGGAGGCCACGGTTCATTTTCCCCTGCTGGCTGTGCTGCCCGTGGAGAGTCTGGCTCAGAAGGAGCCGGGAGAGGCTGTGCCAGCATCTCCAGGGTGGGTTATCAGCCCCTGGAAAGAGCGCACAGAGGTTTCTTCCTTCCTGGGATTATCTCAGCCCCGGAGGCATGGTGTCCGGCATCATGCCCGGAGAACAGCAGCAGGTCTGGCAGTGTCTCACTCCTTGCATCACTGTTGACTCCAGGGGGTGCAGGACGCTTTCCAGGTCTAAGCGAAATATTTCATAGGCAAGAATCCATGAGCATCTGTCACTCAATAGGATGGGGACAGGCAGATTCTTTAGGGATCCTTGGCACAACAATGACACAACAACGTTGTTATTACAATCGAAACTTTATTTTAACCTGCACCCTTTGCAGATTGGGTCATTTTAACACATTAACCACAACTTGAGCTCCCAGTGCACATACAAAACTCACTCCATCCTGGGAGGGAGTAGCTGGCAGTGGAGGTGTCCCAGGTGTTCCCCAGGGATCCTGGTCCTGCTGCCCAGCAGCAGCAGCAGCAGCAGCTCCAGTCCAAGTCCCACCTGGGACTCGCTGCTGCATTCTTTTATAGGCAGTGAGGTGCATGATCTGACATGTCCCTGTTCCCGACATGTGTCACCCTGATTGACCCAGGTGCCCAGGACCCCTGTAGAGAAGTGGGGATGTGACCCACTTGCCCACGGCTGCCTGCCCTACAGGATGGTGCACTGGGGGCATTGGTCCCAGCATCCTTGCCAATACCAAGTACACGATGTGCGCACATGGTGACAGTGTTTCTCAGAGGAAAGGGTGTCTGGGGAGAGGCGAATGCCCTCTGCAATGGAGAACTTGGCTCCAAGGCCAGCACAGCTCTGACTTCAGATTTCACAGGACCAAACCACATCCCAGCCTTTAACCAGCTGCCGTGTCGGATGAAGGCTGGGGAGCACTCTGGGAGGAGGAGATCGTGTGCTCAGGGTGTTTAAAGCTCTATCTTTCCCCAGTGGTGCTACAAGAGGGAGTGTGTGCCTTTCGGCACCCGACCGGAGGGCGTGGATGGTGCCTGGGGAGCCTGGTCGTCCTGGGGAGAGTGCAGCAGGACGTGCGGCGGCGGCGTGTCGTCATCCGTTCGCCATTGCGACAGCCCACGGTAGGTGCACACGTGTGTGGCCGTGTCAGCGTGGCCCTGCCTCGTCCTGGCCGTACGGTATCCCTGTTCGGGTCAATGCCGAAGGCAGCAGGTGCCTGTTCCTGGGAGGGACTTGGCTCCTGCACGCAAATCCCGCATCCTGCTTTCAGAGCAGCTCAGTGCTCTTGCTTTGTTGCTGGGTCCGCAGCCACAGACCCAAAGCCACTTGTACGACCGCACCGTGCGCTTGCAGCCGAGCGTGCGAGGTCTGCAGGGGCACCGCGCTTCTGCAGGAGCCCCTCCAGGCAGGATCCGTCCTTGCAGCGGAGCAGGGTTGGGAAAAGCCATGGTGCTGCTGCACACTGGGGCAGCCGCCTGCCGCAAGCACAGCGCGCTGCCCTAAGCTGGTTCTCTCCTCTCGGTGCTGGTTTGGCAGGCCCACGATCGGGGGGAAGTACTGCCTGGGAGAGCGGAAGCGGTACCGGTCCTGCAACACCGACGTGAGTACTGCCGGGCTCGGGGAGAGGAGCGGCGGTGGGCTGGCAGGGCTTTGCTGGTGGGGCAGGCAGAATGTGTCACAGCAAGGAGGGAGGGATGAGCCCTCTGCGCACGGATGCGGGGTGTTACGTGCAGCTGTGGGGCCCACGGGAGCAGGCGGCTGGGTGGGGGTGAGCTGTGCCATGCCGGCAGCAATCCTGCTGTGGGGAAAGCCGAGCAGGACCGTGCACGCCCGTGCTGGCTGCAAGCTGGCTCAGAAGGTGGGTGGGTGGTTCGTACCTGCGGGGCTTCAGCATCAAGAAGGGGCCCAAACAGATAACGAGGCAAAGGGGGAGAGATCAGAGGCTTCCAGCGCTGCAATGGCAGCGATTGCCTCTCACACGCTGCCAGTGCAGGTAGCTTCCCAGGGCTGGGGGTTAAACCTGGAGGGGAGCAAAGAAAGGTAAGTGAGCTGCAGGGAAGCTCAGTAAAGTTTTGGACCTGGGAAGCGGTAGCTTTAACGACCACACACTGGCAGTAAGGACAGCAGATGCTCCCTACTGCTTCCCCTGGGCTTTGCACCCAGGGTTCAAAGGATTGCATCTGCAGACAGACCAGCTGGAGCCCAATGGCTCGGGCCATTAGTCTTCAGATAGTGTTTAGCTTTGCAGGAAGGATGCTTCTGCCATACTATAGCAGTATCCAGTTGTCAGGGCTGGTGTCCATCTCCTCGAAGGGCTGGTCATGGCTGGGAGCCCTGTAGCAGCTCTTGCTCTCCTAGCAGAGAGTGCAGGCTGCTCTCACCACCGTGCTGATCGCTGGCTGTGTGGCCACAGGACTGCCCACCCGGCTCCCAGGACTTCCGAGAGCTGCAGTGTGCCGAATTCGATAACGTCCCCTTCCGAGGGAAGTACTACACCTGGAAGACGTACCGGGGAGGTGAGTGTTGGGGCTGGGCTGAGCATTTCTTGGCTCAGGCAGAACTGGGGTAGGGCTGGCCAGGGCTTTGCTCTCCTCCACTCTCTGCAGGGACAGGTCTCGTGGTCCAAGTGGTCTGATGGGCACTCAGTCACCATGTCTGCTAGCCCAGATCCCTCAGGCTGCCCGCTCTGTGTTCCTGGGATGTGCTACCTCCTTGCATGACTGCGGATCAACGTGCTCCCTTCCAGGCAGCCACCCCAGTGCTGGTCCATGACTGTCCTTGCTGTGCCCTGGGTCACTTACCCCTGTGCAACTGCCCTTTCATCTCATCACTCTGCCAGAAACAATTCCAGCAGCATCAATGCTGTTTAGCTTCTTTCCTTACGTCTGTTTCCTTAACTGCTGAGGGAGCAAAGAGGAAGACACGTAAAAGAAGGGAATTGTTAGTGGTACCCGATGGAGAGAAAAAGGGGAACCCTCTCCACACAGGCAGGTAAAGCTTCCAGCTCCTGCACAGGCAGAAGGGATGCGAACCGATGGGTGCTCCCAAGAGCAGCACTCGTCTCTTCCCGAGGTCAGTCCTCCCGTGTCCTGCAGAAGTGTCTAGCAAGGAGAGGGGGGTGGGAGGAGGCCTCTGTGGCAGAAATCTCTTAATAATGAGAAAGAACAGCTCGTCTCCTTCATGTAGTTAATGAACTTGACTGGGGAAATCCTTCACAGCTGTGTAAATAAGCACACATCCCAGCGGGGCTCCTGCAGCTGGAGCAGATGTGCTGAGGCTGCAGGGGATGGATCAATAAAAATGTAATAAAATTGCAAAGCTGTCAGTCACACAAAGACCCCAATGGATGCCAAGGTGGAAGACAGCCCTGCAGGCTGGACCTGCCCTCGCTCAGACCTCTCTCTTCCCCAGGCATGGCCCAGTGGTTTGAGCCCAGGAGACAGTTGGCCATTTGAACATCGGCCCTTGAATTTTAATCTGACCTGGACATTGATTTTTGCTTTGGCTTCCAAAAAAAGCCCCTTCCTCTCTCTCTCTGCTTCAGCTTCCTTTTCCATAAAATAAGGTGATGAAAGCTGTCTTGAAGGGATCTGGGAGCTCCCTGTCTCAGCTCTCCAGGTTGGCTGTGGGTAATGGTCACAAGGAGCTGTGTTGTTTAGCAGTGTCAAAGGGTGTCACTGTCGTCTTCTTTGTGGCCCAGGTAGAGAAACTGAGGCACGTTCACACAAGTAGAGGGGTACTGGGAGCTGCAGCTCCTCAGTCCATTCTGGGAGCCAAGGCCCTGTCCAGGAGATTGCCCATCTCCCAGCTTTCAAGAAATCGTGGATGCAGACACCTGCCTGCCTGGGACCTGTCAGCGGGTGACTCCTGCCAAGATTAGCAAGATTAGCTCTTTGTGGTGTGGGCTGTCCATGCTGGACCCTCAGATTAGGTGGGACCATGGAAGTGGTAAGGTATCATCGCTGTTCTCCCCACCTACAAATTCCTTTGCCTGAGTCTGGGCACTCTGGAAGGATTGGGGAGACGTGATTGCAGATGTTCAATATATAAAGGGGGCTTATAAGAAAGATGGAGAAAGACTTCGGACCAAAGCCTGTAGTGACGGTCTTAAACTGAAAGAGCGTAGGTTTAGAGTGCACGATGAAGAAACGGCGTACAATGAGAGTGGTGAGATGCTGGAACAGGTTGCCCAGAGAAGTTGTGGATGCCCCATTCCTGGAAATGTTCAAGATCAGGTTGGACAGGACTTTGAGCAACCTTGTCTAGTAGAAGGTGTCCCTGCCCATGGCAGAGAGGCTGGACTAGATGGTCTTTGAAGGTCCTTTCCAACACAAACCCCTCTGTGATTCTATGACTAGGACTCCAGCAGCACAGCTACTCACCTCTTCACTTGCCTGCGGGATTTTCTGTTACTCAGTGTCGTTTGGATGTCAGAGCTACATCTGTGGGGGAGGCAGGGAGCATCTCTTGCACCTCCACCCTCTCCTCCACGTCGTAGATCAGATCCCCAGGGAATGGCCCCTTATCTTCCTCTCACGGTGGGTGTTTTGCTCTCAGGACCTGCGTTTACTCCTTGCGGCCCCTGTGCTAGCAGGTTCCCCCTACCCCAGCATTAAGGAGACAATGAGGGCTGGCCATCATCTCCCTTGCTCCCTCCTGGGTTCTTCCAGTGGTGCCCAGAGAGCTCTGGGGTGGTGGGTGTCAGTCCCTCCCTCCTTCCCTCCCCACTGGCACAAGCAGTCCCCCAGGGTCCATCCTTGTTGGTGGCCTCGTCCCCTGGCAGTCTGCTCTCCAGCTGGGAGCATATCTGCTCTTTGGGTTGCTTTTGGGCACATGTCCCCACTTTGGGAGCCGTTCACCACCCCAGCCCTCTGCTGAGCCTCTTTCCCTGTTCAGCTCAGCTGATGCCTTCAGCACTGCACTCTTGAGCCACCCCTTCCCAAAAGCTGTAGTGGTGCAGGGGTGCCTGTGCCGTTTGCTGATCAGACACCAGCCCCATGGCAATGCGGGGAAACATCCCACCCCCACCTTGAAGACAAGGAGTACCCCGCTGACTTGGATGGAGGTCACCGATCCCACAGGGAATTTGGGAAGGGAAGGAGCCACCTGCTGAAAGCCTGACTCCAGCCGCCAGGTCACTGGCAAGTTGAGGTTGGTTTTTGTGTGGGGCTGGTTCAGTGCGTTTTCCTGGCGGTGATTTGTAACAGTTCTGCAAGACACAGTCCCAGTGAGAAGTGCTGAGCTCAGCCTTTCGGAGCCCAGCAGTCAGCAGATACCTCGTGGAATGCGGCTTTAATTGTTTGTTTATTTTGCTTTATTCGCTTAGTTATTCATTTTGCTCTTGGCGGATGCAAGAGCCAAGGGAGAGTGGAGCAGCTCACGGGGCTGGAAGAGGGATGGGGAGGAGCAGGGCCTTGCAGAAAACAGGAGATTGCTCATCATACATCGTAATGCACTTTAATTCCTCTATGGGACAGAGTAGGCAGGAGGAACAAAACATCCTCTGAGGCACCATGTAGCCAACCGAAAATATTCTATTCTATTCTATTCTATTCTATTCTATTCTATTCTATTCTATTCTATTCTATTCTATTCGCTGTATTAAATATTAAAAGGAGGACCAGCGGCAGACCTGACTGTTGCTGACCTTGGACTGCCCAGCCCAAAGCGAAGGTGGGCGGCTCTCTGCGGGCCGATGCATGGCCAGGGGGTTCTCCTCCCTGGAGGTGAGGGGGTTAGGGACCAGCACAGCATTTATGGCAGACTCTGTAGGCTTTGGGGTTATATGGTCTTGTCTGCTGCTCGTTTCCCAGTCAATTAGTAACATTCACCAGGCAGTGGGCAGGCTGAGGAAGTCTCCCTCGTTCTGTGGAATTGGGTTCTTCTCCCATGGTGGTGAACCCACCTTGCACAGGTGACAACGGGCACTGTAGAGCCTCTCCTGCCCCTCTGCCGCCAAATGCCCCATGGGGTTTGCACTGAGGATCTCACTTATGCCCTGCGGATGTGGGTATCACTGGGCAGCAGTGAGCCAGCCTGGGAGGATGCAGAACGCTGCCTTGCTCTGCCAGGCCTAAGGCTCCCACCCCAAAACGCACAGCTCCCACCAAACTGTTCACGTGCTGGGAGATGATGGGCTGGATCCTAGCCGCTGGTGAAAATATGGCCCTTAATTCCCATTTTCAGGAATGTCAAAGCAAGTCATGCTGTTTCAAAGGATCTTTCTGGACTCCAAAACTCGCCCTGGTCTTGTTGCTGTGGTTGGTGTTGCTGTCTGGGGGACACACAGTTGTCACCGTCTAGGTGACAGGTCCAGGGCTTTAGAATGGTGTCTTTTTAACAAATCACCTTAACACGGACAGGGTGACAGCCAGACTACCTGAGTACCTCTGGGCCAGCTGAGTGCTGAGGAAAGTCCAGTTCCTGACATACGCTGGGCAGTGATACCAGCCCCCCTTTCCTCCCATCAGTGGGAGGGCGACCTGGCTGCCAAGGGCAAATCCAGCCTGGAAATTGTCACCAGGAGGGTGTGTTGGGGATTGGTCCTGAGCTCAGGTGGTCCAGCTGGCTTGCTGGAGCAGCCACAGTCAGGATGCAGATATCAATGCAGGGTCGTCCCTCTCTCTGGTCCTTCACTCTCCCTCTCCCCATTTCTCTCTCATAAGACTTTTTCTTTTACGGTCAGAAATCCCCCAGCCTTTCCTAAGGGGCAAGATAAGGAAAGCCATCAGGGATTCATCTCATGTGGAGCAGCAGCTGGGTGGCTGGATGACCACTGGAGCCCCAAGTCCATGCATGGTCCCTCAAGTCCAGTACCCACTGTGAGCTCTTGCAGGCAGGAAGGTGATGGGCGCTGAGTTCCCCGGCTGAGCAGCTTCCTTCCCAGGCTCCTTCTGCCCACGTGAGGTGCTTGGAGCCATTGGGATACAGGGCCTGCGTCGGCAGCGATGGGACTTCACCAGTGATGGGCTGGAACCAGGGCAACTCCCTGCATGGAGGTCTTGCTCTCTTCCACGTGTTTTCCTCCCTCTCTGCTGAACTCACTTCAAAAGGAGGTTAAATGGTTGAGGATTTAGGCATTCACGGACACATGTGCACACATGAATCTTCCTGGGCTGCAGCAAGGGGAGGGCACTGAGGAAACCCCCATGAACACCCCCAGCTCTGCCACCAGCTGAGTTCATGCACTCGCTGCAGTTTTGCAGCCCTGTAACAAAGTTGGCAATTAAGGCAAAAGAAGAAATTTGCCTTCCTGCCGTCAATCCCTGATCTTTTCTTTTCCCTCTTTTCCTTCCTTTTTTTTTTTCTTTTCCTCCTTGTTGTTATGTTTTTCATTCCAGTTTTCTCCACAGAAAAACTTTCCTCTTTTGAGGCCGTGACAATTACTCTCGGGGCTCCTTGTTGCTGGCGGAGGCCCAGCTCCAGCCCGGGCACGGGGCAGCGGTGGTGAGGAGTTATGATAAAAAAGGAGGATCCTGCAGCCAACTGAGAGCTGCTAAAAGGGAGCCAGAGCTGGGAGCGAGGTGGAAACAGGCTGTGGCAGGGGTTAGCTGGCAGCAGGGAACTGCAGCAAGGTGTCTGCAGGGGGTCTCCTTCCCTTGTAGCTGGAGACAAGGAAGGGAACAGGGAGTGCATGGGAATAGCTTAGCAAACCTGTCTGAGAGCCCAAAATGAAAGCCCAAGTTTCCGGCTGTTTCTCAGCTCTGCTTCATTCCATAGTCTGCCCTGGACTCCAGTGCCGGCAGGAGAGAGCGTGACGTTAGAGAGCGGCACGCGGGCAGGGACAGAGCGTCCCGCGCAGCCAACGGAGCACACCGGAGCGCACCGGAGCACTGCCAGCAGCGAGGCCACCAGCAGGAAAGGTGCTCCTGAGCCAGCAAGAACTGGCCAAATCGCAGACACATTTCGGGAAGGGCCAGCAGAAGCCCTTCTCCCAGGCTGATGGGACAGTTGCATGCGCAGGGTGTGCGGTTGCCGGTGGGGCTCGGTGGCACGGTTTCTCCGAGCTGGGAGATCCCGCAGCCAGCGTAGGTCCCTCGTGATTTGTGTTTTCTTACCTTGCTGGTGGTGTTTCGCACCTGAGGTCTGGCTGGACAGACCTGGGGGTCCAGCCGTGCCGTGGTTAGAGGGCGGTGAGTTTTCAGGGTCATGCCTGCGCTGTTCCCATCGGTGGCCCTGGAGCTCCCTCGCCAGGCAGGAGCGAGCCCGGGGTGCTGCGGTGGGGGGTTGACTCTCCAGAAGGAAGATTGATTGAGCCTTCTCTAGGGGCTTGCCCAGGCATCCTGCTCGACAGCATGCCTCCCAGCTGCCAAATTCCTCTCTTGTGTCTCCTCCCATTCCTCCCGCTCCCAGCATTGCTTTTTCTTCCCCCCAGCTGCATTCAGGTGCTCCCAGGCATAGCTGGGCCACCCCTCCCCTCCATCTGCCCCTTTGATGTGCTGTATCGAGTTGCAAGATTTCGGTTGCTCCTGACCTAGGTGCTTCCCAGCTCTGGCACGTGGCTCAACGACTGTTGCTGGTGCCTGCAGGAGTGAACTGCCACTGCTCAGGCATGCATCGCTCTGCCAGGGCCATGCAGGCTGTTGGGTCTCCTTGGGATGCTTGGTACAGGCAAAAAACGCCGCAATGTGCACCAGCATTTGATAAAATCCAATGACAAGAGGCTGGAAACTGCTCTGCTCAGGTGTCTTCTTCCACAATCAGTCCCACATCCGGTTCCCAGGCACCATAAGCCAATATCCAGATATCCAGCCTCTGTTCCTTGGATGGTGTTTTGGCAAGGGGTGTTAGGAAGCAGGTATTCTAGCTATAACTTGAACATTCTTCCTGTTCATTCTCATGCAGCTGTCATTGTCTTTGCTGTGAAAGACTCAGAATTCACTAAACTTGAACAGGGAGAAAAGGTTGCTCTGGCCTAGCAGCTGGTCTAGGAGCTGAAAAACTTGGTTGCACTGGTCTAGTAGCTGAAAAAACTTGGACAAGTTGCTTAAAAGCTGCTGCCTCAGTTTCCCTGTCTGTAAAATGAGCACAAGGGTGTCGACAGCCATTGTAAAGTACCAAGTGACCCAGACAGGAGTGACCAACACCAGATTAGAACAGATCAGTTTGTTTCCTTCCCTGTAACATGGCCCGTGTTTCCCAGGCTGTGCAGAAGGGACAGTGTCTTGCCATGTGTCGGTGTCCAGTTCAAGGGACTTGACTCAGTGTTGATCAATAAGGAGGGTGCTTGGGTCCTTCCATGGGTCCTTCCACCCAGCAGGCCCATCTGCCTGGGCACCTAGAGCTGTACAGTGGGCCAGGTGCAGGACGGAGGCGTGGGGAGCCTGAGGGTAAGGCAGTTATCCAGGTCCGACTCCCCACGTCTTTCCTCTCTCTCCTTGGCAGCATCATTTGAACCTCTGCTTCTTTCCCAGGGGGTGTGAAAGCCTGTTCCCTCAACTGCCTGGCCGAGGGTTTCAACTTCTACACGGAACGAGCCGCAGCCGTGGTGGATGGTACACTGTGCCGACAGGACTCCAACGACATCTGCGTCAACGGGGAGTGCAAGGTGCTGCCGGCGTCTGGGACGGGCTCGGGGCGGGGAGGCAAGAGCAGACCCCTGGGTAGGGGAGCGCTGCCCTCCACATATCTGCATGGACACGGGCATCCCTCTGCCTGGGCACCCGGCTCACCCGCAGGAGCAGGAGCACATCCACCTCTGGGCTTGTGCCCTTTCGCTCTCCAGGCACCGGGTGCCGCGTTGGTCTGCGTTAGCCATGAGTCTCTGCATTTACAGTCCATGTAGCTCCAGGCACTTGATATTTCCCTTGAAATGGGATCTGGAGGGCTATAAAAGTTTAATTATAAGAAAGCGCTGTGGGAGTGGCCAATGTCCCCCAGCAGGCAGGCAGACAGGCTCCCTCTCTGTCTCTGTCTGTCTCGCTTCCTGTGTCTCTGGGATCTTTTTGTCTCTATGAGGCTGAATATACTGTGGAACAAAAGGGGGATTGCACCATAGGTAGCCACAGCCATGCTGGTGAACCACTTGCCAGCCCACGTACTGTGGCAGCGGGGCAGAGCCGGAGGCTTCGCATGGTCTCGCTACCGCGATGCCGGTGCTGCAGGGACGCAGCTCTCCCTGGGCTGCCGGAGCTCCGCCAGCTCAACGCAGGCACCCTGACCTCTGCCTTATCCCGCAGTCACAGGATTTCTGCTTGTGACCCCTCCAGCCTTGAAGAGAGACACCCCCCAGGTCCGTCCCTGGAGAGGGGTGGCGGAAGGACAGGGCTGGGCAGAGGTGATGTTGCTGAGTGCTGCCTGGTGCACGACGGTGCAATGAAGGGGAGGGAGGTGGAGCCCAGGGGTGGGCTCCCTGGGATGGTGCAGGTCAGGGGTGGGATGGACAAGGCCCCACCAGGATGGCTAATTCCCTGCTGCTCCTTCCTCCAGCATGTGGGCTGTGACCGTGTCCTGGGCTCTGACTCAAAGGAGGACAAGTGTCGCGTGTGTGGGGGAGATGGCAGCTCCTGTGAGACCATTGAGGGCGTCTTCAACCAGTCCCTGCCAGAGGGAGGTAGGGAGCAAGCAGCCTGGCCAGCACAGCTGGTGTCACCCACCCTCGAGTCCCTTCTTGACTTCACCTGCTCCTGGGAATGCTCAGGACAGGCAGGGACACATCCCAGAGAAACACCCCAAAGGGTAGGACCAGGTTGCAAGCAGGGAGCAAATCACTCTGGTTCACCGACTGAGCTGTGTCCCAGCCACCGCTGGCACCCAAGTCCCTGACACAGAGCTCCAAGCTCCTTTCCTCCTCCCCAGCTCATGCTGCCCTCAAGACAGGCTGTGGAGATATCCATGGACATCCCAGCTCTACAGCAGCTCCCCAGCACCTCCGGTCCCATCACGAGAGCCCGCACTGCAAAGCAAGCAAGCCACTGTCCTGGCAGGCCACGGTGCTTTTTCTGTTTAATTGCAGTGTGTGGCTGAACGAACATCTCCGCGCTGCCAGCATCTCCTTTAGTGTTCAACCCATGGGTAACAGGGTGGCACACGCTCCCGTCCGGCCCAGGGCAGGGTTGGCTCCGGGCTCGGAGGCTGAACATCACTGCTCACCAGCCCCGGGTTGTCTCACAGGTTACGAGGAGGTGATCCAGATTCCCAAGGGCTCCGTCCACATTGACATCCGGGAGCTGAACCTCTCCATCAACTACCTAGGTGAGATGGGGCCAGGGAATACAGAAATCCCAGCCAGACACCCCTTGGTCTGCCATGTCCCTGCGGTTAATAGCGTGTGGGAAAGGCTCAGCAAGGAAAAACCTCCCACTGTAGCAGAGGATGGGGCTGGGGTCCCAGCTTGGGGTTGGGGGCAGAGGAAGGGCAGCATGTCCCAGGCCAGCGTGGGCCATATCAGTGTGACCCACACAGCCCCTGTCCTGCCCCAGCGCTGCCTCCGTCCTGCACTCACTGTTCAGCAGCGTAACCCTGAGCAAACCCCACACCCCGCCATTCCTGGCGTTGTCTGTGGCTCCTTGGCATTCCCCCCTCCACCAGCATGTTGGGCCGGGGATTAAAAATAGACCTGCGCACATTTTCCTTGGGCTTAATTTTCCAGCCAGAGTCTGGCTCGTTTTTACAATGGGTGTTTTTCTTTTGCCTTGTCTTCTCTTTCTGTCCACCAAGCGATGGATAGTGATCACAGAGGGGTGGACGGGGTGCTGTGGGTATCACTATCAACAGTGATCTTATAGCAGCCTTCCAGTACCCAAAGGGACTATAAGAAAGCTGGAGAGGGACTTTTGACAAGAGTATGTAGTGACAGGACAAGGGGCCATAGTTTGAAACTGAAAGAGGGGAGATTTCGATTAGATCTAAGGCAAAAATTTTCCACGATGAGAGTGGTTGAGACACTGGCACAGGTTGCCCAGAGAAGCTGTGGCTGCCCCATCCCTGGAAGTGTTCAAGGCCAGGTTGGATGAGGCTTTGAGCAACCTGGTGTAGTGGAAGGTGTCCCTGCCCATGTCAAGGGGGCTGGAACTAGATGGTCTTGAAGGTCCCTTCCAACCCAAACCATTCTATGATTCCGTGATTCTATGACCGCTGCCACCAGCCTCTCCCACTCTGGGATCTGTCCCTGCAACTCAGTGGGAGCGGAGGGAGCATCCTCCATCCTCATCAATACGAAGCATCCTCCCTGCCCCAGAGCATCCCGCAATGAGGTCATCGCCAGCAGTGAGGGCGGGAGTGGCACAGAGCTGGACTCTGTTGGTGGCAGAGAACAAGCAGGGAGAGCGTGGGAACAGGAGCAGGAGCGAGCAAGCGAGCCGATCCCCCTCTAGTGACTCGCTTGGGCAACCACAGCCGGGCTCCTGGGGACCAGCCTCCTCCAGTAGCCTCAGCAGCCAAGACCCAGCTTGCCCAGCTAGATTTGAGCCTGGCTTCACGGCCACAGGTTGCCACACTGCCAGGTGTCCCTATCACACCCCCGGGCAGCCGACTGAGCTCCTCGAAGCATCATCCTTCCACAGCGAGGTGGTAAGCGAGCTGAGACAAGACGATGGGTACATTAGTCCCACCTCTGCGAGTGACTTTGTGTGACCCCGACCCAGCCACCCGCTGTATGTGCCCCACCTGTTCCCTCCCTGTACAATGAGCCTGATGTTATTCACCCTCCGGCGTAGCAGCGCTCTGAGCCTGGCAGATGAGAAGCGCCCAGCCGAAACTGGACACGTGTGCCTTCAGCCTTTCTGCTAACCCTTCCTCTCCTGTCCTCGCAGCGCTGAGAGGGGAGGGCGGCGAGTATTACATCAACGGGAAGCTCTCCATCGACCCACCGCGGCGCTTTGACATCGCAGGCACGACATTCCACTACAGGAGATCCCCAGAGGAGCCTGAGTCCCTGGAGGCCTTGGGACCCACCAACATCACCCTCTTTGTCATGGTTGGTAACATGGTTCCTTTGTACTCCCACCTGGTCCGGGCTAAAGAGACCTTGCCATGACTACCTGGGAATTGGAGCTAATCAGCCCCTGTTCTTGCTCTCTGGAGTAAAGGGGCACAGAGATCAGAGATATATTGGGCTAAATTCTCAGGTCTCTCTCCATACTCTGCCAGGCTTTGGAACAATTCAATCTTTAAGCACACAGGAGCTTGTTCTCTGATCGTGTCACCTTCACGGCTGCACCACTGTCGTCACTGGTGGCTGCCATGTCAATGCTGGAAGGGACTGGAAAGGGAAGGGGGATTGATTTCAGCTGCCTGGATTTTAGAGAGCGCGCGGAGGTCGTGGGACGCCATCTGGATGGTCACAACCATGCTGGACATCAGTGGCACTGATGCCTCAGTGGTGCCTGTCTCCGCAGGTCCTTGTGCGGACAGAGCTCCAGGGGATCCGGTACAAGTTCAACGCGCCCATCGGCAGGGATGCCTCGAACCAGTATTCCTGGCACTACGCTCCGTGGACAAAATGCTCAGTGCTGTGTGCGGGGGGTGAGGTTTGACCCAATATCAGCTGGGGCGGGACACGTGTCTGCACTCCTGTGACTCTCGCGCTGTGTCTGGGCCACACGAGACAGCACACGGACTTTAGCATCTGCTTTGCTCTGACGGGGCTCCCAGGTTTCTACGTATTCCCACCCTGCACTCGGCCACGTGCAAGTTGGTGTCAGTCAGCATGATCTCGTGGGCAGAGCGTCAGGGTGAACAACCCGGATGCCGTTCTGCGGCTGGACCGCAGGTGTAGGTGGCAGAGGTGATGGAAGGCGGCATGATATGCTTGAAATTCATTTACTTGTGCAAAGCAGGACAGGAAGATGGTTTGAACAGCCCCTCTGGCCTTCAGGGCTACATGTCTGTGAGCTGAAACACCGCTGATGCTTCCCTGAATCCCTCGGGCTGGTTCCCGTGGGGATTGACACAAGGGTTTGTGCCATGTCTCGTGGCTCTGGAGAACCTGGCTACGAGTGACTGAGCTGGTAGTCAGAAGAAGAGAGAAATGGTTTAAAAAGCAAGACTGAGCACTATTCCCTGCTTAAAGCTAAGGGCCCTGACCTGGTCTCGTGTGCTAGGCCTCGACAAAGTGTTGCCACCTCTTGTTCCAGCTATTCCTCCCAGTGCTGCCCAGAAAGTGTCACAAGACCAAGGTTAGAACTGGTTTATTTGAGGTTGAGATCCTTGAAACACTTTGATCCTCCATCCTTTGAAAACTCTGATGGGTCCTGCCCTGGCTGGTGAGCCTTCATCCCATCCATCTTTTTTTGGAGATGTTAGAGGCAAAGGAGTCCTTGGTTATGATTAGAGAAGTAGGTTCAGGCTTGATGAGGTGCAGTGACGAGTGGCTGCCCTGTCACGTTGCCCACGTGGAAGCAGAGCTGTGGGGCTCGTCCCTGCAGCCCGGCTCAGTGCCAGCCTCAGGGTCCTCCTCCCTTTCCCCCTTGCCTCTTTTTTCTCGGCAGGCAGCCAGATCCAACCTGTGGTATGCAAGAAACTTTCCGATGGCTCGACTGTCTTCAACCATTTCTGTAGCCCTGAAACCAAAATGCCAGAGCGGCAGAGGCCGTGCAATACCGAACCGTGTCCCCCGGCGTGAGTACCGCAGCTTGGAGCAGATCGAGGGAGCGTGGGTGGAAAATCAAGTGTGGAGCAGAGTGAAATTCCCTCCTCTCTGCTATTCCCAATTCAGAGTCCTCTGTCAGAGTCCCCAGGGGTGACACTACCCGGTGGGACCAGGTCTGCTGGGGAGGGGGGACGGTTTGCTTCTCTGTGCCCCATCATGGGCACAACACAACGCGCAACCCGCGCAGCCCCTGTGCATCGCTGCGGGGAAGGGGCAGCGGCGATGCAGGAGCAGAAACCTGTGTCCACCGCAGTGGAGACACGAGGTTACACCGTGCCTTGCTCAGTGAAAGACGTGCCGAGCACACGGTGTGTTGGCCAAGGTCGGTCTCTGAAGTGTGACCTCCTCCCTGTGCCGCTACCTGCAGAAAGGAGCCCTCCCCGTATGGTCCTTTGGTGCAGAGCAGACGCTCAACTCAGTCCTTCAGAAGTTGTCCCAGCTCCTCCTTTGCCAGCCCTTGCCCCTGTCTTGAAGGGGAAAGGGCGATGTGGAAGAACTCTGTGGTTCAATCAGAGCTGCCCGGGAGGCTGTAGCCAGAGTAGGAACAGGGACAAGCACGGACCACCGTGCCCCTCATGAGCTTTGCTGTTTTACCTGTCCCCAGGTGGGTGATTGGGAACTGGTCTGACTGCAGCCGGAGTTGCAACGAAGGCGTCCGCACACGCAGCGTCTTCTGCAAGCGTAAGATCTCTGCCACTGAGGAGAAGACCTTGGATGATGCTTCTTGCACCCATCCACGGCCGAAGATGCTTGAGCCTTGCAATAACCAGACGTGCCCTCCAGAGTGGGTCGCCCTGGACTGGTCTGAGGTGAGTGCTTAACATCAGCCCTCACCTCTCCGGCATCACTGGTCCTCAGGAGGACAGTGTCAATCACTGGGCCAGAGGATCGGTGATGGCTGCTGGCCATGGAGAGTGTAATGTAGGAAATGGTCTTGTAGCTCAGGAGACAGGCAAGGTGGGAGCACTGGTGGGGTGAGCTGGTGCTGCCTCTCACGGCTCTTGGCTGTACATCCTGACCACGCGTGTCCTCTCCTGGCAGTGCACCCCAAGCTGCGGGCCAGGCTTCCGCCACCGCATTGTCCTCTGCAAGAGTGGTGACCACAGTGCAACTCTGCCCACCTCCCAGTGCTACGAAGGCTCCAAGCCCCCCACCAGCATGAGGTGCAACCTGCGGCGCTGCCCACCACCACGCTGGGTGACCAGCGAGTGGGGAGAGGTAGGGGTCATCCTTTCCGTGGGGTTATTGAAGGAGAAGACTCTGTCTCCTCCAACTCTCAAATCCTAGTGCACATGGGGCTTTTACCCACCAGCAGAACCCAATGTGGCCGGCCACCACAACTATCTGTGGGGCAGCAGGACTCTGCAGCAGTGTTCTTTGCCCCCCTTGGCTCAAGAGGCCGTTGCGATGGGTGGCCCAAGCGCACGGCTGACCCAGGAACTCTCCTGGGCATAGCAGGGCCCCACGGAAGTCATTGGAGGGCCCCCGTGGGTATCTGCAGGGCAGTGCAGGGAGGCAACAGAGCAGTGCAGTGGGAGCGATGGGCTGCAGAGGTGGGCTGGGCGAGCTGCAAGCAGGGCCACCACCGGTCCACCTGCCACAGCCCAGCCAGGTGCCTGCGGTGGGGCGACGCTAACAGTCCTCCCTCCCCACTAACACCCCTCGAGCTGTGGGGTGACATCGGGGCGCAGGAGCGTGGGAAAGCCCAGCGATTTTAGGGCCAAATGGAGAGCGCCCCGCTGAGTCCTGCAGGGTCGAACCAAGCTTTCGGGATGCGAGGCCGCAGCGCTCAGCCGTGCCAGTGAGGTCCCTGCAGCTGCTGGTGAGGGGAGGGACGACTGCCTCCAGCACCCTTGGTACCTCCTACGACCCGGCCGTGCGCTCTCCCGCCGCGTTACTAAAGCCATGGCAGCCACCACAGCTCTGTGCTGTGCTGTTTCCCGGCAGTGCTCTGCGCAGTGTGGCCTTGGCCAGCAGAGAAGATCCGTCCAGTGCCTGGCTCACACTGGGCAGCCGTCCAGTGACTGCGTGGAGACCCTGCAGCCGCCCGGCATGCAGCAGTGCGAGACGAAGTGCGAATCGGGACCTACAGACAACCCCGAAGGTGAGGGAGATGGGGGGACTGGGGAGGGAAAGGTGAAGCCCTGCCAGCCTCGGTGGCCACCCAGCACAGGGACAGCAGAGCCAGCACAGCCCAAGTCAGGCTCTAGATGCTGTGCAGTGGAGTGAGGCTCTTGTGGGGAGACCTGATGCTGTCCCCTCTGGTCAAAGGGGCCAAACTGGCATGCCGTGACCCTGAGAAATCAGGTAACTGCACCTTGGCAAAGAGGGACTTCCAGTAGTGAGGTTCTCAGTAGCTTCTTCAGCACGGCTGCATCTTGCTGCCTCCTGGCAAACAGCCCCCAGGAGCTGGGCATTGGGGTGCAAAAGGAGCTTGCGGAGGGCTGGTTAGAAGAACCCCCAGGGGCTCCTGACCCCCGAGGCAGCTGTAACCTGCTTCCTTCTGTCACCCATCCAGAGTGCAAGGATGTGAACAAGGTGGCCTACTGCCCGCTCGTCCTGAAGTTCAAGTTCTGCAGCCGGACCTACTTCCGACAGATGTGCTGTAAAACGTGCCAGGGGCACTAGGGACACAGTGTGACCCCCGTGGGAAAACTGGAAGGCAAAAGCTACACCGGAGGGCCGCCGAGCCGTGCCCTTCCTCTCCGCCCCGGGAATCTCCCCTGGGTCCAACACAGACACTGGTCGTGCTTCCGGTGGGAGCCGGCGTCACCCAAACCCGTCCCCCAAAGACATGCACCCTTCGCCCCCGAGCTTCACAATGGCAGGTTCCCAGTTAAACCACTGCCAGCCGCTGCAGACACCGCCACGGCCCGGCGCGACAGGAGCCGGTCGATGAGCGGTGGGAGAGGGAGAAGCGGGGCAGAGCGCGGCAGCAGGGACATTACTTGAAATTCTGACATTGTTATTTATTAGTAGCGGACCCAGGTCCTGCAGGCGCCGAGACAGCCACCGAAGCGGCACCACTCGCCCCGTTCCTGCCTCGTCCTGTTCCGTGCCCATGTCCCGAGGGCTTCACGAGGCATCGTGGTCCTCGGTGGGGCATCCCTGGAGAGGCTGAGCGCACCGGGGGCTGCCTTTCCCTCGGGGATCCCAGGGGAGACAGGGAGGAGGTTTCAGGTGCCACAGGTGACAAATGTGGCTTGTGGCTTCTGGGCAACGGACAAAGATGAGCTGCTGTGGGAGCGGGGTTGGAGCAGGAGTGTTGTTTTCTTGGTTTGCATCCTGTCACCTTGAGACACGCAGCAGGGGACAGAGAGCAGGTCACTCAGTGAGCAGAGCGGTGACACCAGTTTAACTGGGAGAGAGGATTATTCAAACTCTCTTAACAACCTACTTTCATGGGGGTGTCCCCCTATTTTTCCTTAAAGTCACTCTGTATGACCATTTTTTTATTCCAGAGACACCTCAAAGCACGAGCTGAGGTCAGGGCCGAGGCATGCTTGGGGTTGCAGTCACTTAATGGGCATCAGGGACATGCCGGGCTGTGGGAAGCAAAGCAAAGGAGGATGCAAGACAAGAAATGTCTTGGTCGCAGTGTCCCCATTGCCAAGCCGTGACTTGGGACCGGTCTGCCTGGTCCTGGCCCTCCCCACTGAATGCCACGGCCTCCACAGCTGCTTTGCCTCCAAAGGTGCTTTATTTCCAAAGGTGCTTTGCCTCTGAAAGGTGCTTTGCCTCCAAAGGCAGCCTCATCGCGTGCTGCTGTGGCCTCTGGGTGCCACTCACCCCTCTACCCTCAGAGACCTCCAGTGATGGGGTAAGAGCAGGCTTGAAATTCCTCCAGGTCACCCCCTGGCCAAATCTGGGCCAACACAGATCTTCTCCATAGTCCACTGCAGCCCGCGGAGAAGACCCGAATATCCAATCTACAACGCATGTTGGCTTTGTTATTATTGTTGTTATTATTATTTTCAGGCCTTTCTGCATCATAGAGATGGGAAATCTTGTCCAAAGCCATGTTCTGTTACCCTTGGCGGTCATCCGTAGGGTGCAGGGAGGGAGACAGCCCTGGTTCCCCAGAGCAGACCGCTCCGCCCTGCCAGCCCTCATGTGTTACTCCACCATCTGTAGTGTCACCTGCTCACCAGCCGATCGCAGCTTCTCTGGTGCTCAGCAAATCCCGTCTGGCTGTCGAGCGGGCATTCGTTTGTCTTCCTTCCTGGTGCAATGCTCCATTCTGACATTTTGGGAGGGGAGGGGGTGTTTTCACCTTTTTATATAGATATATATATAATGAAAAATGTTTAACATACTAACTCTGAGGAGGAGCGACGTAACAGCATGATTTATAATAAAGGAGTAGCTACGATCCCAGGTGCAGCTTCTGGTCCCAGTCTTGTTTCTCAACTGGCAAGCCTGGGCTCTAGGCAGCCCCACGCCACAACACTCCTTGTGCTCACGCTGCAGGAGAGGTTTGAGCAGCAGGGAAGGGTTTTCCCTGCAGCCCAAGTGACTGGCACAGGTTGGAGAAGTGGAGATTCACCCAGAGCTGCTGATGGCACAGGCTTCCCCTTGGCAGACCCTTCACGGGTTGGCTGTGCACCCCAGGGGCACACAGACGCCGTGGTGGTAATGCTGGTTTGGGATTTTAGCGGGGAGTTGTTTGAAGAACTACAACGTCTGTGAACGGAACCACTGATGCTTCCCTGAATCCCTCGGGCTGGTTCCCGTGGGGATTGACACCAAGGTTTGCGCCATGTCTCGTGGCTCTGGAGAACCAGAGGACAGACTCTTTAGTAGGGCCTGTAGCGACAGGACAAGGGCTGATGGTTTTAAACTAAAAGAACGTAGATTCAGACTAGATGTAAGGTAGAAATTTTTGATGCTGAGAGTGGTAAAACACTGGCACGGATTTCCCAGAGAGGTGGAAGATGCCTCATCCCTGGAGACATTCAAGGTCGGGTTGGACAGGGCTCTGAGAAACCTGATTGAGTTGAAGATGTCCCTGCTCATTGCAGGAGATTTGGACTAGATGGCCTTTAAAGGTTCCTTCCCACCCAAACCATTCTATGAGTCTATCATTCTAACCTGGCTGCCAGTGACTGAGCTGGTATTCAGAAGAGAGGGGCAGTTTCCAAAGCAAGGCTTAACCGGGTTCCCTATTTCAAGCTAAGGACCCTGCCCTGGTCTCATGTGCTAGACCTCAACAAACGTTGTCCCCCGTCTTGTTCCAGCTATTCCCTCCGGTGCTGCCCAGAAAGTGTCACAAGGCCAAATTAGAACAGGTTTATTCAAGGAGGAGAGATCTCAGGAGCTCTGTGATCCTCTGTCTTCTGCAAACTCTGCTGGTGCGAGCCGTGCCCAGCACAGGGCGCGTGTGGCACCATGGCATAAAAAGCCTGCAGGGAAGAGTAGCCTAAGCAAGCTGGTTAGTGTTCAAGAATCACCTCCTCCAAGCTCAGGAGCGGTTTCCGGAAGGAAATGGGAGACCTGGTTACCTGGGATATAGAATGATCCAACCCACGACTCTATGATTCTGTGTGTATTTGCCATGATGGCCTCTGCAGTGTGTCCTCTTCCCAGCGCCACTGTGCTCCCTGCACGCTGGAACGGGCACGGGAGATTCCCAAAGAATATGTAGGGGGCAGCAGGGCGGCACAGGATGGGGTGGACGAGCCCAGGCAGCACTTGAAGCTCCACCATGTTTCAAGAGAGATTGACAGATGCGTGGAGAATGATGGATCGATGGCCGGGGGACGTGCATGGGTCGGCTGCGATGGGGCCTCAGCTTCCCATCTGCCACATACCTGACCACTGCCGGGCCCACACCAACAGGGTCTTGAGTGAGGCCAGACCTTCTCAGCACGCCTGGAATCGGCATCACAGAACCTGGTTAGGTCGGCTGGAATTGGATTGACCTCCATGGGCTCCTCCTGGTGGTCCAGTGAGCTGACCTCTGTCGGCTTGGTGACACTCTGCAGCTTTGGATCGCCAACTGAAGAGTTTCCACACGTCCTCTTTGGTTTGGCAGCTTTTGTCGTTGCCCTGAAATTGCTTTTGGCAGCTTCGTTGGGCGTTCGGCCACAGCACCCAGAAGCTGGCAATCACTGCCTGAGGCTTCCCCGCTCCTGTCCTGCTCCGCTCGCTGGTGCTGCGGGCACGAGCAGCTGGGCAAGTGGTGGCCAGGGGCAGGGCTGCCTTTTTGTGGGGTGGGGGACAATGGGCAGTGAGAAGGTGGTGTGTGACACCAGGAGGCCATTGCGTTGGTGGCCCAAGCGCATGGCTGACCATGGGTCCCTTTGGCGGTCGGGCACCTGGCCTGAAAGAGCAGAGTGCCCGGGGCTGAGGTGCTCTGCCCCTGCCCAGTCCCACCCAGGTCTCCACATCTCCCGCAGTGTGCTTGGAGAAGAAATTGCCACTCTGGTCTGTAGAAGGTGAAGCAGCCACTGGTTCTGACATGGCCAATTTCCTTCACCGGCCATGGCTGCCCATGATCAGAGAAAACCCTCACAGCCATGGTGGGCTGCCCCAAGCCTGGCATTTGCAGAATTTGCCGTAAATTTCAGATAAGACCCTGTTGGTTGGCAATATACTCTCTGCCAGCCCTGGCCCTGGTAGGAGGCTGAGTGCTCCAGCCAGCACCCTCTGCTCTGCAATGCAGAGGCCAATATATCGGTAAAAAAAATTAAAAAAAAGAGTGTGTGTAAAGTGGCCAAGTGCTGTCCCCACGTGGCATCAGACCTTTCCCTGGAAACCTCCCAGCTTCCCACACACTCCCTTACATCTTGGACTTCAAATCTCTCTGATACCCAGGAAGGATGGGTGCCCTGCCCGGGTGATGGGGCTGGATGGTCGCCCACTCTCTCGGTTACTGGGGTCCGTACCAGGTGCTGGCAGGATGGGCAGAGGGGAGCGCAGCCCCAGGGGGGGGCTGTGCAGCAGCTCAGCACTGCCGGGTACGGGCAGCCCTCTCTCTGCTTGCACGTGCATATTTATACATATAAATATATAAAAATGCATATACGAAGTGCTATCACCATATTGATAAACTTTCTTTGGAACCTCGGCCACTGCCGTGCCGGGGGAGCGCAGGGGACATCTCAGGATGGCAGATCTGCAGGTGACAGTGGGGACACGGCGGTGGAGAACTGTGCCGAAGCCTCGGCTTCCCGCGACAGCACCCTCTTTGCTTCGCCCTCCTGGGTGCTTTCTGCGGGGGGGCTGAGCCGTGCCGAGGAGCCGGGCCGGCGCCGGCGGAGCCTTGGTAGGGCCGGGATGGCTCGGCGCGGTGGGCTCCCTTCTTCAAGCGCAGCCTTGGACCAGCCTCGTGGTGCCATCACGATGAGCCGGGGCTTGCACGGGTGCGTTTGCACACCGGGGCTGTTGCACGAGGGCAGGTCCGTGTGTGTGCAGGGTTTTCAGGAGTGCCAGCTTTGCAGTCGTGGTGAGACCACCACCAGGGAGCTCCGCTCACATGCCCCACGCAGCTCCAGCGATGGTCTTTCTGAAACAGCCTCGGCCCATTTGTAGGCAAACTGTTTCCTCAAGCGTGGCCTTTTTTATTCAAAAGACCTGAAAAAAAAGCAGCAACCAAAAGCATCTTGCTCCTAAAACAATTTAAAGCAGAGCATCCCCCAGCACCGACTGGCCACCCCTGGAGGGGGGCACAGCAAACTGACACCTCGGGGCTGGGGGGGGGGGGATAGGTCTTGAGGAGGCTCTGAGCATCGCTGCTGGCCTCCATCCAACATCCACCCGCTTACCCAGGGCGGTGACCCCTGGCACCAGCAGCACCCAGCTGCAGCAGAGGTGGGACCACCCTAGGCAGGGCCACCCCGAGGTAGCCCCTGGCAGCAGAGAGTCACCCTTGTCCTCCCCACCCCCCGGCAAACCCGCACGAAACGAGGAAGTGGGAGGAGGAAAAAAAAAAATAGTCACAATTTGTAATTGCAGCAGAAACGCGAAAGTCAGTGCTTTGAGATGGACCTGGGCTCTCGGTGACCGGAGCCCCGAGTGCCCCATCCCCAGGGGAAGGACGCAGGGACACGATGGTGAGTGCAAGTGGGGCCCTCGCTGGGCTCCCCCCACCCTATCTCCCTCGGGCACCCTGGGGATGCCACCCTCTCTGCCCATTGCCCCAGGGCTGGCTCAGCTCTGTCCTCTCCTGCACCCGTCCATCGCGGTCCCTTGCTGCTTTCCGGGACGTGCCAGGAGCCCGTCCGACGTCCCCACTGGAGAGGGAGCGGTGCTGCTCGGGCTCGGGGACAGGGAGTGGAGCTGGGCCTGGGCAAGGCACCACGCAGGGCACAGAGGTGGGGAGCAGCTGGGGACGGGCGCTGGGTGTGGGGTCGGTGCCCCGGGAGCACTGACCCGAGCAGGACGGGGGGCACCGGGCGGTTGGTCTGGGCAGACATGAAGCAGTTTTCGTTTTACAGTCGCCGGTGCGGTGCCCACAGGAGAACTCGTGTGTTCCTCTTGGCCCAACTTCCCACCGGCGCTTCTGGTTTCAGCGCTCGCGGTGCCGGCAGAGTGTGGGCAGAGCGCGGTGCGGGCAAAGCATGGCGGGGTGAGGGGGCTGCCAGGGCAGCCGTGCCCCCCAGGCTGGCTCAAGCTGGGAAGGACCCTCTGGGTGCCGGTGCCCAGGGTCAGACCTTGCACCCTGGCGCACGTGGGGAACAGAAGCCATGGGCAGGGCACAGGGCTGCTGAAAGGGCAGCAGCCAGAGCTGGAACTTGACCTGGTGGCAGAAGAGGAAGATGAAAGCTCTCAAAATTCGGGAGACGCTCAGGCATGGAGTGAGGGTCTGTACAGTGTGGCCACTGCCACGTCCTGCCACCATCGGCTCCGCTCCATCTTGCAGTGATGCCATCCCCAGACGTTCCCACCCAGCCAGGATGGGGGTGGTGGCTGGGCTGAAACGGAGCCTTCTCCCACCCACGGCTGCGGTTGCCACCTCCGAGAGGTTGCTCAGACACTGTCCCCCACAAGACACAAACGTTTTGTTCCCCACCACCACCACTGGAGACCTGAAGATGTTTTGTGGTTTCACAAAGGGCCGTGGGGCTGCGCAGCCACGAACGACCCCAGTCCCTGCCAGGGTCCAACTCTGGGGCTGGCCCCCATCCCCAAAACACTGGGGGAAACACCCCATCCTCAAACGCTGCCTGTGCCCGGGGCCTGGCAGGGTTGTGCCAGCGATGCAGCAGCCCGCGTTGCTCTGCTCAAGGCTTCTGGTGGTTTGAAGGTGTTGGCTGCATCTGGGCTCGCCTTGTCTCGAGACAAGAGGTGCCACCTTGGGCTGTATCCGGTCCCCGCTCGCGGCTCGCAGGGTTTTTTTGTTGGCTCAGACTTGAGCTTCGAAGAAAAACAGACGATGTTTTGCAACCTGCAGGGCCGCTCCCCTCCCCGCCTCAGCGATGCTATCATGACCACCGGCTGCATCCGCAGCCCTGGCACAGGCGGTGGCTGAGGTGGTGACGGTCCCCACCCCGCAGCCCTCAGCTGAGGCCTTCCTGGGGGTCCTCACGGGCATCCCCACTCACGCACCCGTCGCACGTGGGGCTACTGGCAGAGCAAAGAGGCTGCAAACTGCGCCTGGAAGCCCAGACCAAGGGCTGCTGAGAGCTGCTGCCCGCTTGGCTTGATGAGCTGACCTCATGGACGCGTTTGGTCCAGGTCCCCTTTCCTGGGGAACCCCGTGGCGGTGACTGCCAGCCGCTGCTCTGTGGCTCAGCCCTGGCTTTGCCCTGGGCAGAGGAGCGGGCTGAGGAACCGCTGCCCGAAACCTCTGAAGGCCAATTCGGTTTGTGCCCTGCTCCCCGCGGGGGTGCTGCCCGCAGCCCCCGTCCCGCAAGGGCTGGTTGGGTGCTGGTTTCGAGGTTTTTTCACTTTTACCCAGCTTCGCGAACCCCGGCCCCGCGAGCCCCCCGTGCCACCTCTCGGGACATGCTGAGGGACACCAGGAAGACCTTGTGCTCCCTGAAACAGGGCAGAAACGATCACAGCCCTGCAGATACCGGAGACAAAACCTTCCTTTAAAGTGAGCCGGTGTTTTCCCTGCACCCGGGCTGCATCTGGTGCCCTGGCTGGGCCAGGAAAGCACCTAACCTGCGCCCGGAGGAAGAGGAGGTGTCGCGAAGGTACGTGCTCACTGCTGACAGCTTGAGCAGACGCTTGACTGAAGGACGAACTCCTGGTGGCAGCTCAAAAGTACCGAGCTTGCAATACAGGAAACACTCATATTTGCCTTAATTTGGTGCTGTAAGCAGCCGTGTGAGCCCAGGGTGCCTGTGCCAGAGGGCTCGGGGCGACGGACGCAGGGGACAGGGAACAGAAGTGTCGGGCTCCCCACGGTCTCCTCCCGATCTGCTCATCTCCACGTGAAGCACGAGGTTTTGGCCAGGCTGGGTGGAAGCTGGGAGGCTCCTGGGGTCACCAACAGCTCCCTGGGTGACAGCGTGGTGACCTGGAGCGAATGACTGAGCCCGCCTGCGTTTTTCCAGGTGGCCTTTCTAGGGGCTTGTTGGGCTGGAGGGGAGGAAGAGGAGGGCAAGGCAAGAAAAAGGCCCACAAGCAACAAACAGGAGAAAGAGAAGAAGCCCCCCATGCAGTCTCAGGCTGCATGAGCTGCCCTGATGGCCCCCAGACCCCTCTGAGCTGAGCAAGGTCCACATGTCCCAAGGGAAGGCGGTGGGACAACGATGCCAAAAGTCCCTCCACCGGCTATGGGGGCTCGAGTCACACTTTGGGGTTTGGAGGGGGGCCTGGACGATATTTTGGGTTCCAAAGCCCAGCAGCCCGGCGGGGTGGAAGGCGGCTGAACTGATCCGTGCGCCACAACGGTCCCTCTGCCCCCTCGTCGCGATGGTGCCGGGTTGTGCCGAGCATCCGAGGGTGGGCGCGGGGGGCGACAGGCAGCCTGTGAAAAGCAGGGGCAGACGGGAGGGTTGTGAAGGTATCGAGGTCTGGAGGCCTGAAATCTTGAGAGCCAGCAGGAAAATGAAGAAAAAGAGGAAGAGAAGAAAAGGGAAATGGAGAGAGTAAGAGACGGGGGCGACGGGGGGGGAGAAGTGAAATCGGTGCTGGGAGCGCTGGGGTGAAAGCAGAACCACGAGGGCCGTGGGACAGGCACAGAGGAGGGTGGGCAGGTGCTGATGGGATGGTGGGCTGTGTCCAGCAAATTTCCTCTGCAGGAAGGGACCTTCGAGTAGGTTTTGCACGGTGAAATCTTATGCTGTGCCCCCAGCTGCTTTTAGCCCCACAGGGTGTAAATCACAGCCCGGTTCTCCTGCTGCCCCATGGCCCTGGAGGACAGAGCCAGGACAGTTGGGGGGCGACTGGAAAGTGGATGCTGGCTCACCCCCCGGCAGGGAGGAAAGGGTGATGGGGGCATGGTTGCACCTCTGCCTCAGTGCGGAGGGGACACTGGGGTGCAGAGGATGCGCGGTGCCGGGGTACGCCCCCACGAGCTGCAATTTTTTACCCTTTCCCTGGGTTATTTTTGGTGCCTCTTTGACTCATAAGCAAAGCCTGTGCAATTATTGCTTCGTTAGGCCTTCATTACCGCAGGAAGGAGCAGAGCTGATGTTACGAGCACACCTGCAGGCTGTCAGCGCTCTGCTCCTCTCCAGGGCGCCAGACCTGCGGAGAGGCAGGATCCGGCCAAAGAGATGGGGCAAGCCCAGGTGCAGCAGGGTGGGGAATTTGAGCTTTGCAAACTCCCGGTGTGACCAAAGCGCCCATCCCTGCACCACCCGAAGGCACCTGGTTTGGAGCCGCAGCCGGGGTGGGAGCCAGTGAGAGCTACCAGCATCCTGGAGGGAGCGGGAGCCAGGGCCAGGCCTGGACCCCGCTCCCGTCGGCGGTGGCCCTAGTGCAGCCCCTTGTGCCCTCTCCCTGCAGGGCAGCAAGGAGCGCTTCCATTGGCAGAGCCACAATGTCAAGCAGAGCGGCGTGGACGACATGGTCCTGCTCTCCAAGATCTCCGAGGAAGCCATCGTGGAGAACCTTAAGAAGCGTTTTATGGACGATTATATCTTTGTATCCTTCCCAGGGCAGCGGGACGCAGCCAGGGAGCAGCAGGGCTGCGCTCCGAGGCTTTGCCAGGGTGTGGGTCAAACTGGGGCTGCCCCAATGCTTGCAGCGTCCCCTCCCCATACTGCAGTAGGATGAGGTTGGCATCAACCAAGGGAATGCCACTGATCCTGAGCTGAGTTGCACTTGTCAGAGACACTGCATCTGTGACCCCGATCCTGCCATGCCCCGGGACTCACTTCGGTCTTTCTTTTGTGGCCCAAAGCCCTAAGCAAAGAGTGCTGAGCAAAACCCCGCAGCTGCCGTCTCCCACTGCTCCTGGAGACTCACCTGCCTGCGCCAACGGGGCCGGACCGCCGTGGCAATAGTGGCCATCGTCCCCTGTTGCTGTCACCCAACACCTCTGATGCCCATGGTGCACCTGGGCTGTTCTGCACCCGCAGCAAATCCAAGCAAACCCTGGATGGAGCGAGAGCATCCCCGCAGACATGGGGACGAGGTGTCACCCCTCACCCTCCCCCAGCCTTAGCCCACATGGGACACCGAGAAGCTGGCCCGGGTGGCAAAGCTTCCACCCTGCCCAGCCTTGCCCCCACGGCGCCATCCCCCAGCCCAGCTGCGCTTGTGGTCGCTGGCTGCCATCGCGGAGTTGGCACTGCTGAGCATCGTGCACTCGGGCTCCGCGGTGCGGGTGGGGAGGTGTCCCCGCGCCCCCGATTCGTGGCGCTGAGCCCTCGCCGTGCTCACCCCGCACCTGCTTGGGGCTGCACGGCCAGAATCCGTGCCACGCAGAGCAGGGCACGGCGACGGCCCGGGCTGGCAGCGGGGCTGAGCGCGGGGCCGAGCCGCTTTGCTCCCACGGCCGCGAGCGGCTGTGGTTTCCCCGAAGATGCGGCTCTGTCCTTACAAGGTGATGCGCTGCTCCGGGCAGGGTGACGCGGCCGCCCTCCCCGCTCTGTCGGCAGTCCTGGGGCTTTCGGTGTGTTTAGGGGTTGGCTTTTTTTTTTTTTTTCTGATGTTTGGGAGGACAAAAATACCCCACACAGCTTCTTTCTTCCTTTTTTTTTGTGCTGCCGTGCACAAGGGGCCCCGTCCAGCCATGACTCAACGCCCCATGCTTCTGCATTTCCCAGAAAAGCCCCTCTCTTCCTGCCTTTCAGCTGCTCTTTCCCCTCCCCTGCTGTCAGGTGGGCCAAAAATAGGACATTGAGGGTTTGGGGTACACTGACACTGCTCTGGCACCAACCTCCACCTCCCCAGCTCCTGCCCGGGGGTGCTGGGGGCTCATCCCCATCCTGCTGCTGTGTCATTTCCAGGCACAGTTCCCGGCTTTTCCATTCCCCTGCCCACCCCCAGCTGACCCGGGGATGCTGCAGGCAGGGGCCAAGGGAGGTGGAGTGGCCGAGGAAAGGCAGGAGCCAGCAGTTTCTCCCCTCTCTGTGCCTCAGTTTCCCTGGTTGTAAAATGGAGATGGGCTTCTGCTGCAAAATTCATGAATGGAGTGTGGGCAGCTGAGGACAGAGAGGCTGTGAGGTGCTGGAAATGATGCTTTTGGAGCCGATCCTCAGCTGGAGTAAGGCCGCAGGCACAAAGCCAGGGAGCTGAGCCCTGCTCCTGCTGTGCCCTGCACCGGTCACACTGGAGGTGCCACACCAGGGCTGGGGAGTGAAGCACTGAGACCCAGTGGCTGGGAGATCACCAAGCCATGACAGTGTCTCTGCCTGCATCCAAGCTGGAAATCTTTGAGGTATTCCTCATGCAGCTTCCAGGGAGAGGCAGGGACCCCCCGACCACCTTCCTGCCCTTGCTCACACTGACACTGCCTCCCGACCCGGGGAGTGGGGCAGGAAGGGACAGTGGGACGTGGGAAAGGATGCACGGACCTTAACGTGCCACTCAGACCTACATCGGGCCGGTGCTCATCTCCGTCAACCCCTTCAAGCAGATGCCGTATTTCACCGACCGGGAGATCGAGCTGTACCAGGGGGCGGTGAGGCTGCTGCGTGCCAGGGGGTTTTTTTGGGTTTAATTGGGTGCAAAACACCTCGGGGGGTGTCCCATGAGTGTCCCCTTGGGGTTGCCGCAGAGGTCAGTGTTTCCAAACATATCGATGGAGAGTCAGTAATGAGTCTCGGGAGCAAATCTACATTCCTGGGAAATCCAGCTCATAAATACACCCCGAAGCGACCCAAACATGGTAAAATTCAGCCTGAGCGACCAGCTCTGCCACAGTGAGCTTCCCGAGGAGGGGGGAGAGTCGAAAAATCATCTGACCTGCTGCTGCCAATGAGCTCATGTTTGTGGCAAGAGGCTAATTCCCCATCGCCGCCGTGTGCTGCTGCCTCCGGCAACAAGCGGGCAGAGTTACGGGGATTCGGGGAGGGGGCTCAGGGCGGGGGGGCTCATGGCTGCTCTGTGCTCAGCGCTGCTGTCCTCGTCCCCGGTTTAGGCTCAGTATGAAAATCCCCCCCATATCTACGCCCTGACCGACAACATGTACCGCAACATGATGATCGATGGGGAGAACCAGTGCGTCATCATCAGGTAGGGGGTACACGGGGCACAGTCGGGGACCTCATGCCACCAGTGTGGGGCCGGCTGCCCCCGTCACTCCTTCTCCCCACACCCCGGGGACATCCTGGCTAAACACAGCAGCTGGGCAAGGGGCAGCTGAAGCCCAGCGGTGGATCCTGGGGGACCCAGAGCATGGGGGTGGCTGGAGGGACCCCGACATCCTGGGCCATGAGCACCAGCCAGGGCAGGGATGGAGCCTTGTGCAACGTGCTTTTCCGGCTGAGTGTTGCAAAGGACATGGTCAGGATGTGGGGCAAGGCTGGAGACTTCCCCTTGAGGCTCCCAAGTCTCCCTCCTCCCCTCCAAAATCCAGCAACAAGAAACTCAACATCTCCTCCGGGAGCAGGTCCTCACTCAGCCTTGCTCCGACCCCGCTTATAGCCCAGAGCAGCCCCGTCCCCAGCATTAGCGCTGCCACACAGCAGGAGGGGGACCCCAGCCCCTGTCACCTGCCATCACCCCCCAACCCTGCTCCAGCAGCCCACCCCGAAGCAGCCAGGACGAGTGATGGGTGAAGCCGTTTCACATCTCCTCTGCTTTGCCGTTTGCGCAGCGGAGAAAGCGGGGCCGGGAAAACGGTGGCAGCGAAATACATCATGGGCTACATCTCCAAAGTGTCCGGGGGTGGCGAGAAAGTGCAGGTATGGCTAACCCCCACCCCACAGCCCCTCATGGCATCACCTCCCGACCCAACCATGCCCCACCGCCCCGGCCCCCCGCTCCCTCTGTCCGATGGCGGCGCACGGAGCAGCCCCAGCTCCGAGGCTGGGGACACACAAAGCCCCGGCTCTGTCCCCAGCCCCAAGGCAGGGCTGCTGCAGTGGGACGCAGGTGGTGGCCACCCCTGCTCAGCCCTCTCTCCTCCTCTGCCCCCAGCACGTGAAGGACATCATCCTGCAGTCCAACCCGCTGCTGGAAGCGTTTGGGAACGCCAAAACCGTCCGGAACAACAACTCCAGCCGTTTTGTAAGTCTCCAGGGCAGGTGTAGAGGGTCCAGGATCCGTCCCAGCAATGGTCCTGGCGTGGTGGGAGAAGGGGGAGGGAAGCCAGGGCCGGGGGGAGCAAGGAGTCCCACCAGCCGGCGGCTCTGAGCGGGAGCTGTGCCGGGGCAGGGGAAGTACTTCGAGATCCAGTTCAGCCGGGGTGGTGAGCCTGACGGGGGCAAGATCTCCAACTTCCTGCTGGAGAAGTCACGGGTGGTGAGCCAGAACGAGTGCGAGAGGAATTTCCACATCTACTACCAGGTACGGGGGGGCATGGGGCCGGCCGGGCTGCTGCAGGGGCCAGGGGCCGGGTGACCACAGCCCCATTTCTCTCCCAGCTCATTGAAGGGGCATCCCAAGAGCAGCGGCAGAACCTGGGAATCATGAGCCCGGACTATTACTACTACCTGAACCAGTCGGACACTTACCAGGTGGAGGGCACAGATGACCGCAGCGACTTCCATGAAACTATGGTGAGTGCCCAAGGGAGGGGGTCCCCAAGGCCACCTGCAGCTGGGTGGGGGCTGACGGGCCCCCCCGCGCCCCCAGAACGCCATGCAGGTCATTGGCATCCGCGGCGAGGACCAGCAGCTGGTGCTACAGATCGTGGCAGGGATCCTCCATCTGGGAAACATCAGCTTTCGGGAAGAAGGCAACTACGCTCGGGTGGAAAATGCTGACTGTGAGTGGCTGACCCCCCCCTGCTCCAGGGGGGTGAGCAGGGATGCTTGCGGAGACCCTTGGCCAGTTTGGATGAGGCCCTGAGCAACCTGATCTAGTTGGAGATATCCCTGTTCCTTGCAGGGGGGTTGGACTAGATGACCTTTGAATGTCCCTTCCAGCCCTAACCATTCTATGATTCTATGATTCTATGATTCTATGAATTGCAAACTGCCCGTAGCACAAATCCCTCGGCAGAGGAGAGAGGAACCATCAGCGTCTTCCCCACATCAGACATGGGGAAACTGAGGCAGCAAGCAAATGGCACAACCAGAGCTTAATTAGCAAGGGGAAAGATGCCAGGAGTGGCTTGCTGTGATTTAGCAGAGGGAGGACCGTGTCCCACGGCCCCGGTCACTGCACCGCCGTTGTCCCTTGCACTCAGATGGGGGGTCTGGCAACGGCTGCAGGCAGCGCGCCGGGGGCGTTCGGGGAGCAGGCAGCATTGATCACCCACCCTACTCCCTGCCTCTGCCCAGCCCTGGCCTTCCCTGCCTACCTGCTGGGCATCGACCAGGACCGCCTCAACGAGAAGGTCACCAGCAGGAAAATGGACAGCAAGTGGGGCGGCCGCTCCGAGTCCATCACCGTCACCCTCAACGTGGAGCAGGCGGCTTACACCCGGGACGCCCTGGCCAAGGGGCTCTACGCGCGCGTCTTCGACTTCCTGGTGGAGGTGCGTGGTCCTGGCGGGCTGCGCCGCGGGCGGCCGTGGGGCGGAGGGGATGGTCGCCATCCGCTCCCGCGTGCAGGCGGCTCTGCTGCCGTACACCCGCCGTGAAGGTGGCTCGTCCCATCTCTCCTGCAGTCTATCAACCGGGCTATGCAGAAGCCGTACGAGGAGTACAGCATCGGGGTGCTGGACATCTACGGCTTTGAAATATTCCAGGTATGTGTTGCTTTGGGATAGGAGACCAGCTGGAAAATGGCCTTCCCTGCTTCTGCAGCCAGAAAGGTGACTGGAGCCGATAGCGGTCCATGGCCTCAAGAAGGGTCCCTGGAGCAGCACGCAAAGGCTCTGCTGTTTGGGGTCCCCTCCGAGGCAGTGAGAGGAGTAGAAGCCGACTGAGCCCCATCTTCTCTTCCATCTTTTGTCTTTTCGCAGAAAAATGGCTTTGAGCAATTCTGCATTAATTTTGTGAACGAGAAGCTGCAGCAGATCTTCATAGAGCTGACCCTGAAGGCAGAGCAGGTATGGGGGGGTGCTGGATTGGGGGAGGCCTGGCACCAGTGCCCCGATTCCTGCACACCCATCACCAGCCAGTCCCGGTGCCATGGCTGGAGAAAGGGTGGGCTGCAGCAGCTCCCACGGGTCCTGGGTCCATCCAGCTGTCTCTGCGCTTCCCCAGGAGGAATATGTGCAGGAGGGGATCAAGTGGACCCAGATCCAGTACTTCAATAACAAGGTGGTGTGCGACCTGATAGAGAACAAGCTGGTGAGTGGGGGTCCCCTCCTCCAGCGGAGGGTCTCCTGGGGACACAAGGCACTCAGGGAGGGGGTGTTGGATGGACTGGGTGCTGTCCAGAAGCTGGTCCTGCCGGGGAGCATCCCTGGGAGAGCAGCAGCTCGGCATCCTTAACCTAAGCTACGGTTCAGCACAAAGCAGCTTTGACCAGTGCAGGGCACCTGGGCACAGCCAGGTGCAGGATTAGGCCTTTGGGCACCCATGGCTTCGCTATCCCCCTCCAGAACCCCCCGGGGATCATGAGCGTCCTGGACGATGTCTGTGCCACCATGCATGCCACCGGTGAGGGCGCAGACCAGACCCTGCTGCAGAAGCTGCAGGCGGCCGTGGGCACCCACGAGCACTTCAACAGCTGGAGCTCGGGCTTCGTCATCCACCACTACGCAGGCAAGGTATGGCACCGCGCACCCGGCACCGCGCACCCTGCACCCCACACACCGCACTGTGCACCCTGCACCCCACACCATGCACCCTGCACCCCGCACCTCCCACCCTGCACCCCAACACCACGCACCCTGCACCGCACACCCACATCCCGCACCTCCCACCCCGCATCCTGCACCCCACACCGTGCACCACACACCCCGCGCCCCACGCCCCGCACCCCGCACCCCACGGCCCTGGCCGCAGCGGCACGGGGCTGAGTTCTCCCCCTGCCCCCAGGTCTCCTACGACGTGAGCGGCTTCTGCGAGCGCAACCGGGACGTGCTCTTCACCGACTTGATCGAGCTCATGCAGAGCAGCGAACAGTGAGTCCCAGCAGCGCTGCGGTCCCGGGGCCAGCCCGGAAGGGCTGGGGCAGAGGGCAGCATCCTCAACATCCAGACCATAAAGCTTTGCTGGTCCTGCCCCTGCCCAAGCCACAGCTCGGGGTGCTCAGCGTCCTGCATCGCCCCGCGGGCGCCAGCAGCCAAGCTGGGTGAGCCTGGCAGCTCTCACCCACGGACTGTCACCTGCCTTTCAGCTCTTTCATCCGGATGCTTTTCCCAGAAAAGCTCGATTCTGACAAAAAGGGACGACCAACCACTGCGGGCTCCAAAATCAAGGTACGTCCCGGAGGCTGCAGGACGGTAGGTGCCCCTGGGGCAGCAGCAGGGTGATGGGCTCCCACCAACACCTTTAATGCTACAGAAGTCGGTCCTTGCGACAGAAACAGGCCAACGACCTGGTGAACACGCTAATGAAGTGCACCCCACACTACATCCGCTGCATCAAGCCCAATGAGACCAAGAAGCCGCGGGACTGGGAGGAGAGCAGGTAACGGAGGACCCTCGCCATGTATCAGGGAGCCCACAGAGCCTGGGGAACAGGACCCAATGATGGACATGTGGCCAGGACCGGCTTTCCTCCAAAAACTGCACCCCTGGGCTGGTCCCTCTGTGCTGTCCACAGACCCAGAGGAGCACGAGGCGGGTGCTGAGGAGCGTGCGGGGACACCCGTGGTCCTCTACATGCTCCGTCTGAGCCCCAAGAGGCTCTCACACAGCCAAGGGCATCCCCGTGCAAAGCAATGGCCAAAGGGCCGGGGCACGTCCCCCACCGACCTGCCGTCCCACACCAAGCGTGTCCCACACCGAGCGTGTCCCTCCCGGCTCCGCAGGGTGAAGCACCAAGTCGAGTACCTGGGGCTGAAGGAGAACATCCGGGTGCGCCGGGCGGGATTCGCCTACCGCCGCCTCTTCCACAAATTCCTGCAACGGTGAGCGACCACCGGCTCGGGGGGACGGCGGGTCCCCGCAGCCCGGCCGCAACTCACGGCCCCTCTCCCCGCAGCTACGCCATCCTCACCCCCGAGACGTGGCCGTCCTGGCGCGGGGACGAGCGCCAAGGGGTGCAGCACTTGCTGTGCTCCGTCAACATGGACCCAGA
The DNA here is from genome assembly GCF_009769465.1 of Tauraco erythrolophus. Classification (NCBI taxonomy): domain Eukaryota; kingdom Metazoa; phylum Chordata; class Aves; order Musophagiformes; family Musophagidae; genus Tauraco; species Tauraco erythrolophus. The sequence continues at coordinate 811,086 of NC_141492.1, read as the reverse complement.
CCAGTACCAGATGGGTCGGAGCAAGGTGTTTGTCAAGAACCCCGAGTCGGTAGGTGCCCCAGCTCTGCCCCTCGCCCCATGGGACGCAGCCGAGCACCGCTTTGGGCAGCGCTGGGGAGGGTGTGGGGTGCCGATGTGCGAGAGAAGCCATGCAGCAAGGGGGCTGGGGGACGCCCCGCCAGCCGCGCTCAGGACCCCGTGTGTCCCCCAGCTCTTCCTCCTCGAAGAGATGCGGGAGAGAAAATTCGACAGCTTTGCCCGGGTGATCCAGAAGGCCTGGCGCCGGCACATCGCTGTCCGGAAGTACGAGCAGATGCGGGAGGAGGGTAAGGCTGAGCAAGGACGGGGACACTGCCACCCCGGCACCCCTTTTGGGGTGCCCTTTGCTGGGGACGGCCCAGCTGCCAGAGCGGCAGCAGAGTGGCAACCCGGCTCCAAATTGCGGCGTTAAGATGGGGGATGAGGAGGTACCGGGTCACAAGATGCCCGAGGTGCACACCTTAAAGGAGTGCATGAATTTCCTGCTCCGATTTCCAGCCCTGCCAGGGGCTGCAGGGCAGAAACCGGCACCTCTCGCTGTCTCGCTCTGCATTTCACTGCCTGCCCCGAGGTGGAGAGGAGCAGCTGAGAGTCAGCACTTGCAGCGGGTGGGAAAGGCCGGCGGTCACCACCGGACCCCATCGCACATGTTCTCCCACCCTGCCAAGCGTGCAGCGAAATATCAAGGGGAAAAGCCCAGAAAGCAGCTGGGTCCCTCTCTCCCTCCCACAGCATCCCACAGGGTTTTTGGGGGCGATTAATGGCTTTCAAAGCCAGCCAAGCTCAAGCAGCTCAGATTCCTTCTGTGGCACAAAACGAGCCCCACTTCGTGCTGCCGCAGCCCGTGCGATGGCTCCCGCGGCTCCCGCAGCCGCTTTGGGAGGGCAGGGAGGGGCCGCGGGCTGAGCCACCGGCAGGCACGGAGCCCTGCCTGACCGGCGTCGCTTCGGGGTCCAACGCAGCCTCCAACATCCTCTACAACTTCAAAGAGCGGAGGAGGAACAGCATCAACAGGAATTTCGTGGGCGATTACCTGGGCATGGATGAGCGGCCGGAGCTGCGCCAGTTCCTGGCCAAGCGGGAGCGGATCGACTTCGCCGACTCCGTCACTAAGTACGACCGGAGGTTCAAGGTAGGCAGACCTGCCCTGGGCTTGGGACAGGCCAAGCCATGGGTCACGGTGGCTACCCTTGGGTGGGATGCATGTTGCGGGGCTTGTGCCCCCCTGCAAACACCCCCCACCCCCTGCATCTGCCCTTTCCCAGCCCATCAAGCGGGACTTCATCCTCACCCCCAAGTACTTCTACCTGATCGGGCGGGAGAAGGTGAAGAAAGGTCCCGAGAAGGGGCAGATCAAGGAGGTGCTCAAGAAGAAGGTGGAGCTCCAGGCGGTGAGCGGCGTCTCGCTGAGGTGCGTCCCTTAGCACGGGCTCCTCGGGGGGTCCCTGTGGTCGGGCTTCACCCATCAGCCCCACCAGCCTCTCCACCCACCGGTGCCCCCAGGCCCCTCGCCCATGGAGGCAGCAGGGCACGGGGCCATGGAGCTCCCAGCTGCCCCCCACTGACACACCTCACCGGGGTTGCTCCCTCAGCACCAGGCAGGATGACTTCTTCATCCTTCACGAGAACAATGCCGACAATTTCTTGGAGTCCATCTTCAAGACAGAGCTGATCAGCCTGCTGTGCAAACGCTACGAGGAGCTCACCCATGCCAAGCTGCAGCTCTCCTTCAAGGACACGTAAGGGTGGGGGCTGGGAGAGGTGACAAAGGACAACAGGATCCTGTCACCGTGGCCTCACGGCCTCTCTCCCCCCTAGACTACAGTTTCGGGTGAAGAAGGAGGGCTGGGGCGGTGGTGGCACCCGCAACATCACCTTCGTCAGAGGACAGGGCGACGTGGCCACCCTCAAAGCCGGAGGCAAAACCCTTACAGTCAGCATCGGGGATGGGCTCCCCAGGAATGCCAGTGAGTGCCGGGCTGTGGTGGGGGTGAGGGGGGGACAGGAACGCCGGGATGGTGGGGCACAACTGCAGGACTGAGAACACCGCTGGGAGCCAGCGTGTGCCCTGGCCCTGCGAGGTTCACCCAGGAGGAAACTGCTTCTGCTCGGGCGATGGGGCAGCATGGAGCGTTTTAGGGAAAAACTGTGGGGACAGTCCCCCCCCAGCCAGCTCTGAGGACTGTCACCTAACGGGGGGGGCTCGTGTCCCCCCAGAGCCCACAAGAAAAGGGATGACGCAGAGCAGAGGGGGCAGCAGGTGTCCAGCGCCCTCCCGAAGTGCCCCGCCGGCACCCAGAGGTGAGGAGGGCAGTGCCAAGGGGGGTGCTGGGGAGGGGGTCCCCAGCCTGGACCCAGCCAGCACTGCGCTCTTGGGGGGTGCAGGCTGAGCGTGGGCCCCTGTAATGTACCACCCCCGGGGCGGGGGGGGCTTTCCAGGTGCCTGCAGGAACGGGGCACCCCAGTTCCCACGCAGCGATGGCGGGGCTCAGCGGGCCACCTACACGGTGCCCCAGAAGCAGGCACGGGGGCCACCAGCCGCGGTGCTTCCCTCCCGAAATGCCAGCCGCCAGCTGAAGACGCGACCCCCATCCAAGCAGAACATGGATTTCCTCAACGTGCCTGACCAAGGGGTTGCTGGGTAGGTCCTGCCCGATCCCCCCCTCCATTCTCCCATCCCACCGTGCTGGTCCCAGGGGATGCTCGTTTCCTTCTCAGCAGCTCGACTGCCCAACCGAGCCACAGCTCGAGCAGGTCCGGGCTATCCAACCTTGCTGGTAGGACAACACCTCCCAGGCTCTTGCACATCCCAGTTCTCCCAGTCCGTGCCCTGGGAGGACCCACCTGAGCCGCAGGCACAGACCATCCCATCGGTGGGGGAGAGCAGGGAGGGAAGGAGGGTGCAGAGCATCCCGTGTCCTCCCGCCCTCCCCGGTGCGAACGCCGTTCCTCCCCGGTCCTGCAGCATGCAGCGCCGGCAAAGCCTGAGCCAGCGGCCGCCACCAGCCAGGCGCCCCAAGCCGCAGCCCACGGCGGCCGTGCCGCGCTGCCAGGCGCTCTACCAGTACATCGGGCAGGACACGGATGAGCTCAGCTTCAACGTGGGGGACATCATTGACATCCTGCTGGAAGGTACCACCGGGCTCCTGCCCTGCCCAGCTTCTCCCTGCCGTGTCCCGCGGCAGCACCGTGCCTGATCCGGCTCTTTTTCTGCCCCCCCTTCCCAGATATCTCCGGCTGGTGGAAAGGCCGGCTGCACGGCAAGGAAGGGCTTTTCCCTGGGAACTACGTGCAGAAGATCTGAGTTGGGTGCAGCAGCCGCGTGGCCAGAGGTGAGGAGGGGGTCACCGTCCTCCCACCGCGCTTCCGTCAAGGCTGAGCCGAAGGGACTGGTGGCGGCTCCGCGGCGGTTCTCCACCGATGCTGGTGATGAGGGAGCACTTCCTCACGAGCCCCCAGCCTGTGCTGGCTGCCGGGCTGTGCCAGTGCCAACCACCGAATCCCGCAGCTGCTTTAGATGGTGGCCTCTGCAGCAAGGACTGGCCCTGTGCTGCTTGTTCAGGGACTGGAACTGCTCTGTCGATGCTGGTGTATAAATAGGATTATTGTCAATAATTATGGTAAACGAGCAGACTCAACGAACCTGAGTCTGACTCAAAAATTGATCCTGGAGTTTGCATTTCACCCTGGTGCTCGCCCGTGGCTCCTGCTGGCCCCATGGCAAAGAGCCCTGCACCCCCATGACCCCACGTGGAGACGTGGGCAGAGGCACAACGAAGGCAGCTCTGGTCCCCCCACCTTGAACCCTCCAGAAGATGCTGAATTCAGAAACCCGACGCCTCCAAGAACTCAGCTCTGGTGTCTACACATCCCGGCACGGCTCCGGACCGCTCGGCATGGCCGGGAGCTGCTGGGCCAGCGGCGACAGGACAACGGGGCGCAGCAGGATCAGGGTGCCGTGGCCTTTCCCTCGTTTCCCGCAGGAAAAGCTGCGAGGACCACCTGGCCAAAGCCCACCAAGCTGTGGCAGCTTTTCCTGGCGGGGGTCAAAGGGCTGCTGGGGCCCTCCCTGGTTTGCCAGGTTGGGGGTGGGGGGGCTCGCCCATGGGGTGCCAGGGCCAACGCACAGGGTGGAAACCACCATCCTCAGCTGCACCAGCTCTGGGCTTCAGGGGACCCCCTCTGCCCCGACCCTGAGACAGGTGAAGCTGCGTTGGGGGGCGTTGGGGGGGGGTGACTGAGCCCATCCCGGCTTGTTCTGGGAGGTTTGCAGCAGGGAGAGGGACGGACGGTGCCGACATGTCAGGCCTTGTCCCTGCCTGCCCCCCCTCCCGCTCCCCGCTCCCCGCACCGAGCCCTGCGCCAGGCGGCGGAGGAAGTGACGACAGCCGCTCCCGTGGGGCCCTGCCTCAGCCTCGCGTCCCAGCCCTCCTCTTCCTCCTTCCTGCAGCCCCCCCCGGGCCTGCCCCCCGCCCCCCCAGCAAGCAGATCCCCTGCCCCAGAGATGGGGGGTCTGTAGGGGGGTTCAGGGGACCCTGTTTCCTCCAGGGTGGGGGCGGCACACGGCAGGAGGCTGCTGGGATGTGGAGTCCTCCCCAGCCCCACGCTGCAGAAGGTGGTTGGGGTGGTTGGGCCACCCCCTCACGGGCTTTTACCCCCCTCCCCGCAGTTCTTGGGGTGATTTTTCCTGTAAATCACAGATTTTTAAGAGTCCTTGCACTGCGGAGCCTGGGGGGGAGGCAAACAGACAGAACCTCTGTTTCGATTTTAATGAAAAAAATAGGCTTTGGAAACTCTGGGGGTTTAGGAAATTCCTTTCTGCACCTTCCAGCCCTTCCTTGGGGCTGGGCGGGGGGAGCAGCACCCTGGCAGTGGGTGGGGGGAGCAGCACCCTGGCAGTGGGTGGGGGGAGCAGCACCCTGGCAGTGGGTGCTGCGCAAGTGGGATGTTCCCACGCAGCCCTGCGAGTGAGTGGGAGCTGGGCCCCCTCAGGCACTTACTGGGGGGCTCTGAGGAGCTCCGGGTGCTCCAAGGGGCTCCATTTTTTTTGAGGGGCTTGGGGGTCTCTGAGGGGCTCCAGTTGCTCTGAGGGTCCTGGGAGGCTCCAAGGGGTTTGGGCTGCATTTAGGGGCCAGGCATGATCTGATGGGCTCGGGATGCTCCGTGGAGTCCAGGATGCTCCAAGGAACTTGGGGTGCTCAGAGGGCCCTGGGGTGCCTTAAGGGGTGCAGGGCGCTCCGAGGGGTTTGGGGAGCTCCAAAAGGCTCGGGGTGCCCGGGAACGCTCTACGGGCTCCAGGGCTTCCCAAGGGTCTCGGGTTGCTCCGAGGACCCCAGGACACCCCGAAGGCACCAGGATGCTTTGAGGGCCCCTGGGATGATGTGGGGACCCTGGGGTGCTCGGCGGACCCCGGGATGCTCCAAGGGCCCGGGATGCTCCGCAGGCCCCCGGGATGCTCCAGCCGCCGCAGGCGCTGGGGTGCGGAGCGCTCCTGCGAAAACACCCGGGAAAAACCGCCGTGGCGAACCGAACCGGGCCGGGCCCCCACCCTGCGGCCCCCGCCCCCCCTTCCGCACCGCTCCTTCCTCCTCCGCCCCCCTCCTCCTCCTCCTCCCCCCCGCCCCCCCCGCTCTCGCGACAGCTCCGCGCAGAAAATGGCCCCGCGGCCGCGCCGCCGCTGATGCGCGCTCCGGGCGGCGCCGGCCCCGCCGCAGCCCCGGTACGTGCGGGGACGGGCCGGGCGGGCACCGGGGCGCGGCCCCGGCAGGGGGGGCACCGGCAGCGGGGGGTAGCGGAGGGGGTGCCGGGGCTTTGCCGGGAGCCGGGACGAGCTCCGGGGGCTGCGGGCGGCGGGAGCGGGGGGGCTCCGGGCAAAGCCCGTGGAGGGGCACCAGCCGTGGGACTGCTGCCCACGGGGGGCTCCAGGGTACGGGGGCCACTAGCCGTGGGGCGATTAGCCGTGGCGGGTGCTAGCCATGGCTGTGCTGCTGTCCGCAGGGGTTAGTAGCCATGGGTGTATTCCCCATGGGGGGCTGCTAGCCACAGAAACCACTAGCCATAGGGGTGCTGCCTATGGGGGGCTGCTAGCCACAGAAACCACTAGCCATAGGGGTGCTGCCTATGGGGGGCTGCTAGCCACAGAAACCACTAGCCATAGGGGTGCTGCCTATGGGGGGCTGCTAGCCACAGAAACCACTAGCCATAGGGGTGCTGCCTATGGGGGACTGCTGGCCATGGGGGTTGCTACCTGTGGGGCTAGTAGCACAGGGGCAGCTAGCCACGGGAGCTGTTAGCCCAGGTCTTTGCAGGCATGTGTGGTCCGTGGGAGCATTGGGACCCGCTTGGCCCCCCCACCCCCACTGCGCGAGCCGGGGTCTCCCCCCGGTCCCTTCGTCCTCCCGCACACGTGGGAGCCGCTTTGTTGCTGTCAGGGGCTGCGGCTGCTCCGCGGCTGGGAGCCAAGGGGCTCCCGCTCCTCGGCCATGGCGTGAACTTGACCGTGGTCAGGGCTGCTTGGTCAGAGGGCAGCTTTGTCCGGGCTTGGGGAGGAAGGGCCGTCCTCCCCAAATGGCTCCTGAAAGGAAAGAGGGATTTTTTTTTTTTTTTTTCCAGCTGATGTAGCCCTATGGATCAGCCGACCGTGGGCAGCCACGTAAAGGTGGGCACCAGGATGGTGCGGGGATGTGGGGAAGTGGCGGCACGGCTCTTACCCGGGCACGTGCCACCAGGGTCACCGATGGCTTGGAGCAAGGCCAGGGGATGGCAGGGACCCCCGGGCTGCCGAGGGCGGCTCTGCGGAGAAGGCCGAAAGAAGAGATGTTCCCCAAGGAACTGCCGAAGGGCCTCGGCCGAGCTGCCCCCATGTCTGCCCTGGGGACACGGCACAGCGGCTGTGTGCGAGATGGTGCCTGGGATGCCCACGGTGCCACTGGCAGCAGGTTCGGGGTGGGCTCTGCAGGGCTCTCCAGGCAGATTTTTCTGAAAAGTGGGAAGCCTGCCCTTGGAGTGAGGCAGAGGGGACAAACGTTGAGGCAACAGCTTTGCTCCAGCCCAAATTGGGATTAGGGCACCCAAGCTGTGGTGGCCATGGCAAAGCCCAGGGCGACAGAGATGCCTGGAGCATCTTCCCCCACTCCCCAGCTCTTGCAGGGCTCCCTGTGATGTCCGAAGGCACCAGGAGAATTTACGACGTGCGTTTTAATTTATGACGCGCGTTTTAACCCCGTGACCGGTGGCTGGAGCGTGCCGGGGCGGGCGGGGGGCTCGCCGCGCTGGCGGCAGCCGTGCTGCTGTCACTGCCTGGGCGTCCTCCCTCCGCGCGCTCGGCGCTCACCGATCACATGAGCCCCCTTGTTCGGAGCCTTTGTCTCTCATCTCCTACGCCGAGGAGCTGCGTTTCGGGAAGCCTCTGCAACCTCTGGCCCTAGACCAGGCAGAGATGCTCAAATGGGATTATTTGTCCCATTTATCCTCCCTGGGAGGATTGTGAAAGTCTTCTGTGCTTGACGATACGTATAAACCTCCTGGTTCATTTGAGGGAGATGAGCCGTATTAATTATTAACTGAATCAGCACCGGAGGCTGCTCTGGGTGACCGGCAGCTGCAAACCCTCCTGCTCACCCCCGTCACCGTCAGCCCCCTGAAAGGATTTTTCCAGGGTCTCCATTCACTGCCGGAGTGATCGAGTTTGGTGCCAGCAGGTTTTCAGGGAGACTGAACCTGCGGCAGGAAAACCCTGCGAAAAGCGATGCCAAATTTGCGGGGGACTTCAGGATTCGGATTTCCAGGGCAGGATTTGCACCGGCACCGGAGGAGTCACATCTCTGGTGGCCGTGCGGGGTCACTGGGGATGGGGCCGGTGGCGGGTCAGCAGCACCTGGGTTGGAGCATCGCGCTCAGGGTTGTGGAATGGAGGGTCCTGGAAATTAGAAGTGTTGGACGTCGTCCCACGGGAGGTGACAAATGACGGCAAAATGAGACAGGTGCCACCAGCTCCCCGAAAACCAGGGCCTGGGCCGAGCATACGGTGATGCTGCGGTGCTGCCATCACGTCCGCTGCCGAACGAGCACCCGCGTTGAACGGCTTGGCTCCAACGGGACGTTGGCGGGGCTGCGAGCCGGGCACAGGCACACTGGCTGCAATGTGCACCCACGTCTGCCTGCCCTCGCCGTATCTGCCCATTAGTATCTGCTCAAGAGGCGTTTTCCCAGCTTTTCCAGAGGAAAATCAGCTTAAAACTCATCTCTGGGGTACCACCTGCAACCAGGGAATGGAGAGCAGCATCCAAGAGGGAGAGGAGGGAGGTTTCAGCCCGAGCTGCGACATCCGAAGGCCCCACTGGGTTTGACCCTGGAGCACTGGGAGCTCTGCCCTGGGAGCCCTGGCCCTGCTGCGATGCTGTTGAGGAAGAATTCCCTGATTTCTTGAAAAAAAATCACCTGTTCTCCTGCCGAGCTGTTGGTGCAGTGAACGCAGGCGTCCTGCTCCCTCCTGGCCTCGTTGGAGGCTGTCGGAGACTGTCGGTGCCCAGGGGACCCTCGGCAGGCCCTGGGGACAGGCGGTGGCACCCAGGATTCCTCTGGAGTCGGTGTAACCAGCGAGGACCTGGGGCCCTTCACTGCAGTCTCGTGGGCTCACACTACCAGGAAACGCTCCGGCGGCACCGAAGCTCCGCGGCTTCATGACGGCCACCGAAAGGCGACGGTGCCACGCGGATGCTGCCCTGCCTCGACCCTTCGGACGCATTGTGTTCTCCCTCAAGACAAGAATTCCTGACGTTTTTTCCCCAGCGGAACTGCGTTTCCCCCTCCTGATACCCCAAGCCTCCACCGAAGCCGCCGCGAACTTTCTGCGCGGTGTTTCCCCCCGCCGCGCCGGCCGCTTCGCGCAGACCGAGCGCACCCACCCCTCCAGCCGGGGCTGAATTTCCCCTCCCGGGACACAATCAGCCCCAAACCTGCCCCAAACCCCCCGCTCTGGGGCTGACCCCCCCTCTCCAACCACTGCAGGTTCCATCCCGCAGCACCGGCAGAAGCCGTTGAGCTGAAAAAAAGAAAAAACAAACGAAAAAAAGCAACGCACCCTCCAAGCAAAGCCACAAGCCTGGGGGCAGCCAGAGAAATAATCCCGCACGGATTTGCCCCCCCATCCCGCTCTGATTTACTGCCCGGGGTGTTGCCCGGGCAGTGACAGCTGCTGAGCCCGCCTGTGCCGGGCTAAAGCCACGCCGCGTGTGGCTGGGAGCCGGGCTGGAGCGGAAAAGCTGGAAAAATGCCTCTTGAGCAGATGCTAACGGGGAGGTCCGGGGAGGGCAGGAGGGGTGGGATGGGTACGGATGCACCCCGTGGCACCCAGCGAGCCCGATCCCCAGGGAGATTCCCCAGGGACATTTGCTTTGGGAGTCGCTTTTGGGCTGCTCCACAGCCCCAGCACTGAGTAAAAACAAATTATTTTTTATTTTTAGTAATAGTGGTAGTATTGGTGGTGACATTATTATTATTATTATTATTATTATTATTATTATTATTATTATTATTATTATTATTATTATATTTTATTTTTAACTTTGGCGTTAAGACACTGTTGAGGAATTTCCCAAAGCGAAGGACTTTTTGGATGTCTTTTTGCTGGGAGTTACTGGTGGCTTTTGGCGTGCAGAAGCCTCGTGCCGAGACTCCGTGAGGCCAAGCCGATGGAATTTTGGGGACCATCTGCTGTAGCTTGTGTGAAGGAGCCGTCCCGGCAGCGTCGGGCCCTGCTGCCAGTGCTCCCAGTCACACGATGGGACCTGCTGCTCCTCTTGGCTGGAAAACCCCTCGAAACTGGGGGTGGGTGCATCCAGCGAGACCCCTGAGCCTGGCTGGGAGCAAGAGAGGCTGGAGCGGCTCCGTGATGCCGGCGTCGGCGGTGCCAGGGCTGCATCACCTTGGTGGGGTGGGGGGTCCTGTGGTTTGAGGGAGGGGCAGATTTTCTGCCATAGATGCCGTGGGCTGGACCTTATCCCAAGGCAAGAGTCTGGCCATGCGTGGGGCAGGCTGTGCCGGATGGCAGCTGGGGGGGGACACAACTTTTGGGGGATTTGTGGACCATCCCTGGTGTGGGAGAAGCAGGAAGGGATGGCAGTGGCTCTGGCTTCAGAGCCTGGCAGCTGCTCGCCACGGGGGGCGGGGCACACACAGAGCCCCTGGGGCAGAGGTGCCCCAAAGCCCCGTGAAACCGGGACCTCCTGCCAGCTTGGCCCTGGAGGTCCCTGAGTGGGAGGGTCGGTCTCACAGCCACGGGGCACCGAGGAGGAGAAGGAGGAGGAGGAGGAGGAGGAGGCTGTCGACATCACCCTGTGCTGGCGTTTAACCTCTCGTCCTTGCGCTCGGTGTAGCGTCGGCGGGAGAAGACGCCGCTGGCGGTGTGTGTCTCGCCTCGTGCCCACCACCGAGCAGGCCATGAAGACGGAGAAGGACGAGGCTGTGCCCACCTTCTCCCTGGGGGGTAAATACACTGGAGAGGGGGCAGGTGAGTCCTTCATGCCATGGGGAGGATGGAGGGAGACTCACAGAATTCTAGAATGGGTTGGGTTGGGTTGGAAGGGACCTTCATGATCATCTGCAGGGACACCTTCCACTAGACCAGGTTGCTCAAAACCTCATCCAACCCGGCTTTGAACATCTCCAGGGATGGGGCAGCCACAAGTTCTCTGTGAGGTCCCTTTGGCAGAATCCCACCCCAGAGGGGTGGCTGGGAGCACCCTGAGGGTGTGGGTGGGTGCACACACGTGTGCAGGTGGCATCACCCACCATGTTCAAGACACCAACAAGTTTTGCCTTCATCACCGGCAGCTTTTTCCAGAGTGAAGACCCTCCTGTCTCGAACCACCCTGGAGGGCTCCTGTCTCTCCAGCCCCTTCCAAGCCAGACCCCACCAGACCCCCCACAATTGCCTGAGCCCCTGCCTGTAATGGGGGGGGAGGAGGGCAAAGAGAGGGTGGTTTAGGCAGGGGCTGGGCGCTGCCCACTCTGCCCGTGGCACCCAGCGCCCGCAGCCTCATGGGCTCACCCGGCAGGTTGCAGCGAAGCGGCTCTGCCCGGCGGCCCGATGCCAGTGGCCGGGAGCGGAGGGACCCCGGGGCAGGACCTGCGACCGCTGAAGCGCAGAGCTGCGGCAGGTGAGCCGGGCCCCAGCCCTGCCCCGGGGGGTGGCAGCGCCGGGCAGGGCAGGGATGGAGCCAATGGATCTGTCTCCTTCCAGGGAAACACTACCCATGCTCGAGCTATGGCTGCAAACTGGCCTTCCCCAGCATGCAGGAGCTGATGGACCACCTGAAGGTCCACTACAGACCCACGCAGTCCCTCGAGGGTAAGGCCGGGGCTCCGGGGTGCCTTTGTTTTGGCTGGGAGGGTGGCAAAGCGAGGCTCGAAGCTCCGGCAGGGCAGGTGGTGCCCGATACCTCCGGGAGATGCTGGAGACCCACTGGTGGGGCTGCCCCCACCCCGGGGGTGCAGCGGGGCTGGTGCTGACTCTCTACCCCATTTCTTTGCTCAGGCAAAACCTTCCAGTGCCCCACGCTGGGGTGCACGGAGACCTTCCCCAGCATGCAGGACCTCATGGCGCACATGAAGGTGCACTACAAACCCAACCGCTACTTCAAGTGAGTCCCGCTGGTCCCCGTCTCCATCCCGTGCCACCCACCACCTCCCTGCAGACACCCGGGGGCATCGCGCAGCTCCCAAACAGCCCCGAGCACAGCGGCTCCCACCTTTGCAGAACCCCCCTACCCAAATCTCGGTGGCAGACCCCATGCTGTAGGGGAGGGGGTGGTGGCAGATGGTGCTGACGCCGCTTCCCTGGCCCCGCAGGTGCGAGAACTGCCTGCTGCGCTTCCGGACGCACCGCTCCCTCTTCAAGCACCTGCACGTCTGCTCCGACAGCACCAGCAGCCCCGCGCCGCCCCCCAAAGCCGACAAGCCCGTCCTGCCCGCTACCTCCGCCCCGGAGAAGGAGCCCCCGGCCAAGCCGCCCGAGGGGCTGCCCAAACTCCCGAGCGTTATCCAGCCCCTGGAGAAAGAAGCCATCGTCCCCGGCACGGACTCTGTCCCGGCGGCCCCCGCCGCGCTCCCCACCAGCCTCCCCGAGCTGCCCGGCTCGCTGGAGGCCGTGCCGCGGGTCTCGCCGGCCCCCCACCCCTTCCCGCTGCTGGAGCCCAGCCTTTTCGGGCCGTCGTCCTTGACTCGGTTCTCGGGGCCACCACCCCCTTCCTCGGTGGCGGGGCCGTTCCTGTCCTACGTGCACCCGTCGCCCTACAGCTTGCCCCAGCCCCCGGCGCAGCATCGCCTCCGGCCCTACGTGCCGGGCCACGGCCCCCCCGTCTCCAACGCCGTCTGGAAGAAAAGCCAAGGTGAGCGCGCGGGGCCGTTCGGGCAAACCTTCTTCTGCTCCCGCCTTCACCAGCAGCTCCCGGAGCAGGACCCGCCGTCGGCCAGCTGAGGATCCCCCCCCCTCCTCCCGGCCCCGCGTGGTGCCACCCTGGACCCCCTGCCAGCCCCGTCCCACCTCCGCCCTCTCCCCCCCCATCCCACTCGCAGGGATGCTCGATTGAAGAAAGCACCAGCAAGCACCGAGAAACAAGCTGCCAAATTTTCCCAGCCCTGCTGCTCCCCGGCGTGCTGGGGGTGCGAGGCGGGGGGGCCGGGCCAGGCCTACCCTCCAGCGTGTCCGTTCCCCCCCCAAGGGAGGGGAAGACCTAATGCTTGTCTTGCCCCTCGATTCCCTCCGCAGGTGTGAGTGTCAGCCCACTCCTCCCATGCTTTGGCTCAGGAGTGACTCCAGGTTAGTTTGGCACCTACTGGTGGGGGGCTGCTTTCTGTCACTGGGGGGGTGGGGGGTGGCAAGTGGGGAGGGGGCACAGGGGATGGGAAAGGCCCTACAGGGCACCACGATGCTCCCCAGAGAGCAGAGGGGGAGGGCGGGCGCCCTCATTTTTGGGAGTTGTATGGAGAGGGGATGCCGCCCAGGTAGGCTTGGAGATGGGGGGGGTCACCAGCTGTGCCCCCCCAGTGAAGCACCCAGCTGGGTTCCTCTGGCACTCAAGGGCGGAAGCAGCAGGAGAAGGAGCTGCAGCAGCTGTCTGGGAGCTCGAGTCCCCCCCTCCAGTCACCCCAGCCCCGATGCCAGGCTGGAAACCACTGGCCTTTGCTCCATGGGGTGCGGAGAGGCGATGGGCAAAGGGAGGTCAGGGCTTGGGGGGGGGGCACAGCCTCGCTCCCTTCTCCCACGTTTGGGGTTCCTCCCCCTTGGGACAGGGACCTCCGTGTATGTGGGGCTCAGAGCCGGGGGGGCTCCAGCCCCCGTAGCTCCAGCCGGTCTGAGCCCCACAGCACCCGGGGCCGCCCGCTCTGCACCCCGCGCTGCTGCTTCGCATGGCTCCCGCTGCCGGGTGGGGGGGGGCTCCTGGGCACAGCCCCCCCCGGCTTTGCGCTGGGCTTCCCTCCTCGCCCGTCCTTGCAGGGCACGCGTCCAACAGCCGCATCGTGTGGGAGCACACGCGGGGCCGCTACACCTGCACGCAGTGCCCCTACTCCACGGCCTCGCGGGAGGAGATGACCCTGCACATCGAGGACCACCGCAAGAACCCCCCGCCACCCCCTGGGCGCCTGGACACGGAGATGGGTACGGGCCCGGGGGGGCGATGGGACGGACCCCGACTGCTGGGATGCTCACAGGGAACGGGCTCAAAGTGCCCCGCACAGACACGTACCCCACTGCTGTGGGGCGGGGGGTGACCCAGCTGGGTGCTGGGCACCCGCTCCCCAGGCCACTGCCCACAGCAGTGCCCCTGGGGCGGGGGGAGCGTTTGCCCTCCCTGCACGCTCCGTGCTGGGTGCCAGCCCCCGCACCGCCTCCCACGGGAGTCGGGGTGCAAGGGGCTCGGCCACCATGCTGACAGCTCTCTTCCCTCTTCCTCCAGATTTTGGGGTGGGCCTCACCTCCTTCCACGCCAAGCTGACGCCGGAGATGGAGAACTCCCTGTACTCCCAGCTCTGAGGCTTCTGGCTCCCACGGGACTGCTCCTGCATCTCCCCATCCTTCCCCCCCCACCTCCCCGCAGCCGGGCGGGGGGCACCGCACAGCCCCGTGCCACTGCGCTGGGACAGGGACCCCTTCCTGGGTACCGGGGGCATTGTCCAGCCCCGGCACGGGGTGGCAAAAGGGCAGATTTATTTTTTTTCTTCTTGACTTTCTACCCTCCCTCTTATTTTTGGAAGTGGCACCCAGAACCCTGCATCTCTCTCTCCTAAAGGTTTCATTGTTTTGGCTCCGGGGGGAGCCCGGTAGGTTGCTCAGGAGTTAGTGGACATCTCTGGAATGAGGTCTCGGAATAATAAATGGGAATTGTACAGGAGCGGCGGCCAGGAGAGCCTCTGTCAGTCCCCGCGGCGGCTGGGGGCCATGGGGGAGCAGTGCCACCCTTAAGGATTCCCACCCCCCCCACCCAAAGGAGAGGGCAGATGGGGGTGCAGGGGGTGTGTGTCACATCCCAAACCATGAAGGGCTCCCCAGGTCCCGCTTTTCCCGTGCAGGTGCCAGCCTCATCCGAGTGAAGCGAAAAGTTTGCTCCAAACCGGTTTGAGTGCAGATGTGCCGCTGCATGCCGGTGCCTACACCACTGCGCTCGCCAGGCACCAGCTGCCGCTGGAGCAAGGGACAGGAGCACCAGCACCCCACTGCTCAGCACCCCGGGGTCAGGTGCTGCCACCAGCCCCAGGAGGGGACAGAAACCCCAGGGGAACATTCCCCCCCGCCCCAGCTCAGCCCTGGAGCTGCCCCTTTCCTAGAAACACCCCAAAGCCCCATGGGGGGGGGGGGTTGACCCTCCCACCTCCCCTGCCCAGCCCTGGAGCTGCCCCTTTCCTAGAAACACCCCAAAGCCCCATGGGGGGGGGGTTCACCCTCCCATCTCCCCTGCCCAGCCCTGCTTTCTGCTGGCAGCACGTGCACAACCTGCTGCAGGTACGCCAAGCAGGGGGGCTCAGGGCAGAGCCCCAGCACCCGCAGCTCTGCCCTGTGATGAGGGCTCAGGAGGGGACACGTGCCTTCCTCCCGCCGCAGCCCCCGCACGTGCCGGGCAAGGTCATGGACCACCACGGATCACTGCTGCCTGCAGCCCTGTGCTGGGCAGCCTTGCCACGCTGCCGTCGCCAACCCACCGGGGAGGGCTGAACGCTGGGGAGCCACTGGCAGCATCAGCCCTGGAGGAGGTTGATGAGGATGGAAAGAAACTGGGGGAAGCGGAGAGCTGGCTGGACAGAGTGAGGCACAGCTCCAGTGCTGCTGCCTCCACGCACGAGAGGGCTCCCCACTGCAGTGGGGCGGCCCCACAGGCACCTGTCTCGGTGGGGAGAGGGTGGCACTGGGGCACAGCAGCCCCCCGAGCTGGCAGCGGCCGCAGCACCGCTCTGCCTCCTGGCTCTGGTGCTCGCAGGGCCTGGGGCTGCCCCCACCTCCCCTGTCCAGCACAGGCCCCCCTGCCCCCCACCAGCCCTGAGCGGGGGGGACAGACACATGGAAGTGACAAGTCTGAAGCCCCTGGTCGCTGAGACCTGATGGAGCAGCAACTCGTTACAGAGCCAGGGCAGGACCACGCGGCCCCAGGAAGGTGAGGGACCCCTGCAGCCCCCAGCAAGGGGGAAGCACTGCAGCATCGAGCACAGCTTGGGTGCCCCCGGCCCCAGCAGGCACAGGCAGCTGCCCCGACCACCCCAGCACAGCCAGCAGTGGGGCTCCTCCTCCCTGGCATACCCCAACACCCAGCTTCCGCCTCCAGGGCAGGACGCCGATGCCCACCCTAAAACCCAGCAGCAGGACCCTTCCCCAACCTCGCCGACCCTGCGAGGGGCTGCACGGTCCCATGCAGGTCCTGCAGCCGCATTCATGGCGAGTCTCCTCTGCAGTGGTACAGTCTGTGCTGCTCCTCCACCCCACGCCAGAGCCCCCTCTCCGTCCCCATCCCCCCCACCCCTGACATGCCCCTATCAGCCCCCCCCAGCCCCGCTGCACTTACCGAGCATCCACCCAGCGAAGCTCAGAGCAAATCCAGGCCGTGCTGGGGGCACGGGGCAGTCACCACTCCGAGGAGAGATTCGACAAAAATCACCCCAAAACTTGGGCCCAGCATTCCTGAAGGTTGGCTGCAGCTCCGATGTTCTTACCGCGGAGGCAGCGACGAGGACGACGTTCATTGCAATGGATTTTTACAAACTGAAGTCTTTATTAAAAGTTTTATCCAAATTTTGTAACAAAAGATACAAAAGGGCTGGAGATCCTTATTTCTGGGACTAGTCTGACCAATCAAACCCTGACAGTTACTAGGCTAATATAAAATCCATACAATCTGCTAAAAATGCAGGGAAAAATTAGAAGTAACTGCTGCTCTGAAACTTCTTTTAAAAATTCCTTTAACATTTATAACTTACTCAGTTTGCATTTTACAGGACTAGTTCTTCTCCGAATGGTTACAGCTACTGTACAATGCAAGAGACAACAGCAAGAACAGCACAAAGCAACAGAAAACTCGGATGTGCTGCAACACACACCCCTCCTCTGAAGGAACCGCCGCGGGTCCGCGCCTCCGAGCGCCGGGTGCCGACACATCGCCCACAGCAGCCACCGGCCACGCCACAAAGTGCCAGTGCGTCTGCACCCGCCGAGAGCCCCAGCAGCAGGAGGACCAGCAGTTACTCCCGTCCCAGCACGGCTCTCCGGCACCCAGCACCGAGCAGTTACCACCCCTCTGGTGCCACAGGGCCAGTTCTCCCCAGAAGCGAACGGACGCGCCGGGTGAACACCTCCAGGTAGAGGAAGGGCGGGCGAGGGGCCAGAGACCCTCCGGCGGAGAGCTACACCTGCCTGACTCCCCCCCCCGAGCCTTCCTCCTTCCAGCCACCGCAGCGTCGGGGGGACACGTGCTCTGCAGCACCGTCTGCGTTCCCGCAGCTATCAACACGAGTGGGAGAGAACTGGATTTCTGATCAACGCGTTGCTCTCCATGCTGGAAAGGGAAAGAGGAGGAGGAGGAGGGAGGAGGAGGAGGAGGAGGAGAAGGAGGACGTGTGCACCAGGCTGGCGCTGAGGCAAGTGTCCCGAGCTGGTACTGGCTAGCAGAAGGACCCTGAGAATATACAGGCTAACACGGTCTCCCGGGGAACGCCGAGTTAGGTGCATCACAGTGATACTGGTTGAACGTGTTCTGTACAGTGCGAAATGGAGTTTGACGGGAGCGCAGTATCCCTGCGCCTGCTCTTTCCTACCTCGTCCTAAAGGCAGAGGCGGCTACGGGGGTGACGAGAAGCCTCATCACAGCACAGACACTCGCAGCCGCAAAAATCAAGGCTTACTTGGGCATCCAAGTGAAAGCCGTCAGGGGGCCACCGGGAAAAATATTCCAGTTTATAAAAAAAAAAAAATAGGAAAGCGAGTGCAGGGCTACTGCAAGGTGCATCGTCAGAGGTACCAGGTCTTGCGAGCAGCCAACCCCCACTCCCCAAGACCCCAGGCACCCCACATCCCCAGCACTAAAGTATCTTCAAGCATCTCCAGAGATCACATCACCGTTATTTCTGCTCAGAGACCTCAGTGATCATCCGCTTTGAGTCCGTTTAGATGAACCAGATTTGCACCCACTGCTCAAGATGGCTCAAGCGTCTTCGGAAAGCTGCTCTGAGGGCACGCGGAGAGCAACAAGCCTTCTTTGCTGGCAGGCAGGGTGGCGAGCTGGAGCTGTGGATCCAGTGTGGCAAGGCTGATTTCAGACACAAAAGATACCCTAGGAGGAAATTATTTTCTTTTTTTTTTTTTCTTTTTTTTTTTTTTTTTTTTTTGCAAACTGCTGCACAAACCACAGAACGGAGAAAGCCTTTGGTCATGAGATACTTGTGAGAAAGTGAGCCTTGTATGGAAGATTCCCCTGAATGCCTACAGTATTCTACATCTTAAAAAAATATATTGTTGACGCTGCAGCCATACAAAGGGAGGAGGAGTGGGAGACGGGGATTTACAGTCTCACATAGACACAACGGGGAGGTTAAGACAAGCACAGTCATAGTCTGTAAAACTGATTGGCTCGCTCGGATCAGTCATCCTCATCATCCTCTTCGTCTTCTGGATCTTCCTCTCCTTCATCCTCTAGATTTCGTTTTCTCTTTTCCCCTCGCGGAAGGTCTGCAAAAAGAGGCGAAGCGTGAAGCTGTGCTCAGTCTCGCGGAACAGCATTTGAACTGCGTCAGCCGCCGCGTGCTGGGGGACACGCACGGACCGGGCTGGCACCATTACGGAGCGGAGATCACGGCACTCCGAAAAGCCTCAACTAGCATGAGACATGAACTATTTTCTCCGCCCTCCAAGCATCCCACGTTTCAACGGCTGCTTGAAAACGGGCTCTTTTGTTGAGCGCCCCTAAAAACGTGGCATCTGCAGAATTCAGTCATTCTGATCAAGCTCATACAAGGTCCTGCCAAGTCAGGCCAGCCACTGGCTTCTGTCAACATTCATTCAGGCGTTTGTTACGACCAGGAGTCTGGACTCAACTCAAGCAGCTCAGGTCTATTCTCCCTACAGCTCAGAGGAGAGAGGAACGCGTCTCTCCAAAAGCATTTCCTCACGCACGCTGCCAACATGAGCTTCTGCGACAGAAGCCCTGCTCCTGCACGGACTCTCCGTTCAAGCTACTTAGAACTGCTTTTCTAGGCAATTTCTCTCTCTAATATTGGGCAGACTTGCCCGGTTTGGTGGGTACTAACAGGCGCTGAAGGCTGTTTCCCCACCACCACTGTGCGACCCCTTGTTTCTAATCGCTACTCAGTAGTCAACTTAGGCACAAGCAACAGCTTCGGTGGTGCCCGTAGGCAGAAACGCTGCACCTTCTACCCGGGAAAAGCTGCAGGCAACAACAGCACTGCACCAAAGCTGGGGAAGCTCCACAAAACCAGCAAATGCATGAGACCGTGGAGGCAGCTTTGCAAGCGCTTAGTCTGTTAGGATTCGACTCACCATCATCAGCTTCATCTTCTTCATCATCCTCACCATCTTCCTCCTCATCTTCCTCCTGGAGTCAAAACAAGACGCTTTGTTGCAAGAACTACAATCCCACGAGCAAGGTCTAATTCAACAGCAACATCTTCCCTCGCCTCCGCTTCCGCCCTACTCTAGGCTCGGGGTGGCAGGTATGAGCCGAGCAGGGAGAAGCTGTTGGTTCCTAAATAGCTTCTTGCAACCCTACGAAGGGGCTCTATGGCTTTCTCACTTGGCAGTGATCATGGGAAGTACAAAGTCTGAACTGGCAGACTCTGTGGACGAGTCAAAGGTGTACAGGAAAAGCCAGAGCGCACGGTGGCTCCTCTGATCTGCCCACAGAGAGACTTCTGTGACACGTGGTCAGATGGGTCACCAGATTAAGGGAGAGATGTTCGACCAAACATACCAACACGGCGCTGCAGATTGATACCGATGACAGAAAGCCTCACCTCATCATCTACTCCATCCTCCTCCTCTTCACCTTCCAGATCATCATCTTCATCTTCTTCATCATCAATGACTTCTTCATCCAAATCATCTTCCTCTTCATCATCATCCTCTTCCTCACCTTCTACCAAAAGAAAAGGGAGGTGTTACGGTTCTCAAACACTCGCTACTCCCAGACAACACGCTCACATCTCCAAACCCAGTGCTAGGTGAACAAGCGCGCACAAAGAGTGCCAGCAACAAGCCCCGTCGGTGTGCAGCAAGTCACCTCTTAGCAGCCTGCCAAAGGAGGGAGCAGGGTTGTCCAGATAGCCCCTACTTTAATGGCAAGGGATAATCACCATTTGTTTAGCAACATGACCATGCAGAAGGCGAAAAGGGGTTGTTCTCCAGCAAGAAAACCAAGAGGAGAAAATCCTCACCTTCCCCATTCTCATACTCGTCTTCCAGTCCATCCCCATCTGCTTCAGGGTCCGAGTCAGGGGCTTCCTGGTCATCAGCATCAAATCCATCTAGGTAGGTGAGCTGGGGCAGAAGGGTGAACACGCTCTCCCGGTAGTTGATGAGCATCGTCACCTCACAGTTGAAGAGGTCCAGACTATGCAGGTTTGGCAACTTTTTCTGCAAAGATCAATCCGTTAGATTATTCACGAGTTGACACTGTTTGAAGATCAGGCAGCCATCAGAGGACAGCTGGTTTGCTACCCAGATCTAGTACAGAAGTGTCTTTGCACGCATTATTTGCGCCACGTGCTCCTCAGATGGAGAGAAGTTATCCTCTTGCTAACTGTAGGCAAAGATTTCTTTTCAGCTCCCCTGTCTAGTTTCTCCTCCTTGGAGCCAGCTCCCTGTGAAACCGTTTGCAAATCTTACTCCCTTCTGAACGGGTGGGCAACAAGCACAAAAGTCCAGCCCCCCAGGCAGGAGGGATCACTGAGCCGGACTCGTCCTGCCCAAAACATCAGGCAAAATACCCGAGAGCACAACGCGGGGAGACCCGCAGGCTGCGCCTGCGTGCCCGTCGGCACAGCCACAGCAGCTCTCCCGCTCAGACCACCGCACCGTGCACCAGGTCAAGTGAAGGAGGACTAGAAGAGTTTCAATCTCTTTCTGGAGGGGATGGCGGGACCAGAAGCAACACCTAATGAGGCAAATGCCCCAAATCAGACCTTTCAGCCACAGAGCCAGAGCCTTCTTCAGCACAGCTCAGATGCAACGGGAACCCCCTGCAACATGTGCTGCGAGAGCACCCAGGGTGAGAGGGTCCCAGCCCAGCACAACTGGGCTGATGGAATGGACACCTTCACTGGTGTCCAAGCAACTCATCTCCATGACACCCCAGGTGCCACCTACCTCAAACTGCATCCGACCCATTAACGGTCCTTTCTTAGATGGACACTGAGCACTGCATCCACAGTATTACTCATCCAGCCCAATTCCATGCTTCTTTTAGCAACTGGCTGCTGGTTTTCCAGACAGAGGAGCCATTAACTATTAGCCCAGCCTCAAACTGGACCCACTCATCTGTTCCCATCAGAACCACGAACTGCTGTTGGAACAGTTACCAAGACATTGGACTTCTGCTGCACAGACACGCTCCCCCAAGGAAACAAAGTCATCCCTTAGATTTCAGCACAGCCTTCCACTCACCAAGGGCTCCAGGGTATTGATGTCTTTGATCTTGTTGCCACTTAGATTCAAGTGTGTCAGGTTAGGAGTTCTCTCTGCTAGAACTTCAAGGCCACCAGAAATCCTGTTATCACTCAGCTCCAGCTGCCAGGAGGGAATATCACACGGTCACAAAGTGTCTTGGCTTGCGACATGGTGAATAAAATTGCCCTTAGAACCGGACTACAATGGGCACCCAAGTTCCAGACCCTGTTCGTTAGGCCACGCCACAGAGCAGCACTTCAAATTTTCACTTGAAACACCTTTCCCGTGGTAACGCAGCACTCGCAGCCACCCCCGTACCGCAGGACACAGGGCTACATGCTCTAAAATCCAAACATTTCTGATGTTACTGAAGCTTCCGACAGTAGCACAACAGCAAAAGCAAGAGAGAAAGGATGCTAAACATATAATGAACTCAAAAGCATTTCATTGTATGCTAAAACACAGCCTCTCTCACTTGCTCAGACTGTAGGCTACAGAGAAAGCAAAAGCAAATGGCCTTTTCTGGCAAATACAGGAAAAAACTGTCACCGGGGCCAGGACGCCTCAGAGCAAGGACTGCTGGAGATGGGACTACTGGTCTGACTCACCTTCCGGAGTTTGTTGAGTTTGGGGAGATTGGAGACGGACAGCAAGTTGATGTTGATCATGCTGAGGAACTCCAAGTTCTCAAAATCTGAAGAGAGACCAACGATCTTCCCATCGTCCGAACGGCAGTTATCAAGAACCAGCTCCTTCACCTGCCAACAGAGACACCCAGCAGCTGTCATCACGCCCGGCTAAGCCTCACCTCGAGTCTGTCAAACTGACGTCAGGCGCAGCGACCGACACTTCAGAGCAGCAGGTGTGTCTGAAGGCCCTCTTTGCTCACATTTAAGGGACGCACAGGATCTTAAAGCCAAATAACTTTTGTGAGGGCGCAAGGCAAGAATCCCTCACGGGAGTTAGGACTTCACCCTTTAAGCAAAAGCCAAGCAACACGCAACCACTGCACCACTCCACACCCTGTAGCTCCAGCCAAGGTCCACCTTCTCCGCTAAGAAGCATTAAGGGGTTGAACTGTGAGGCTGCATCAAAACATTTCATGCACAAGGGATCAGAGAGCTTTCAGAGTCAGGCTTCGCTACCAAGAGGCCAAACAAGGTCATCTGGTTTTGTCCCCTTCAACGTTTTCCCCCACGCCACTGGGGGTGCTGGAAAACCTGCCTCCAGAGGATTCGTTTCCCTGTGACAGTCTCCTTGCAGGGGTGACACATCTGCCTAGGCAGGTCTCCAAGCAGATGAGCTCAACCTCAGGTTCGTAGGGCACAACCACTGATGACAACTTATATTTTGCCCAGCACAGACTACACACAGAGAAGCCATCGCTACCCCGTAATTCGGCACAAAAATCAACCCCCCCTGTGGCATCAGGACCATGAAGCACCAGCACAGAACTGCTCCCCCCCAAATACCTGGAGGGTAAACCTGCCTGGCATCCCCCTCTCCCCCAGAGCACAGCTCCAACTCCAGCTCTCACAGGCCACTTCCAAAACTTGCTTTTACCCAGCACGTACTTCACAGCAAGATACAAAAAAATCAGCCTTGGCCAGAAGGCTCGTGGTGCTCTCCAAATTCCTCCTTCGCAGCACTCCCATTTCACCTCTCTTGCTCAGATCAGCCAACTCTTAGGGAATCATTTTAAAATCACTTTGCCTTACTGCCAGCAGAGCTCCTGGGCTGCCGTGCCAGCTTTGCAACAGAAGCTCCCAACAAATTAACGCTTAAAAACGGCGTCGCGGGTCAGGGCTCCGCGCTGCGACGAGTTTTGTGGCCGAGCCCGTTTTGCTCCCAACACCCCGGACAAGCCTCCAACTCCCACGAGACTCCGTCCCCGCGGTGGGGGCGAAGCCGGCTCTCCGCCGCTGTCGTTTTGTGGGTGCGGGCACGGAGACGAGCCTGGACGTTCATCAGGTTATGAACCAACCTGGCGCGGAGCCCTGCCCTGGGTGGCGGCGCAAGGGCTGCAGCGGGACGCAGCAGCCAGAAGAGTTTCTTCCAGCAGCATCGCCGGCCGGCACCGGTCCCTCCGCAGCGCCAGCGGCTCGTGTTCCCGGTGGCACACCGGCAGACCGCCGCGGGCGCCTCCTCAGACCGTTCCCGTCCTGCAAGTCCCCCTGCCGCGCACGAAGCGTCTTTCGTCTCTCCCAACAGCGGCACTTCCAGCCCGTGTCCCCCACGCTCGGTTTTAAGCCGCCGCCCGCGGCCGAGACGCGGCGACCCGTCCCCGGGGCGAGTGACAGCCACCGGCTATCCCGGCGCGGGGCGGCGAGCGGGGCCGCCGGCCCGGCCCGGGCAAGGGGCGGCCGCCGCGCCAAGCCCTTCGGGAGGGTGGGAAGCGCCGGGCCCGGCCCGTGGCGGCCGGCGGAGGGGGGCGGGCAGCGCCGGGCGGGACGGGCTCACCGTGAGGCGGCGGGGCCAGGGCTCTTCGTGCCCGCTCCGCGCCCGCGCCCCGCTCCCCCGCGGGAGGCCCCGCTCGGGCCTCGCCCGGCCGCCACACTCGGGGCCCGCCCGGCGCCGAGGCGGCGCTGACAGCGCGACCCCCAGAGCCCCGCGGCGGGGGGAAGCCGCGGGCCCGGGCCGCCGCCCCCCGCCCACGGGCAGCCCGCGCCCCGGCGCGGCGCGCCGCAGCAGGCCCGGGCGGCCGCTAACATGGCCGAGCCGCCATGGCTGCGCGGAGCCGCGCCGGCCTCGCTCGGCGGCCCCGGCGCGGCAGAAGGCAGCGGGAGCCAGCGCGGCCCGGCCGCCCCCCGCCGCCCAACGCCCCCCGCCGCGGGGCCGGGACGCGACGGGACGGGCCGGGACCGGCCGCCGCCGCCCCGGGCCGGGCCCCGCCGCGCACGTGCGCGCCGCCATGCCGGGGCAGGGCGGGGGGGGGGGGAGGGGGGAGTGGGGCTTCCCGCCGCCGCGCTCAGCGCCCGCAACCGCCCCCGCCTCGAGTCCCCCCTCGCCGCGCCGGACCCCCGCGGGCCGCCACCCTCCCTCCCCCCGCCGCTGCCCCCGCAGCACGTGCCGGCCCGGTTCCCCTCCCGCCCCGCCGCACGCCCTGCGGCCGCGGTACCTCGCCCGGCTTCTTGTTGCGCAGCTCCAGCGTCAGCCGCTTCTTCATCTCCATCCTCCCGCCGCCCCGAGCCGAGCCCGCCGCGCCGCCCCGAGCTCCCCGCGCCGCGCCGCTCCGCGCCCACCGCCCCGCCCCGCCCCGCGCCGCGCGCGCCGCCGCCGCCCCGGCAGAGGAAGGCGCCAACGGCAACAAAGGCGGCGCGCGCCGCGCCCCCTGCCGGCCGCGCGCGCTGAGCCGGGCGGGGCCGCGCGCTGGGGGGGCCCCGGTGCCGTCCGCATCCCCGTGCCCATCCCCGTGCCCATCCCACCATCCCCGGGCACCACGTTCCCGTCTCCAGCGCCATGGTCCTGTCCTCAGAACCACATTCCCACCCCCAGCACCACGTTCCCATCTCCCAGCACCACATTCTCATCCCCAGTACCATATTCCCATCCTAAGCACCACATTCCCATCTCCCAGCACCACTTTCCCATCCCCAAACACCACATTTCCGTCTCCCAGCACCATGTTCCCATCTCCCAGCACCACATTCTCATCCCCAGTACCATATTCCCGTCCTCAAGCACCACGTTCCCATCTCCCAGCACCACTTTCCCATCCCCAAACACCACATTCCCATCTCCCAGCACCATGTTCCCATCTCCCAGCACCACACTCCCACCCCCAGCACCACGTTCCCATCTCCCAACACCACATTCCCACCCCCAGCACCACGTTCCCACCCCCAGCACCACATTCCCATCCCCGTGCCAGGCCTCCTCTGTCGGCCAGGGCTGAGGCTACGCCTGCCCGCGGTGCGGCAGCCGGGGCGGCGGATAAAGCCGGGGTGTTGGTCGGGCTTTCTGCTAACGGCAGGACGAGATAACGGCGGGAACTCCCTCATTACTGTGAGGGTTACAGTGATGTTTGTCCTTTCTCTCATCTGATGGGCAGCCTGCAGAGGCCGGCGGCTCGCCCTGCTCGCGGCTGTGCTCTGGATGAGCTGGGAATCCTGCCGTCATGAGGCGGACGAGGTGAGGGTCGGCAGGGTGGCTGCAGCCTGGGAGGTCCATGGCTGCAGGAGGGCCTGACCCAAGCAGTGCTGTCGGGCCCGGCTGCGCTTCCAGGGTGCAACGGAGCCGGTGGGACTCGCTGCACGGAGCTCGGGAAGGTCCCTCACTGGGACACGGTGCCCCGTCCCAGGGACCCCACAAAGGAGGAGGATCCCTGCAGGATGTGGACACTGTTACTGATGACTTCATTAAAAACGATCTTAAAAAATATCCAGAGAAATCTCTCTGATCGACGACCAAGCCTCCCAGCAAACAGGAACACGAGGGCTGGCAGGACCAGGCTCAGAGCCCCTCATTGTCCCCTTTGGCAGCAGGCCACTGGCTTGCCTTGTGTGGGAGGAAATGGCTCTCTGGTACATCGCGGTTAATTTTTGCCCGTTGGCTCTAACATGAACCTTGTTTTATGAGGAGCAGAAAAACGAAGCAGTGATGTTCCGCAGAAGGGTCTGAACTCCGAAGGGGCCAAACCCGGGGTGGGTTTTTTAAGAGCAGATAAGAGACATCTCCAGGGAGAAAAACTGCATTTAATGTTGGTGCATTTTTTGCATCTCTCTGATCTCCCTCGCTCCACAGCTCGGTTCCTCCAGCCCAGCCGCACGTCAGAGAGCTCCCAGTGCTAACAGGGCACTGTGCCAGCCATAGAATCATCGAATCATGGAATGGTTTGGGTTGGAAGGGACCTCAAAGATCATCCAGTTCCAACCCCTCCACTACACCAGGTTGCCCAAAGTCTCATCCAACCTGGCCTTGAACACTGCCAGGGATGGGGCAGCCACAGCTTCTCTGGGCAACCTGCTCCAGTGCCTCAGCACCCTCAGAGGGAAGAATTTCTTCCTTAGATCCCATCGAAATCTCCCCTCTTTCAGTTCAAAGCCATTGCCCCGTGTCCTGTCACTACACGCCCTTGTAAAAAGTCCCTCTCCAGCTTTCCTGTAGGCCCCCTTTAAGTACTGGAAGGCTCCTTGGTGTGCCCCTAAGGAGCTCCCCCTGAAACGCCCAGCACTGAGGCTGCGTGGAGGTGGGCAGGTGCTGGGGAGGACAAAGCGTGTTGGGGGGGCACTGGGCACTAGAGGAGCCAGGAGAGTGCCCACTGCCGGGATGGGCCTGGCTGTAAGGCCCAGAGCATCCTCTTCCTGCCCTGTCCGGGTTAATCACATCCCCACGGGTGAAGCAGCAAGTGGGTCATAAAATCATGGAATCATTTAGGTTGGAAAAGACCTTTGAGATCCTCGAGTCCAACCATAAGATCATTGAGTCCAACTGTAACCAGGTGTCTCCTTTGCAGGGTGAATCCAGGCTCCTCTGGCCCTTTTCACCTTCACCGGGACCTACTCGGGAGGGCAGAGCAGGTCGCAGCCTCCGAGGGGTCCCCGAATCTCTCCCCTCCGAGACACCCCCCCCCCCCCCAGCTGGCTACAGCAGCAGCTTCTGCGGGCTGCCCCTGGGCAGAGCAGCTGGGAGATGAGCCCAGCGGACCCCCCTTGCTGATCTGCATTTGTTTTAAGGTCTCTTTCATGTCCTCTTTGAGGCTCGTTTCCTGTTCTTTGTAGAAAACAATGCTTCCCCCCCTCCCTGCCCATCCCAGGGTGGCTTTATCTCCCCTCCCGTGGGCTGCCCTCCCTCGGGAGCTGGGCTTTATGTTTGCCTTAAAACACAAAACACCGCTCTGCTGGAACCGAGTTGATTTTAAAGCCGCGGCTGGTATTTGATGTCTGGTGGATGATGCATGTAAACCGATGTAGATTTTCTGTGTTGGGGCAGATCGACGTGGAGCCGGTAATTTACTGTGCGAGGGACACAACTGGAAGGCTGGACCCTAAAGCTGACCCGGGTTGAAAGTCAGGTCTGGAGCTTTTCACTCAAGCTGGAGCACAGATGCTCGGAATGATGTATTGTCCGACTGTTACACAACGCAATATTATCTGCTCGGTATCGCACTGCTTTTTAACTGCTTCATTCCTAGCCCAGTGCCTCCTGAGAGCGAATCCTATAAAAACACACCATTACTGCTGTCTGGGCCACAAGGACCTTCTCACCACGCTGTGCTTTCCTGTCCTCAGAACAGGGACAAGATTCCCCCAGATCTCCCGACAGCTATAGATCCTCAACAGCTGATCCTGCCGGGACATACTGGGATCCAGCCACCAAAGCAGCTGCAACAGCTTCTCCTGTGGGACCCAGGAGCTGCACAATCATAGAACCATAGAATGGTTTGGTTGGAAGAGATTTTAAAGGTCATCTAGTTCCAACCCCCCTGCCACGGGCGGGGACACCTTCCACTACACCAGGTTGCTCAAAGCCTCATCCAACCTGGCCTTGAACACTGCCAGGGATGGGGCAGCCACAACTTCTCTGGGCAAGCTGGTCCAGTGCCTCAGCACCCTCTGGGTGAAGAATTTCTTCCTTAGATCCCATCGAAATCGCCCCTCTCAATTTAAATCCATTGCCCCCGACAAGCCCCCAATGAGAGCTGGTCCCTGCATAGCTGAGCTGTTCCACCGAGGCGACTTGCTCCAGAGAGAATTTCTGGGGCAGTTTGGGGATATTCAGTGATCTCCTCTAGCTGAAGGATGTGACCAGGCGATTTCACTGCAGATTTACAAGCCAATAAGGCATCTGCTGCGGGACCAAAAAAACCAGTGCCCACATGCACCCCACCTACCCCTGAAGAGGAGGCGAATAAGGCTAACACAGTCCTCGGTAGCTTTTAGAAGACATTTCCATGATTTTTGTTTGTTTCGCTAGTGGAAACCGGGGATCTAAGACTTGCCGGGCCCGATGTGCTGGGCCCCCGGTGTCCTCCCCCTCCCTCGGCTTCCCGGCCGGCCCTGCCCCGCGGCTCTCCCGCTGCAGAGCGGCTCCGGTGCCGGCAGAGGGAAGCATCCCCCCGGCCATGGGCAGCGGCGGCCCCGGCAGCCCGGCCAAGGCCCCCCGGGGGCTGGAGCCCGGCCCTGAAGGGTCCGGGGGGGCCCGGTGGTGTGAAGGGGAGGTGGGAGCCGGAGCAAACGCTCTGCAGAAGAAGAGCCCGAGCGTGGCTGGAATCCCCGAGGTGCAGCCGGGCAAAGGGTGCTGATCTGGGGTAAAGCCAGTGCTGGTGCCTCCCGCCAGGCTCTGCACCTCTTATCCATAGAATCACAGAATCATAGAATGGTTAGGGCTGCAAGGGACCTTCAAAGGTCATCTAGTCCAACCCCCCTGCAAGGAACAGGGATATCTCCAACTAGATCAGGTTGCTCAGGGCCTCGTCCAACCTGGCCTTGAACGTCTCCAGGGATGGAGCATCCACCACCTCTCTGGGCAACCTGTTCCAGTGTTCTACAACTCTCATGGTAAAACATTTTTTCCTAATATCCAACCTGAATCTACCTCCCTCTATTTTAAAACCATTACCCCTTGTCCTATCACAACAGGCCCTCCTGAACAGCCTCTCCCCATCTTTCCTGTAGGCCCCCTTGAGGTACTGGAAGACCGCTATAAGGTCACCCCGGAGCCTCCTCTTCTCCAGGCTGAACAGCCCCAACTCTTTCAGCCTGTCCTCACAGGAAAGGTGCTCCAGCCCTCTTATCATCTTCGTGGCCCTCCTCTGGACCCTCTCCAACTGGTCCATGTCCTTCTTATGTTGGGGACTCCAGAACTGGACGCAGTACTCCAGGTGAGGTCTCACGAGGGCAGAGTAGAGGGGGAGAATCACCTCTCTCAACCTGCTGGCCACGCTCCTCTTGATGCAGCCCAGGACGTGGTTGGCCTTCTGGGCCGCAAGAGCACATTGCCGGCTCATATTGAGCTTCTCGTCCACCAGTACTCCCAAGTCCTTCTCCTCAGGGCTGCTCTCAATCCATTCTCCACCCAGTCTGTATTTGTGCCTGGGATTGCCACGACCCAGATGTAGGACCTTGCACTTGGCCTGGTTAAACTTCATGAGGTTGGTACGGGCCCACCTCTCCAGCCTGTCGAGGTCCCTCTGGATGGCATCCCTCCCTTCCAGCGTGTCGACGGCACCATGTGACCTCCAGGCGGCTTTTTGTATTTTTGGGCAAGACGAAGGTGTCCGAAGGCTTTGGACGCTGCCAGCCTCCCTCCAGGCACTTGGCAGAAGCGCCTGAAACAGTCGTTTTTTGGGGTCTCCAGAAAGACAGCAGGGAGGAGGAGGCACTTCCAGAAAGAGATGACCCGGGTTTGCCTCCGACCTGGACACCGTCCTTCCGAGAGCACGCAGGAGTAGTACCCAGGCAGAGAGGGAGGCATGGGGCTGGCACTCCAGTTCACACACAGGATTTCCCCAGTGTAGGACAAACTCATGATTCTCTCATATTTGCAGCGTTTCTCCTTTAACAGTGTGGTGGGGGTATCAGCCTGTCCCCCTTGAGCTTGCTGCACCGCAAGGGCCTTGGCAGGCTGTGCAGTTTGCGCCTTGATATTTTACCAGCCAGTCAGTGATTGAAAAAGAAAATTCAACCATTTTCCCTGGAATGTACCTGTCATGTCCTGCCCTTCATGACAGTCTGTACCTGGTTTGAAACACCCAGGCAGCACCCAGGCTCCTTTGGACTCCAATAGGGAAGCTGAGCCATGTAGCAGGGAAGGTATTTATCCACCATCACCCTGTAGAGAGCCAGTGCCCTTCAGACCAGCTTCTCCCAGCAAACACAGTGTCATTTCCATCACAATCACTGCCTTGGAAACACAGGGTGGGAATGGGCCCAGAGAGGTGGTAGATGCCTCACCCATGGAAACATTCAAGGTCAGGTTGGACGGGGCTCTGAGCAACCTGATCTAGTTGAAAATGTCCCTGCTGATTGCAGAGGGCTTGGATTAAGTGACATTTAAAGGTCCCTTCCCACCCAAATTATTCTATGATTCTACAGCCCCAAGGAGAACAGAGAGACACAGGAGGGATATAGCTCAGGTGAGATTTAGGGAGACAAGGCTGCCTTCGGCCAGGGGGGCACCATCCCCATGTCACTCCACACAAGGATTTATCACCTCCAAGCTGACCCAGCACCACCCAGGCTGTTTGCAATATTTGGTAAAAAAAGAAGGAGGGTGGTGGATAATTACTATTTTTACCAACTCTGCGATGTTTCCCAGCTCAGCTGGACCAAGCAATAACACCAGGAACTGTCATCACGACTATTGCTGCTTTGTGCTACCACAGGATTTTGGGTTCCCTGTAAAGGGGCCAACACCCAGAGAGACCGCAGAGAAAACCTGTCCCAAAGAGGTTACAAAAGGCATGAGACACAGTCAGGAAAGGGACTTCAGGTGCTTCAGGCCCCAAGATGCACCCCTGATGTTAGGGTTAAGTAATCATAGAATCATGGAATGGTTTGGGTTGGAAGGGACCTCAAAGATCATCCATGGGCAGGGACACCCTCCACTACACCAGGTTGCTCAAAGCCTCATCCAGCCTGGCCTTGAACACTTCCAGGGATGGGGCATCTACAACCTCCCTGGGCAACCTGGTCCAGTGCCTCACCACCCTCAGAGGGAAGAATTTCTTCCTTATATCCAATCTAAATCTCCCCTCTTTCAGTTTAAATCCATTGCCCCTTGTCCTGTCACTACACGCCCTTGTAAAAAGTCCCTCTCCAGCTTTCCTGTAGCCCCTTTAAGTACTGGGAGGCTGCAATAAGATCACCCCGGAGCCTTCTCTGCTCCAGGCTGAACAGCCCCAACTCTCCCAGCCTGTCTCCATAGCAGAGGTGCTCCAGCCCTCGCATCATCTTCATGGCCTCCTCTGGCCCCGCTCCAGCAGCTCCATGTCCTTCTGATGTTGGGGACTCCAGAGCTGAATGCAGTATTCCAGGTGGGGTCTCATGAGAGCAGACACAGTTTGACTCCAACATAGCTCTGAGGTGTAAAATCGGAGGTGTAAATCATCCTGTGTCTGCTGGGATGGACACCTCCAGGGGACCCCATGAAACACCTGTTGTCCCCCTCAAGAGCTGCAGCGGACACTTAGTCCAGAAGGACGACACACGCAAGCAAACAGGCACGAAGTCTGTGTGTAGGATTCCCAAATGCCGCCGCTCTTTGCTTCATACCTCAAAAATACAGGGTTGAAGCAATTCCTGCCTCCTCCTTCAGCACAGCACCAAGACCCACGACATCCCTGTCCCTGTACCATTTTCCTGCCACCTGGATCATGCTTCAACCCCCCCCAGTCTCAGCCAGCTGCTGGCATTTCTGTGCAGCATGAGCATCGATGGGTGAACCCCGAGGTCTTTCCTTTCTCTGGCGCTCAGCTCTGATCCAGCCAAATTTCCTGCCTCCAGGCTCAAAACCCCTGCCTCTCCACCTCTTTGTCTTGACTAGAGAATTCCTGTGAAGGGGTGGAGAAAATCAGGATTTCTCCCTTTATCACACTGCCGCTCAGTCAGAGCTGCACTTGCCCCTAATTTGCAAAGTTTGTGCTAATATTCTGGTTACTTGCAGGAGTAACATTGCAACAAGAGCATCACTGGATGAACTGGAGTTCATCCTCATCACCTCCACCATGCCAGAGCACGAGAGGGTTTGCTGTGCTCCGCTCACAGGCTGCGGTGAGATTTCAGGACATGAAGACAGGGTTTGGGAAACTCTGCTCTTTGGGAAACAGTCTCACGGGTGCCATGGGGAGAGGTGTGCTGCAGGCGGGATGGCTCCATCTCCCAGTTCCCATCCCAGTTTCCCAGTCTCAACAAGGCTGCGCTGGGGAGATAGGCAAGGACCTAGCCTGGAGGCTGGGTTCCCAGAGCAACCTCCTCCTCCATCACCAACCGTTGTGCAACCCTCTCGCCCTCCCTGCAAAGGGTGCTGGCAGAAACCCTCGCAAGCGGGTGCTGCTCGGGGTGCAACTGAGCTTGGGAACCAGCCCCGCACTGGCACCGGAGCACGGGAGAGCCTGCAGGCTCCCTGCTTCGCGCCACGCCGGATGGCACACGCTCCAGGCTCACACGTCCCGGCTGCGGCTGCGCGACGGCACAGCGTTGGCCCCTCACACGTCACACGTGCCTTTGGAGATGGGACGGGGTGGCCGGATCGGGCCGGAGGCAGGCAGGGCTGATTTTACACCTCGGAGCTGTTTTGGAGCCAAACTCAGCCCTGATGCAAGCAGGAAGTGAACTGCACCAACCTGGCGTTATTTTGGGCCCTTCGGATTTACCTCTTCATTTACCTAGCGAGTTGCCTGCAGGCTCAGGACTAGTTGGTTTTATTATTTAGAGATGGTTTTCGCTGCTCCCAAGGATAGCCAGAAATTAAAAAAGCAAAAACACAGTCAAGACGTAGGGAGTTACTAAACGAATAAAGGAAATGACTACGCTGGCGAGGGTGGCGTGGGATGGATGTTCAATGGAAAGCGCGTTCCCAACCAGCTTCTCCCCATCGGTCGGCCGTGTTTGGTGACCGCCAGCAGTGACCCTGCGGCAGCTTCTGAGAGAAGAGCAGCACACGCTTGCCAACAGATCAGGGCTGGCACAACCTGGAAAACAGCATCTGGAGCTTCCTATGGAGCGTGCACAGAGGGGCACCTGTCTTCAGGGGTGCATCCAGCTCCACGTTAAGGCCACCAAGCACAGGATCTGCAGAAGAGTGGTGTGGTCTTGATGTGAACGTGTTTTATTGTGCAGGCAGCTGCGCTCAGACCATCGCCTGGGCACGGGCACACACACAGAGGCTGTTAAATAGCTCGCAGGGGGACACAAGCATTGCTTGTTACTGTCGGGGTTGAGTCTGAATCACAAAGGATGCTCTCTGCTATGAGGGGATCTCATTGCTTTTGGAAATGAGAGGGAGGTTTGTACCAGGCAGTGGTTGCAGGGGGTGGAGAGAGTCTTCCTTCTGGTCTCAGAGCCCAGGCACCACACTGGGAATGAAGAGAGTGGGACATGGCCCCTGCTCACACTCCTGCCGGATCTGCTCTGTGGCCGCTGGTGGCATTTGTGTGCCCTTCTCAGGCTTTGCTATTTCAGGTGACTGACTCTTCCAAGAAGTTTATCTAGTGGTGCTTCTAAGTGTCACCATGTTCTCATTATAAGAACCCCTCTTGTCTGCCCATGAGGCACTCACACCAAAT
This sequence comes from Tauraco erythrolophus, assembly GCF_009769465.1. NCBI lineage: Eukaryota > Metazoa > Chordata > Aves > Musophagiformes > Musophagidae > Tauraco > Tauraco erythrolophus. Next base: position 777,661 of record NC_141492.1, on the reverse strand, counting down.
TTCTGTTTTCGAAACAATGCACAAAGGGAGACTGTGTTAAATATTAGTCTCCCTCTATTTTTGTAGGCAGACAGAGGTTTTGGAGCATCTGGGATGGGATGTGCTTCTTTGAACAGAGATGAGAAACTAGACATGGCACAGGGATATGCACTGGGAATGACTGGGGTGGGATGGGGAGGTAGCAGGGAGGTGCAGTAAAGGGCCCTGGAGGACAGGAGCAAGGAACAGCTACACGTTATTTCCTCCTCCAGAAGTGACCCAGCTGGAGGCCACCCAATGCAGCCATCAGGCAGCAAATAAGCAAAATGAGGAACTTTTTCACCCAGCACCTAATTAAACTGGACCTCGTTGCCACAGGATATGACCTCAAAAACTAACCTTTAAAAGCTTGAGATAAACATATGCAGGATTGGTCTGTTCTGACCAGTTAAACGTGATGGTCCAGGACCTCCAGCTAAGGAAGTATTAAGTCACTGACCACCAGAAGATGGGGCAGGATTCTTTCCTGCTTGCCTGCTTTCTTTATTCCTTCCAACAGACCAACACTGCTGCTGACAGGGTCAGCCAGGTCAGGCAAACCTGTGGTCTGCCTTCTTAAGCACTTACGGAGTTTTAACGAAGGCATTAATTCCTCGGGCTTTACCCCATCCTTCACCACGAACCAAGATGCAGCTTCTCCCTTCCTAAAATAGAGACAGCAGCTCCCGCTCTCTGCCCCAGGGGAGCAGAGAGAAAAGAGGGGCTGGGGGGTCTCCCCTTGCAGTACCCAGAGACGACCCTGGCTGAAGAAGCCTCTGGTTCCCAGAGCCTGTTGCGGACTCTGCGGCTCAGTCTCTCACAGACCTTGCACAAACCATCACTGGCTCCTCCTGCCAAGCTTTGCGCCACTCCGAGAAAGGATTGCAATGTTAGATAAACAGATCTACCTGGGCACGGAGCACTGCCAAGCTTCTGCCAGCTGTGATGTAAAGCTGCGGGCTCAGCCTAAGCAAAAAGGAACTTTCTCTTCATCACCTTCCATTTTCACACCTCTTCAGAGTCGAGATTCCTGCAAGTTAGAAAGGAGGCAAGCTTGCTAGATGCAGGGTTCTGGTTTGGCAAGAGGTGCCTCCCTGCTCGGTATCTGCTGAATTGGAAACCTTCAGGGACTCAAGGCAGCCCTTGCTGTGTCTGTGGCCCACGTCTAACTGGGAGAGCCCTGGTTGTGCTGTTACAGCACTGCTGACAATAAGGCGATTTTACTCTCTCCTGGTTTGGATAACAGATTTTCATCTACAGGGAAAGGAAAACGAGGGAAGTCCCCACTTAGCCCCTGCATGTCCAGCAGCTCCTGCCGAGTTACAGGAGCCGCAGTCTCTGCAGCGCACACACAACTCAGTAGAAGCAGCACATGACAGATGACAGCACTGGGAGAACTTCCTTTAATTATCACTGTTATTGTTGTTACAATTAGCAATTAAGGCATTTGTTTTAAACCTCTCTGTATTTCAAAACAAGCATGAGGTGGTCAGATTGGCAAAGACTATTGGGATAACTGGTATGGCATCCTGCCTGGAGTAAAGATAATAGAGTGCCTGGGTGATTGCTCAATGATGATAGATTGATAGGGAATTTCTCTTAGACCCTGACAGCAACCCTGTAGGGCCTGGCAAGGCTTGTGCTGGGCTGCTCTGGAGGCTGACTTGCACAAGTACCAGGGCCACGGTGTTGTCAAAAGCAGGTGTTTCAGACATTTGAGGCTTTAAAGCCACACCTCGTGTGGGGTGCAATCTGTCTCTGCTGTTGCTACTGATGCTTTTTGCTTGCCTGGAGCCCCTGCCCTACCTGGTGAAGAAACACAGCTATTTCCAGCTCTGCAGAGGTGACTAAGAACCAGTACATCGCTCCCGGTAGGCTACGCAGCAGCGATGGAGACGAATGCTTTCATTTGGCTGTGGAAAGCACATCCAGCTTCAGCATGCCTCCTGCTGCTGGTAGTATTTCTTCCAGACTGCAATTTGCTAAACAGCTTCCAAACCAAGCAGAGGACGTGATTCCTGCCCTGTGGAGCCATGAATGACAGGGATTATCTAACTATTCAGCGTTAGCAAGGCTCCCAGCTCACCTGCCTAGGTTTTTATACCTGGAAGCATGAAATTGAGCCCCGAAGCTAAAGACGTGTACCAAAAGCAAAGGAGCTGGCAGCAGGACGGAGCCTGTTCATGGTGCTTCAGGGCCTTCCTGGACACAGGCAGAGCATGGAAGCAGGGCACTGGTGAGCCAAAATGCCTGGGTTCCCTTCCCGACTCACTCACTGCCTTGCTGTGAGAAGGGAGCTAAGGCATGTCGTCTCCTTCCACCCCAGTGCTCTGACTCACGCTTGCTGAGCAAACAGCAGAGGGGATGTGGGATGCCAGCACTCCCACCTCACCTTCCCTGCCCCCGCTGTTTGTTACTGCCCCTTTGCCAACAGTCACAGCCTCACACCAGCCAAGGCAATAAAAAAAGACACGTGCCTCTGAGCCACAGTTTCTCCAAATGGGCTTTTTTAAAAAAATCCTTCATTATCAGCAATTCAGGTGGAAGCCTCCGAGATGCCATAGGACAAGGCAGGTAGGACCAGCCTCAGGTTAAGCCACTGGATTCTCCTAAGCTTGCCCATCAGAGTCCCCATATCCCTGTTTTGGTGGCACCAGCCGTGGAACTGCTTCCTCACCATGAGTTGTGAGTACACAGTTATAAAACACTCGCAGCTGGGCACTGAGGTTTCAGCTTGGCTCTTGTGAAAGCCTCTGCCCCTTCCACTGCCCGCTGTCAGCTGTTTGGTGCAATACCCTCGGACCCTGCAGCCTGTCCAAGGAGTGACAGACGAGCTGGGATGAGGCTTTGCAGGTTAAAGCATGTCCCGTATCACAAAATCTGGGACGTTGCCTGGGATGTGGGGTCTTGTAAGACAGCATCGGTCCCAGTGAGCAGGAAGGGAACCGCTAAGGGGGCAGGATGAGAAACAAACCTCGTCCATGAGGTTCCCTTGCAAACCCTGGTGCAGAAGAGACACATCTGAGCGAGCCAAGATGTCACATGTTAGAAGAAAGGCAGAGAGGATGCAGCAAGTCTTAGCAAGGAAGTGAGGACTTTGGGTGAAGCTTTGAGAGAAAGAAGTCTCAAGTACAGGAAGGATTAGGGGAGTCTCTCTACGTAACTCTCACATGAGACCCTGGGCACCCCCATCTTCCCAGCCCACTCCCATGCCAGCATGTTCAGCATCCCAGGCCCTTCTGACCACAGGCAGGAGAATGTAATCATTAAGAGGAGCTGGAAAGGAGGACTCACCAGGAAATCTGCCTCTCTCTTTACGACCTGAATGCTACTTATTGATGAATCAGGGAACCTGCAGATTTGTGACATCCTCAGCAGTAATTTATTCATTATGTGGCACAGGATGTATCGGCGATGCTTGGGTGCTTTGTTCATCTCAAGGATGCCAGAGGTTTTGGGATGGGAAAAACTCATTCTTTTCAAAGATGTTCATATAGGCCAGGCATCACGTGTCTGGGCAACGATCTGTTTTATTTTCAAATCCATCTCTGCCACCTTCTCTGGCCAACACTGTACCTCACCTGCCTCCCTTCACTGTGGGATGGGCAAGTCACCACTTGTTTCTCACCGAGATCCCCTGGGGAGCTGGGTACCTTCTTTCAGCATGTGCACTCAGCCTCCCATTCGCACGGTCCAGTCGGGAGTTGTAAGTGAATAAGAAGCAAATTCGGCCCAGACTTCCTCAACGCAAACCCCGCAGTGCAGCCACCCGGGCGGTGAGAGCAGCTCGCCGAGGATTGCCTCTGAGCTCCTGCTTCAAGTCGCATCGTCTGTCCTCGAAAGACACCCAGCCTTGACTTAGTCGCGTGTAACGGAGGCTCCACCGTGTTGTAACAGAAGCTGCTTCGGTGGTTAATTATCCTTTCATTTCAAAATGTGTGTGGATTTGTGAGGCTTTTGTAAGCCCCAGCATCTTTAGGAGGTGTTGCTCAGGTCTCCCAGGTACAGTCCTTTTAATAGAGTTATTAAAATAAACAGCTAAGCTTTCCAAAGAGCCATTCTCCAGGGCAAATCTGAAGTGCCACAGCAAAGGCTGCTGTCTGATCCTACTCTTCAGGGAGCACACGGGCAGGGACAGGGACACCTTGGATCTTGGTCTGACCCTGCCCTGTGATGCTGAATGTGGTGTCTCTCCTGCTCCAACAGGAAGAACCAACCAAACAATAAGCTTTTATGTTTGAGAAAGGAACATATTTCTTCTTTCCCCAGCCCTACGTGGAGGAAAAAATGTTGATTTGGGGGAAAAGTTTAATTGCTGCCAGTTTTCTTGACATCCTGAATGGGATTCAGGAGGAAAATGTTTGCAAAGCAGTCACCCTAAAGTGTCCTACTCAGCCAATTCTTTAACTAGATGACAAAGAAAACTAGCTAGAAGAAGTGTGACTTGATAACGAAATTATTTTTGATAATAAAGCAGTAGTTGGGGGAAAGTTGAAAAGTGGCTTGAATTTAACCCCTGGAAACGAAGCAGCATCAGCTGCCGTGTGCTCTTTGGTTCCAACTGTTTTCCCATTTTTAAACCAGCTCTGCAAAGGAGGCTGTATGGATCAGTCCCTCCCCTGGGAAGAACAGGGTTAGGATTGGGGTGTGTGCGCGTGCGCAGGTAACCTGCCTAGGGGCACACCGATGATTTCAGCCTGCATTTCTACCCACTCTTCCAACCTTTCCAGCTCACGCTTCTCTGCCCTCCCTCTCTGCCCCTGCCCATTTGGGTGCACAGATATAAACCCTCCAGCCAATATGTTTCCTCTGGGGGACTGGAAGGTTTGCCTGGAGGGTGCGCATGGCTCTTGTCTCATCCCAATGCTTTACCTAGGAACGGAGCAAGGGTATTTCCTGGCAGCTGTTCCCGGTGAGCTCACACCGTGGGCACTCCTTCTGAGCTAGAGCGGCAGGGCAGGTTACTGCTCCAGCTTTGCTGGAAACCTTGAAGATCCCGACACTTCACCTCACCGCGTGGAAGTAGTGCTGATCCGTCTCAAGGGAACACAGGTAAGCCAGCCAGGCCGGGATGAGAGGCAAGCAGCAAGCCAGCAGCCGCTGGGCACTCTGATCACTGCTTTGATTTTTCTGTTCCCTTTTGCTTCTTCTGTCTCATGTCTCCTCCATCCTTTCACCATCTCTCAACCGAGGTCTGTTCAGCTAGGAGATGGGATTTACCGTCTCCAGTCTGATTATTTTTTACCCTATGCAACCACTTGCGTTGCTCTAAAAGCATAACGCAGAGCACTGGGGATCAGGTGACGATCACCGTGCTGCCAAAGAGCACATGGAAATCCAAGATCATGAAGTGTCAGACCTCAAACCAATCTGCCTGCCATCTATTTTCTTTTTCTTCTGTAGCTGTGATCTCACCTGCTCTGGGGGAAGCAGCCAGGCTGGATTAAAGAGAGGGCATCGTTAACTTGCAATTGTAAAAGAATGGTGGAGGTTTATCCGCAAGTCAGCTTATCTGGTTGGAGCAGGAGGTTACAGAAGAGCTTGTTTATATTAGTGCTACACTCCTGTGTTTTCTCCCTTTGAACTTCTTCTTGGGAAGAGGAGCAGAGGAAGCTGTGGTAGCTTCACACCACTGCACACCTACAGTAACTGCTGAACTTGCTGGTATCATTCAGCTGACACTGGTGTAAACAGGGACTTGATCGTCCCTCTGCAAGAACGTGATCAACTGATGAGTGGTTTTAAGATAAACTTCCCTTCCCTGGGTTAGACTCAAAGCTGAGCAGATTTTCAAAGAAAAGAAAGCTCTGTTTTCCACCGGTGCCTCGGGTGCTCGGAGATGCTACTGAAGTGCTTGGTGCCACCTTGGTACCTGCTCATTCTGCAGAGCTAGAAAAGCACAGCCGGATGGGTTAGTTCAATGCTGCATCCAGGGACTTCTCTGCACAGCTCCAGGGAATTTCTGGGGCTTTTGCGCACCAAATGTCCAGCTGCTAGGGTTTGGATGGTGCTTCCAAACACACCTAAGGTTGGCACCCACCTATCAGTTTCTAAAATAGCTCCAAAGTCTCAAGGATCTAAAACGAAATATACCAAATAGGAAATTTGATCAGAACTTTTACTTTTTCAAATTAATAAAAGAGAGCAGAGAAATGATGCTCACACTGAGGATAGGAAAGTCTTTAGCATGGAGAAGAAAAACAGGCAAAGGGTTAGATTTTTCTTGAGAATCCCTCTTGTAACTGCAGCTTCTGCCATTGCCAGATGGAGAGCCCACTCGAGGTGTGAAGCTCTGATGCCATTCACTGGAAAACAAGGACAGAGCTTGCACAGGAGTGCAGTGAAAGTGAAATCACTGGCACTGAAGAGACACCTCCCAATGCCTTTGCTCTGTGTCCCCAGGACTTCAGTGATACCCAGGGTTTGTGCTCGTGCTCCAGGGCTGAGCTTGGATAAGGTGAGCTCCAGCCCTCAGGAAGGTGCTGAGAAACAACTAAGAGCAGAGCCAATGAGCAATAAACCCCATGGAGTTGTCCACTCCCAAAAGGTAGCTCACAGCCCACAAAGTACAGGGAAGTCCTCTTGGCAGAAAAATCTGAGTCATAAAGAAAGTGAAGAGAAGTGAGAAGACAGGGTGACAAGGACAAGGCTGAAATGGGGAAGCATCATGCGGCAACGACGACCCCTGATGAGAGATGGACAGGGCTGTGGTGACCATTCCCAGGCTCAGAGTTCAAGAACATTTCCTAGGGTGATTTGTCACTCCTGCGTTGTGGGGAGAGAGAGGAAACATTCTGCAATATGATGCATGCTGGGAGGAGGATGAATCTTTCATAGGAGGGTAAGGATGCTGTGCTTGAGCAGGCTGGTGCAACACAAGCACGCGTGTGTGCAAGGGGCAGGCAGGCAGAGCGTGCTTTTCCCCTTTCCCTTTGGGTGTGCAGCACGCTCCTTCCCTGGGTGCAAAACTAACCCACTCTTCTCCCTTTTGCAAAGGTGGCCTAACGATGCCGAGCATCTTTTCCTACCAGAGTGCTGAGGTCGACTGGTGTGAAGGCAACTTTGAGCGCTCAACGGTCATCGCAGAGTACTACAACACCGTGAGTGCGGGCACTTCCGAAGGGCAGGCTGGGGCGTGAAGGCAGCCAGCTCCAGGCACCCAGGAGCTGCTTTTAGGAGACGAGCCGGGACAACCTTATTTTCTCTCCTCCTGCTCACTCCTGCTCACTCCTTGAACTTCCTGGTGTTGGAGGGTGTTGGTATGGGGAACGTTTTCGGAGCTTCAAGTAAATCATGGGACTTTTATTGCTTACAACAGCCAGTTGCTCACAAAACGAGCTGGGGTCAGGGGTACTTCTGGCATGTGTGGGGCTGAGTTCCCAGTGAGAAAACCCTGGCGATGCTCCTTAGCCCAGATCTGTGAGATCCTGTTATACCAGTCCTGCAGCTCTCCTGCCAACTGGGCTAAGTCCCACACAGGGCTCATATACTCCAGCTAAACGTACAGGAGTGGCAAAATGAGAGACAGCACTTGCATGAACCATGTCGGGCAGGTTGGGAATCCGGAACTCAAGCCAGAGGAGAGCTGATGCAGGAGCCAGTTTCACCTCCTATGATCCTTTATAATTCCGACTTCATCCAGCGCCAGTCCCTTGAATACAGCCTCCTGGCTTAAGCGTGGCTGGAAGCATCCCTGTCTCTGCAGAGGACTCGGTAGATAACCAGTCTCTGCAAGTGTGTCCTTCTGCCTCGCCGCAATTACAGGCTAGCAGGGGTGTGAGGCATGCGGATTTACAGCCTTCCAAAGGCTGTGTTTACAACTTTTAGCAATCACCATCTAACACTAGAAGTTCTTGTTCTCATGGAAATGTCTCTTCCTCTTTTTTAAAAGCATTTCCTGCTTTTAATAAATTGCCTATAATAACGATAATTCCCTCACCAGGGTTCCGCAGCTCCCAAGCTCTAATTGCCCAGCCAGGGTCTCAGAGGAGGAATGCTCAGGCTGTATATAGTCACTTCTCTGTGAGACAGTCAACAAACAACGATCTGCCAGTCCAGACCAAATCCTTCTTCCCCTGCCATCCAGCTGAATGTGTTGTGCTGTTGCCCGTTTGCTGGCGCTGCATCCCTGTCGGACGGGCTGAGAGCTGCAGAGCACGGCATGACGAGCAAGGAGGTAAAGAACTCACTTCTGCTCACACCAGCATTTCAAATGTGGCTGGAGATGCTGAAGGCCTCTGCGTTTTGGAGTGTCACTGGCAACACTGCAGAGGGGCTCGTTTCCACAAAGAGCAGGAAGTCTGAAAGTTATGTTTTTAATTAGAATTCATTCTGGGAGATAAATGTGCCTAACCTCCCAGTTTAGTCCATAGGCAGCACATTTCAAAGGTGTCTTTGGAGCTGAGACTTCATTTTCAGAAGGATCCTGATTTACACCCAGACTGTCACAGTGGCTCGGCATCCTTAACACACCAACAAGTAGCTCAGGAGTTCTCCAAAAGCACTTACGCATCTGACTTCTCTGCGGCACACTGCTAGGCACCCGTTGGTGTGCCCAGGTGCATAACTCTCTTTCTTAGGACCCAAAGCCCTCTAATTCCCTCAAAACATTAACTCTTAGCTGCCTAGGTTACTTTGTGGCACAGGTTTCTGAACTATGTAGCTATTCCTGAAAATCTTACCCAGGTGCCTAGTTCCAGACCGAGGTCCCTACTAGCCACAGCCATCTCCCATGTTTCCATATCAGGCCACCTTCGAGGCACTGAGCTTGTCTGGATGAATTCGGTGAGGTAGGACCGAGACACAGCTTTCCTCCAGGAGAGGAAAACTTCTCCAATGCACATTTCCACACAGATGCAAACTAGCGCGAGACTGAGGAACACAGAGAGACGTGGCCAGAGCAAACCCTCCAGGATTTTTTCCAGTGATTAAACCAGCCCTTGTTCCTCTCTATATGTGAACACAGGGCAACCCTCTCCCAGCAGAGAAAGTGAGTTTTTTGGTCCCCGCACTGATCTCCTTGCCAGGCTTGCTTTTACCCATCCATGGAGGTCAGCAGAGCGCCTGTGCAGGCGCAGGGTACCACTTCTGCAGTTTCTGCCTTAAGATTCGATTCCCATTTAGAGAAAGCAGCAGCGACCTGAACCTGCCTTGACAGCTGTCTGTGTCAGGGCTGGCATGTGATCTCCTGCCCAAACAAGGGGAGACAAAAGAGCAAGCCCTCCTAAAAACTGCTGCTGTCTAAGCATCTGACCACAGCCCCAAAGGCTGCACCACCAGGGCCAGACCTTGTAAAAAAGAGTGGGCAGGAGCAATGTTTACATGGGCATCACCCCTTCCTCAGTCTGCACAAGCTGGTCAGCATTGCCTGACCTTCACCCGGCAGCACTGGGGAGCCCTCTTCATGCTCTGGGCTCTCTCACAGGGTTAGGCTCCTTGTGATGTGCTCTAAAGGGGGGACTATAGTAACCGGACCAGACTGAGATGTCTAGCTGTCCCTGCTGGCTGGCAGCATGCTGCAGATCCAGCTGGGGCTCAGACACTATCTCAGATGCAATCCAAACAGCCTGCATCTCCTTCTCTTCTCCCCTTTATTCATTTGCTCCCCATGTTCACGTTGCTTCGTCCCTGCAGCAAGCTTTATGGGCCTTATCTCACTGGCCTGCTCTCAGATAATTATATTACTATCGACTTCAGTGTCAGTTTGCCAGAGTTTTAGACTAGCTGGGAATCCCGCCAGCTCCTGCCCAAGACTCCTGCTCCACTAAATCAGCAGGGCTTCCTAATGGAGCATCCTCTTCAACATCTTCTTCCTAACACTGCCTGAGGCTCAGGCAGGGTAGTTTTGTGCCAGTAGCAGCAATGTGCTACTGAGAATTGCTCTGTGCCAGCTGCACTCTCCTCAGGTCTGCTTGGGTTGGCTGCTTTTTATTAGAAATAAGCACCAAGGGTATGAGCAAGGAATGTAAACAGTATCTTTAAGTACCTAATAATACATGGCGGCTCGTGATGGGATGCAGTTCAGCAACAAAGCGCTGACTATTTATAGTGACTCAGTGACCCAGAAATTTATTGTCTTCTGGCTGTTCGTAGGAGAACAGTATTGTTCTACATGAGGGTCATCAGTCAGGGACTTGCCTTTCTACCCTCATTTTTTTCCTGAAATGACTGATCCAGGATGCTGGTAACGACAGCCAGACCCTCAGCAGTCTCTCTGGCAAAGCAGCGGGAGCTCTGACACTACTGTAAATCCAGAGCTCCCAGATGCTTCACAGATTGGTGGAGATAAGCTCAGCTGCAGGTGCAAATTACCCAGACATGCCCAGAGAAGTGCTCACAGTCAGAGTGTGTCAGAGCTGTGGCGTGTGCCCCAGTCCTCCGCACGGGCTCGGTAACCCTGCGGCATCACAGACCCATCGCTCTCTTGTCTGCCCAGAAAGTCCAGCACAGGAGTAGTGCAGCTCCTCCCCTGGCACTCTGCTAACACTAGACAAACAGCCGTTTCCTGCCCCAAAGCACTGGCATGACACTGTGATGTCAGGACACACAGCCACATCTGCTGCACAAATCTGGCCATTAGGAACTAGCTATACAGGTCTGGAGAGCCTCTGAGGTATTCGCTTCTGTCTCTGGCCCCGTGGGCTCTTCTGTCAGCTACAGCTGGTTCGTTCGCTGGCCTTGGAGTGAACGGATGCACTGCAATGAGTCTTGCAGAAACCCCCTTTCACTGCAGAAAACGCCTATCCTGAGTAAGGACCAGCACATGCCTTGGCAGCTATTGCACCGTTGCCATGCTCACGGAGCCCGGCACAGCTCTGCAAATCAGCATCTCCTGTCCCGATCCGTATCACAGGCTTGTTCTCACCCCATCATGGATGGAGATGCAAACAGGTTCACTGCAGGTCTCTCTCTCCATCTTAGGTTGCAAAATGCTGAGTTGCACAAACTCTGGTGCCTTTCCCATGATCCCGCTAATGCACCAGGATTAGGGCCACGTTGCTGATCCCAGTCTCACTTTTCTTCTAGGGAAAGAAGTAAACTCCAGTATAGGCAGGCTCGGCTTAGGCCCCTGGCGCAATAACTCACACTTGTTAGGAAGCGGGACATTGATGTGACCACAGGACTGAGTCACTCTCACAGGTCAATTCACACCTCCATCACTACACTCCTATCTCCCTGGCACCCAGGGCAGAGGGGGCTGGTGTCTCCTGACCAGTATGACCCAGCTAGGTATAAGTAGAAGCTATGCTGGGGGTATTCAGCGTGAGTCCAATAGACTCTGGAAAAACTTCCTAATGGGAGTACTGGGAGCAAAACCCTCCTAACCACATTTGAGATGAAGCTTGCCACATCTTAAAGGGAAGACACAAGACAGCACTTGCAACTCAGGGCTCGGATCTGATGAGCGATGACGAGCCTGTGTCCCCCGCAGCCGTGCCTTTGTAGCGGCTCTCCCCTGAGTTTGGCTGCTCTGCAAGGAATCAGTCTATTTTTTCGACCCTGTTGGCACAGTTCCCTGGATTATCCCTCCCCTCTGATATCTGATCTTGCACATCTCGTACTGAATTAATGAAGTGATAACACTGCTATCAGGTAACGAATCGCACTGTTGCAATGTCCACTGCAGCAGGGATTCGGCTCTCTCCATACGCAATCCCAGCCTCCTGTGTTTCCTCCCTTCCATGTGCATGCTGGCACTCGCATGCTGCTGCCATTTCTGGAAGCATTTTCTCTCTTCTTGCTATTCCTGCCTGCCTTCCAAAAGCCTCTTGAACCATTTCACAGGAAAAAAAAGTGTTTGCGACACAGTCGTTACTTTAACGCATGGCTTTGTTTCTCGATCGTTTCCAAACAGTTTGACCTCAAGTGTGCAAGTGGGACCAGCACTTCTCTTTTCATAGCTGGTTTGGGAACAGGCCTGGATTTGGCTCTAAGCACCTATAGAAAACCAATACACTTGGCCAGAGAATTGCTGTTAATGGGAGCATCAGCTTGTTTCCTGAAAGCCTTAGTGAAATTCAGGATTAATCTCCAGGTGTTAAAGGGAATAGAGACCTTACATTAAGGGTGAATTGTGTTTCCCTCTGGAATATGGGAGGGTGTGTTTCATACACATGACAACATCCCTGTGATTTGCAGCCCTGTTACCATAAACTCAGATCCCACTGGACATCACAGGCCATGTGTCGATTTTGCAGTTTACCTGGTGCATGTAAGGGCTGCTGAGGGGTGAGACTCCAGCTGTGGAGGTCAGATTCCAGGCGTGGGGTCTGGGTCAGCATCTAGCTGGAAGATGAAAGGAAAAGGCTTGTTAGGGTGAGATAAAAGTCACCCAGTGGCTTGCCAAATGGCATTTGGCAGATGGCTGTGCCCTGCTCTTCCCAAAGAGCTATCTGGCAGGTAAAATGTGACGCCATGGTCCCAACCTTTCATAACCAAGAAAGATTTTCCCTGGGGAGGCTTTGCTTCCCCATGATATCCCTTTACTGAGTTTGCAAATCAGGTGGAAAAGCCAGGGTAAGAACCCATAAAGGGTAAGGATTACTTCAAACTTCATGGGCCCATAGCAGCAGGGTAGAGTGGGCCTGATCCAGCAGGCAGGTCCAGGCTTTGGGCACTCGCTGCTCCTCCCCAGCTCCCATGTTTTGCCCATCAGCATCTGCCATTCCCTGAAGCGCTGGCACCTTCCAATACCCCAGGCAGCAGCAACAGGCTGAGCCCCAGAACCATCCCCTCCTCCTCAGACAAATCGAAGTCTGTCAGTGGAGCAATTTGGCAGAGTTGGAAATCAGGGCAGAATAATTTTGCTGCCTTCATTTTCTAGGTATGTATAAAGGAGGTTTATGACTTCATGTAATTACTGGTGTCCAGAACACCTTCCCCCACCCCACCCCAGGCCAAGTGGATTTCCACATGACACTACAGGATGTCACCTCAGTCCTGTTCCCACTTACCAACATCCTGCTTGTCCTGCTGCTCTCCACTGCACCCGCTCCCCAGTTAGCAATGGTTTTCCCGACTGTGGCTTGCTGCAGTGGCCTGGCTCCTCACACTCACCCAGCCCCTCGCAGGGGGCTGCTGGCTGGCCGAAGGGGCGGAAGCCATCCACGGAGTTTTTGGCAGGTCTGGGTTGACAGGAGAGGGAGACAGCTGCAAAAAGAAGAGCTTTGGAAGCTTGCTTGAGGATACTGGGCAGCTGAAGCTAAACCATCACCCAAAAGGGGCCCGCCAGCTTACCCTGGGCTTACTGGCCCCAGAGGTGTCTGCAGGGAGAGCACCGATGTCTGCAGCCATTGCTGTCACAGCAATAGCTGTCCTTCCAGTTCCAGCCTCGCTTCTCGAGAAACGCCTCTGCCCTCTCCCTGTGCCAAGAGCAATACCTTGCCTCCACGCGACGCTTTCCCCTAGAGATCAGTATCCTCTTCACACACGGAGATACTGAGGCATGTGGTGGGACAGGACTTGCTCAAGATCGTGCAATAAGCTAAACGTGCCTCTTGTTTTTCAGATCAGCAATGTAAGCTTCTTTGTCCTTTCTCCTGCCCTGCTCTACCTGAACCGGCAGTACTGTCAGCAGCGCGCCTTGCCCTTGTACTTCGTCTCTGGCCTGCTCTTGTGCGTAGGTGGGTGCCAAGATTGCGAGAAGACCAGACAGGTTGCCAGAGTACCCACTATTTGTCCATGACACCTTTGGCTTTGGAGGCTGGTTCTTAGTGGTCAAAGCCAGGCAAGCTGGGGTGGGAAACCAAACAGCCGCATCTGAAGCCCTGCAGCTCACAGTTCCTGCTGGCTGTGGATGCACAGCGTCCAGCCCAGTAAATCCCCATGGTGCTGTGTGGACTGACTCATCCATTAACACCAAGGTCCATGCCCTGCTCTGCAGGAACGGTGTGTGTTTAGGATTCCCAGGCCAGACGGACTTGCGCGAGGCTGGAGCTTTGCTGACACAAGCTGTCCTTGCTTCTCACAGGTATCTTCTCCATGTACTTTCACATGACCTTGAGCTACGTGGGACAACTCTTGGATGAGCTCTCCATCCTCTGGACGCTGGCTGTGGCTTATTCCTTTTGGTACCCAAAGGTTTACTTCCCCAGGTGCATCAAGAGCAGGTATGACCCACAGGGACACAGTGGTGCAGGCTCTGAGGGGAGGGCTGGAATTCTGACATTGGTACGTGTGACACACAGATCCAGCCCACAGACAGCTCCCCTGCAAGGGGTCAGCGTTGAGGTTACCAGTTTGCTCTGGGACCAGACCCTCCATCACTCAATGGTGGATGTGCTGGCAGAGGAAGAGTAAGAAACCCTCTCTCAGGCAAGGGCTGCACTGGCCTTCTGTTGACTGGAGCTGCTTGTCTTTGTGAAGCTGCAGAGGAAACTTTGCATGGAGAATTTCAAAATTAATTAGGAAATTAATTAGTGTTCCTGAGCACTGACATTCAATTAGCCATGCCGTGAAGCTGTCACAGCATCCCCTGCCGTCCACAGAAAGCTATCCCTGAAGGCTGATGGGGTTTCGCACAGGACAAGCTGGTCCAAGTTAACACCCCACATTTCAAAGGTTGTTTGCAGCAGGGCTGGCTGGGCTGGAGGAGCTCAGCAGAAAGGATCAGGAGACCAGGTCAGCATGGATCAGCAGAAAGAGGAAGCCAATGGGGCTTTGCTCAAAGTATGGTCCCACCCTGGCAGGCTTGCTGGAGTCCTCTGAGCCAGTCCAGTTAGAAGCCTTGCAAAGGCCTGCTCCAAGTCACTCTTCCCAAGTCAAAGAGGAGGTCACCAGGAGTTCACTGTGGAGACGTCGTTGGGGAAGAGGGGAAGGGACTTGGGAAAGGATTTGCATGTGAAAGGCCCCTCTGAGCCCTATTGTTGTTCAGCTCACCCAAATCTGCGTGTTTGCAGGGCTCAAGCCCCCGCCTGCCACCGCTGGGACTCCTGCTTTGCAGCCCTTCCCTGCGCAAAGCTCTCCATGCCTTTGCCTCTCCATGCTTTGGTATCACCATGGAAGCACACGAGTTACCTTCTGGGCTGTGTTTCCCGCTCTGTCATGGACTAACTGGGGGGCTTTTGGCAAAGCACACATATAAACAGATACTCCAGCAGGACTACTGCAGAGGCTGAGGTCAGCCATGTGCAAAGAGGCTGGAGGTGCTGGAGAAGGGTTTCCTCTCTCAGGCAATGAGCAAGACCGCTCCCATCCTTATCCTTCCATACTGTGAACCTTGCGAGCACTGACACTCACTCCCAACTCCCTTTAGGAAGCATTTCTACTGGTTGAGCGGTGTCACCACCGTGATCTGTACCTTGATGTCCTTCGTCAAACCAGCATTCAATGCCTACATGCTCAACTGCATCGCCTTCCACCTGCTGTACCTGACATGGCGTGAGCTGAAAAAGTAAGGAGGGGGCTGAGAGGGGTTATCTGCGGGTCCATTGCATGCTCCTGGCAGGCTCACGTGTGGAAATGACTCTGTGCACAACGGTGAATCGAGCCCAAGTCTTCCTCAGCCACGTGTTGGACTATCAGCTCTGCAAAGAATTAGGGCAGCCTGGGAGGGACCAGCGCAGGCAGGACTGTGGGAAGTGGGATACAAGAAGGCTGTCTGGTCCAGGTGCCGCGCAGAATGAGGACAATCCATGGGACAAATGTATCTTCTTCTCCTCAGCTCCCATCTCTGCAGCTCTTTCCTTTTGTGGGGTATTTGGGAACCAGTGTGGGGTTGGGAGAAACCACTAGGATCTGAGGAGAAAGATAGGAGTGCCTTGGCATCTCCTAGCATCATCTTCACCCACAGAAAGGCAGAAACTCTCTCTACAGAGCCACAGTTCTCCAGTTCTTGTGGTCTGGTGAATACCCTCCGGAAGAAACTCACTGGGTTTTGCCCTGTTGCATTAGCCTTTGCAGACAGGCACCAGCCCTCTTTAAAACTCACTTTCCTTTCAATACCTTACTCCGCTCCCTCTTCCTCCCTGTGTCTTCCAGGTGCAACGACAAAAGGGTTCACCGGATGGCTGCAGTCATGGTCATGTGGTGGGTACTGGCCATCAGCAGCTGGATAAGTGACAGGTGGCTCTGTGGGCTCTGGCAGGCGATCAACTTCCCCTACCTGCACAGCTTCTGGTAAGGGCTCCAGCGCAGAGGCAGGAACCCCAGCCCAAACATTTCAGGGGCTGAAGGGCCACAGCTAAGGAGAAATGGCAGCCAGGATGTGATACTCGGGCAGGGAGCAGCCACATGTCTGTCCTCTCTCCCTTTCCTCGGTCGCTATTTATGCTGCTCCTCACCCTGGCCCCAGCCCAAGGATTTGGTCATAATCACTGCTTGATATCCCTCACCTCCTCCACACCAGCCAAATGGCATTTTGCAAGTGAAATTGTTCTGGAAGTCCCTCCAGGTGAGCAGCTCACTTTCAAAGGGCCGCGTCTGCTCCCAGGGAGCTGCATGAAGTGCAATGTTCCTCGAGCTGTTTGAACAGCCAAACTGAAAGAGAGTGATTTGCTCGGGCAAGACATTTCTGTGCCTGGCCAAGTGTGGCTGTAAGTGCCGCACACAGTGCGCGTTCTCAGATTCATCCTCACAGATCACTGGGATGACTGGGACAGACACCCAGCGCTGCTGGGCTAGGCCAGGCAAGGTGGAATGGGTGGTTTGGTTTGAGGCTTAAGTCCCCTATATCACCTCATGGCCTCTGTGCAAGGAATTGCCCCCTCCCCAGCTCACAGAGCTCTTCTAGAATTTCCCCACAGACACAAACCCTGCAGGACCCTCACTCCCCGCAGCCCTCATGCACCACGGGACTGGGATCTTTGCCTGTCAGTGCCGCACCCCTTGGCTCTAGCCTCACGGTGACAAGGCCAGCCACACACTGCTACAAGGTGCAGGAGGAGCAGATGGAGTTACCTCTGTCCAACACCTGTCCCTTTGGTTTCCTTGCCAGGCATGTGCTGATAGCCATGTCGCTCCTATACTGCTGCCCACTGGTCATCTACTTTGATGTCAGCTACGAGATGCCATCGTTCAAGCCAAAGCTGCAATACTGGCCCAGCGACTCTTGGCCTCTTGTGGTGCCTTACGTTGCCCTGGAGGAACCTCACAAGCAGTGTTAGAGCCGGTTGCCGTTCAGGCATCCCTCAGGCACGGGGTGTGTGATGCACACGCGTGCGTCTGCATGGGGAACACCTCGGCTGCGCGCCTGCTCCTTGGACAAGGGCAACGCAGCTAGCAGTTGGGGCAGGGAGCAGCTGAGGCCTCATGATGCTGGGCATGAAGCAGGGTGGGAGCCCACAGGTGCCTTGGAAGACTCTGCCCAGACTAGCATCCAGGGAACTGAAGATCTCCTCCAGCAGCTGCCCACTGAGAAGGGGAGGGAGACAGTGCTTCTTCTGTGTCTTCTGCACTAGTCAAGTGGCAGCACCCCTTGCTGACAAGGGCACAACGGAGAACGCAGAAGGCAAACTGGTGACAGCTGGGTTTGTTGGGGCTGCTCTGATTATTATTATTGATTTTATTTATTGATGTAAATGGTCTTGCTCAGGAGAGCTGCGCATTAAAGCTACGGACACTGACTTGCACTGAGCCGCTTTCTTTCCCTTGACTGCACCACATCTTCCATTATCTGCCAGTCACTCCCACAGACATGGTGGCCAAAGCTCTCTCTGACCTAGGGAGAGCTGTTTATAAAAAGAAAACCTCCTGGGTGACAGCCCAAAAGAGGTTCTGCTGGCCCAGCTCCTGGAATTCTCTACCCCAGACCACCCCTTCTTCAGCCCCCAGTGCTCCTTGTTCCTCCCCAGCCCTGGCAGTCTCCGATGGCCGTGTGTAACTTGGACTCCTCTGCTTGCTGTAAGGGCCAGCTGGTGGGGGGCGTGAGGCAAGGAGCCTGTACGCCAGATCGACGCATCAGTACCTTTGCAAGAACAACGAGGAGCTGTAAAGCCTCAGAGAAAGAACGCTCCCGTGCCCCAGGTACGAAGCGATGCTTTCCAGGTTCTCCCCGCAGTGTTAACAGTGAAGAAGTTGCTCTCACAGCCGTGGGACACGCTCCTGTTCTCTGAGCCCTGCTGCATTCCAGAGATGAGCGGAACCATGTTGTGGGGTCTGGGTCCTGGCATAACCAGTGCGCGCTGTCTCCGGAGAGCAGCAGGAGGCTGGCAGAGCAGCTGAGGTTGGCTCCCTGCAATGCCGCCAGAACAAGGTAACGTCACTCCAGGGACCACAGGCTTTTTAGACCCCTGCGAGTAAAGCAAAAGCAGAAGCACTCTGGGCTCAGCCTCTGAGGCAGCCTGCCACGCAGCGCCTGTGCCGTGGCTCTCCCGTGGCCATCGCTCCCTCTGCAATGGTCCCCAGAGCCACTAGATGGCAAATTTGGCTCATGAACCCCGAGCAATATTTCATCTTGGGAAAGGGGCGTCTTGCGCAAGGTCTGAACCCCCAGGCCTGGTCTCCCTGCCCTCTCCGTCTCCTGACACTGGGGTCAGACACCTCTCCTCCAGCATGGCCAGCGATGAGAGACCTGCACAAGATGCAGGACAAGGGGGACTCAGAGCCCCAGCCCTTGTATGCCCTTGCCTCCCCGTGCTGGTGCCCATCTCCTCCTCTGTTTGCCCCTTTGTCTCTCCTGCATGCCATCACTCTTGCCTCTCCCCCCATCACCCCATCTCCCTTTCGCTGACCCTCCCCGTTTCGCTCCCCTCCTGCTCTCCCCCCGCCTCACCCCTTCCCCAGCCCGTCACATTCCTCCGCAGCCTATTAATAACTTCTGGGCAATTGCACCGGGTCCCCGCTGGGCTCGGCCCCTCCGCCGGCGCGGCCCCGCGCAGCCGCTGAGCGTGCCGGCAGCAAGTTCAAAAGTGCAGCGGGGCTTTCACAGCCCCTCTCCCCGTCAGGGGGTGGAGGAGGCCGCTCGCGAAGAAAGGCCGCGTTGCCAGGGAGCCTGGCGTAGGAAAAGGGGGTCACCTTCACCTCCGATGGGGCCGTCAGAGATGGACAGGCGCCAGCAGCCCCGTGGGCCGGAGGTGCCGAGCGAGCCACGGAGGGCCGGGGGCCGGGGCGTGGGCGAGGAGGGCTAATCGGTCGCCTCCGGCCGCGGTGCCGGTGTGATGCTCAGCCGGGAAACCCAGCGGCAAAGTCTCCCGAGCGGTATGGAAATAAGGGAGGTGTCCCAGGCGCCGCTGCCTCGAGAACAATGTTGCTGCAGTTGAGTGACTGTAACAGGCCCCGATGACAGCCGGGGCCGCGTTAAAAATGCCTATTCAAGCAGATCAAGACATTGAGAGGCCTCGTGGGGATCTGAAACCCTCAGGGATTTCTGGATGAAGCCAGAAGCTGAATCCCCAGCCCTGGGAACCTGGGTGGGGGGGTGGGGGGAGAAAGAGAGGAAAGAAAAGAAACCCACAAAGCAGCTTTAAAAGGGCTGCAGCGCCTGAGGCAGGGCCTCCTGCTCCAGCGGGCTGTAGCCTGGGAGAGCGAAGCAGCCCCGACACCAGCGTGTGACCGTGGTCCGGGAGTCCCCGGGGCCGCGCCGGGCTGTCTGAGGCCGGAGTCACACCTCCAGAAGGTCCCTGAGCTGCTGGGGATGCTCTGTCCCTCCCGCCAGGGAGCCGCGGCTCCAGCTCAGGCGGCGCAGCCTGCACCAGGGAGCTGGCAAACACCGCGCCAAAGCCAGCGTCAGGGCACTTCTGCCTTGAGCCGAGCGGGGTCTGCAGGGATACCCGGCATGCTGAACGGGTACAGCTGGGAGCCCTCAGGGGCGAAAGGAAGCACTGGCTCCTTCCCAACCCCGCCAGGCCCTGGGGAGCTCTGATGGTGCCTTCTGCACCGGCACCCTTGGCCGCACGAGCGCCTCTTCGGGGGGAACCCGGCAGCCCGCGCAGCGGAGCAGCACAGGAAAACGGGCAGGGCAGGAAGGGCTGCAAACCCGCGCTCAGGGATCTGAGTGAGGACTGGTCAAAATTAAACCTTTCCTTCTTTTTGCCAGATGAGCCTTAACCCGATCACTTCTCTGATTTGGTTCCCATGTGGCTGCCTAAACCACAAGAAAAAAGGCAAGAGAAGGAGCAGGAATGAGGAAGAGGATAGAGGCTGCTGCTTTCAACTGATGCCAGATGAAAGAGGTTGTGAAACAGCAGCATCAGTTGAGTTTATTTGATGCAATTGCGACACAAGTGAAATAATAATGTTGATAACGCACCAGTTAGGGCAGCATCAAGGATTAACACTTACCTGTTCTGCTGCACCGAGTGGCTTCTGCTGTTGCGGGTCTACACCGCGGGATTCGGCTCGCAGGCTGGAAACTTTCCAAGGCCGAGTGATTTATCTGTAAAGGAGATTGCACATTCATAGACCTGCATAAATAATGCAAAAGTAATTAATAATAACCTGGCCTCTGCTCTTAACAATGTCAGGAGAAGAAATTGCTTCACTGGAGTGTCTCTTATGCCTTTTGCAAAAGATCTTTGTTTGTTAACTGTCTCAAAGAGAAAGGAAGGTCATAGTTTTGAAACACGGAATGGATGTCGCTAGGTCCTGAGATGTTATTGCCAGCCGGGCAATCTTTACGATTGATTTAAAGAACCCTCTGCTGGAGTCACATTAAAACAACATTGATTCAGCTTTGATTTTTTTTTTTGTTTTAATTTCTTAGCTCTGCAGTCAAAAGTTTGAAACCATGAATGCAAAGGGCTAAGAAACCCAGGAAGGAAAGAGATAAGCTTCAAGAATTATTACCTTTAGAAATCTTGTCCTTTCAACTTTACTTTTGAGGTTTGACACAGGATTTCCAGCTCAGGGGCTGGCAATTCTGTTACACTCACCTCACAACTGCTGGGAAACCTGTTTCATTTTCTTTCCACTGTTTTACCTACATCCTTGCTATCCACTTTTCATATAAATTATCCGTAGGGACATAAACAAATGACAGAATTTTCCAGATATGATGGCTAGTCCGGACATATGAAAGGTATCAGGTCCTGATTAGCTGGAAGTCGTATTTCAGTGAATAATCTGTCACCGTGTTCACAGCCGTCAGGGTCTCGAGGTCCCCTGCCTATGTTTTTCTGTATTAGCTCACACAGTGGCTGCACACATAATCAGGGCCAGTTTTGACCAGTGATCATAGAGGAGATACGGGTAAAAGTCGTTCCTCAGTAAGGAGAAGCACAGTCATTACATGGTCAAATAAATCAGTTGACAAAAAAAGATTTTTAATCGAAAGAGCAAATGATCTCCTCAGCTGTTTCCATAAAACCCCGTGATTCGGTTCCACTTAGCGAGACATTCTCACTGCTGCTTTCAGAAGAAAAACAAGCAGTTCACATGTATCTGACAAAGTGGCTCGAATAACTTCAACTCTCTAGTAATGGCTGCTATCAAAATACCTAAAATGGAAGGATTAATTTT
Source organism: Tauraco erythrolophus (assembly GCF_009769465.1). Lineage (NCBI taxonomy): Eukaryota > Metazoa > Chordata > Aves > Musophagiformes > Musophagidae > Tauraco > Tauraco erythrolophus. Next base: position 756,250 of record NC_141492.1, on the reverse strand, counting down.
TCTGTGCCTTCACATTCCAGCTCAGAACGTGGTTTCAATTAGGACTGCGCTTTCACTTTTTATTCCTTCACTTTCTATGAACATTCAGTCACTTGAGTCCCAATTCATGAGCTCGTTTAAGCACATGGTTTTTGATAAACGTGTTTCAATGTAAAACTGAATCAGGTTGTTCTGAAATGGCACACTTAGTCTCACTGTCACAAATATTTAACAAAAGGCAAAGATTTATCTCAAACGCTGAAGTATTCACCAAAAGCAACATTCAATTGTGCATCGGGTTATAAAATTCACAATCTGCAATCGATGTTGCATTGATTTAGATAGGCCTTCCAGAAGAGACCAGCTGTCTCAGTTCCCTAAAATGCTTAAGCATATGTTTAGTTTTAAGAATATGAATAATTCCATTGATATCAATGGCACTTGCTCATACTTAAGAATATATTTTGCTGGGCTGGAGCCAGAAACAGTGCCATGTAATGCCAAGAAAGTGCAAACTGCAATATTTCTCTAAGTGCTTTCTGGGACCAATTTAAAAATTAATCAATGAAGAACTGTAATGTGAAAATGCAAAAATTAATATATGTGAGATTTTGCTGTTTACTATCCTAATATTGCCAAGTATTAACATCCACGAGAGCACTGCCAAGTGAAATCAAAACCAAATCTGTGAAAGAGAGCAAAAATGGCAACAAGTTGAACTCGTTATTCGTCATGAATCATCCTATCAGACTTAAAGATTTACTCACGTAATATTGAATAGCATTTACCATCCTTACAGAAGGACACACACACATTAAAAACAGGGTCTGACCCCATTTGTACTGTTCCCAGTGTGTACTCAGGCCAGAGAGCCAGTCCAGTTCATAGAATCATAGAATCATGGAATGGGTTGGGATGGAAGGGACCTCAAAGATCATTTGGTTCCAACCCCCCTGCCATGGACAGGGACACCTTCCACTATATCAGGTTGCCCAAAGCCTCATCCAACCTGGAAAGGTTGTTCAAAAGTGGATGTCAGTTCAAAGTGGATGCTCAAAAGAGAGAACAGGACCCGACCTGTAACGCTCCGTACAGCAGAGAAGTGCCTTGAACAAGGATGACTTTCAATGATCAAGATATCATCGAGCACAAGGTCACTAAAAACATGATTTTGCTCTCCTGCTTACTGTACCTCACCTTCCCCAAAACTCCTGTTATGAGAAACGGATGAAAATTTCCAGGCACCAAAGGCTTTAGCTCTTTGTATCTGCTCTCGTAACTTTGCCCATCACGAGCCCAACAGTTCTGATGTTGCCAGTGACCCGCACGGGCCTGGGCCACACCTCTTGTTCCCCCATGATGGCATCATCACACGAACAGCTGTATATCCTTATGCAAATGATTGCTGTTTTCAAGCTGTTCCGGAGCGACCTTACCCACTGCCCATACGGAACAGTAACGTGTTTTGCACATATATCAGATGTTCCATGACACATTTCACGCATCTATTTAAAATAGATTTCATTGCATCTAAAAATGCACGGGCAGTGGAAGAAAACGGCCTGCACCTGCAATGTTTACATAATGCATTTCAAAATGGCATGAAATGTGTCCAGATTGATTGTATTCTCCATCTAACTAAAATATTGATGGCATAGAGAATGTGTGCGGAATGGATTCCTCACGAGCATGTGGTACATGCCTTATCCTGATGCCTGAATAACAAAGGGAAAGAATTTCTTCCAGCTCTGCCTCCACAGTGTCGCTACAGAGACAAGTCTCAATTCTCTCTGTGTTGGTCAAAACGGTATTTTTCACCCACATATGTCACTTTATATTCCAACCTGACTCCCTTGAAACTTCCCTGTCTGGGCTTTTATGCAACAAAATCAAGTGTCGAGGCGTTTGGGACGTGCCACACTGCTGAGATATGACTTTGCTGCCATCAGGTGCACTGTTGTCTCACGGGTAGCGATATCAGTGATAACGATTAAGTTTCAGTGAGACAAATTTCAGCACAGTAGGGCCAGTCAAATTCCCTGAGTTTGCATAGCCCCTGCTGCAGCGTGGGGGATTATCTGAGCTGCTATCGTACCTAAGATAGGGAAATTAGAGATGGTTTGCATAGATTTACGTATGTGGCAACCTCCAGTTGCTGTGTAGACAGGTGAAAGCTCATTTCATACCATTCCAGCAAAAACACAGCGTAGTTTTGCTGGAATCTGACACGAGAGCAGCTGACCCAGAATCCACAAAAATCAGAAATTCATACTGGTCTGAACGTTACAGGCTCTGGAACGCTGCTCCACCAGCTCTGGGATGTCTCACAACCTGCTCTGAGTATAGAGAGGACGAAGCCACCAGGCTGGGTGTCTGCTGGTGTTGGAAATGGCCAGTTGCTCTGAAAACCACTAAGCTGAATTACTGGGGTTGGAAACAGCAGAAACACCAGTCCCGAGAGGACAGGGCACCGCACAAGGTAAGCCAGAGCTCAGGATGCTCAGAAATGTGGCAAGCATGCGTGTGCAGCGCTGAACTGCGACATCAGAGCCCTGGGAAACTCCAACACCGGGAATGCCTTGCGAGAGATTATGTCCCAGGCGGTGTGTTTGCCTCGGGTGGTAATTCCTATGCCCTTTTTGGGCTCTTCAATCCAGAAAACAATTTGGAACAGGCTTTTTGGTGCTGTTGGGACTCTCCTACCGACCTCCTCCTGTCACGTCCTATTTTTCAAGCTGTTTTTTCCCCCATACGGTATTTTTCAGTGGCCTGAAGGTTATCCCATCTAGGGTGACAGTCACCAGTCAGAGGTGGCCTCTCTCCGAGCGTGCAGACAAGCACCTCTCAATGACTTTGGCATCAACCAAAAGAAACCCCATGCAAAGCAGACACAAATTTCGGCAGTGAATCTCATTCCCTCCTATTGTATCCTGATTGTGTTTGCTCCAACGGGCACATAAGGTGCCTGGGCCCGAGTTCTCCAGCCGGCACTTCTGCCAGGAGCTCCTATTCAGTGTTGGACAAATCCCGCCTGTGAAACGCTCTTGGTGGCAGGTCCGGCCGGCTGGCGGGTTTGGCACGGCACACACCGTTACATCACTTGGCCAAACCTGACCTCTGTCTGGAGAGTAGGAGAGAAAGGTACCGTCACCCGCTGGCTGCTCCATAGCCGGGCGAAACGAAGGGATAGGTGCCAGTTCAGCCTGCAGTGGACCAGTAGCTACATTAGAATGCCAACCTCACCTTTGGTGTTAATGAGGCTCCTTCATTAGCAGCCTGGAGCAGAGGGGTCAGGGCCTGAATAGAGGCAGACTCCTTTCTCACCCAGAAAGCTGCTCCTTCTCATTCAGAATTGAAGCACGTTGGCGGGGCAGTTTGAGGAGCTTGTGTTGCCCGTGTTGCATCTGCAAGGGACATGACGTGTTTGTGACTATTCAGCTGCCTCTTTTCACCAGCACTAAATACACAGAGAGAATAAAATAAATTGTCATTGTGTTCCTGCTTACTAAGAAAATTTTCCCTCTTCCTTCTGGTTTGGAGGGTTATTGTACGTTAAAAGCCTTTTGCATTTTTCAGTAGCTGTAGTATGCTATAATTTAGATTTTCCTCAGGCACAAAAGAACTTGGTTAAGCTAAACTGTATTACAGTGTGATTTTTTTTTTCTACTAAGTCCTTCACTAATAAAGGAACTAAAGAATTTCCAAGCTGTCTGTAATTTTTCCCAGATGCAGCTAGTAGTTGCTAGGAGTATCTTTTTGGCAATAAGAGTTTCTGGCTATTAACAATCTGGACTTTCGCTATACTACTCCGGTGTTAAATATGTGCTGTGAATACTGCAGTGTGGAGTGTGAATTGGAGAAGGAGGGGAAGGCAGAGAACAGGCAAAGCAAAATCATTTTTTAGAAGAACAAATTTTGCTAGGATTAACTGCTGATTTGAACGCACACAGTTCCCTACAGGGATTCCAACACTTATTAGAAAACCAGGAGCCCTGCTACACCAGAACGAGCATCACCGCAGAAATCCCTCACTCCTCCTCACTCAGCTTCTCTCTGCCACTACCTGTTCTGTTTTCTCCCTGGCAGCCACCACACACGTGCCCTGCAGTGAGCTCGTGCCGTGAGCTACAGACAACACAGGCCATGGCCAGCCGTCCACAAACCAAAGCAACGTCCGGCTCCCCTCGGTGCCGCCAGAGAAACCGAATCCTCTTTTGACTTCAGGTTTGGGATGTTTTCTGAGGCTGTAAGAAAGAACATGACACCGTTGTTGGCAAAGCCATGGTAAGTACCAGCAGAAATATGTCAGCCCCTTATTACCTAAAATGTCATCGGTTCTTAGTTTCACAGGATGATTTTACACCTCTGATTTTACACCTCAGAGCTATTTTTGGGCCAAACTGTGTCTGCTCTCGTGAGACCTCACCTGGAATACTGCATTCAGCTCTGGAGTCCCCAACACAAGAAGGACATGGAGCTGCTGGAGCAGGTCCAGAGGAGGCCACGAAGATGATCAGAGGGCTGGAGCACCTCTGCTATGGAGACAGGCTGAGAGATTTGGGGCTGTTCAGCCTGGAGAAGAGAAGGCTCCAGGGTGATCTTATAGCAGCCTTCCAGTACCTATAGGGGGCCTACAAGAAAGCTGGAGAGGGACTTTTTACAAGGACATGTACTGATAGGACAAGGGGCAATGGCTTTAAACTGAAAGAGGGGAGATTTAGATTAAATATAAGGAAGAAATTTTTTCACTCTGAGGGTGGTGAGGCACTGGAACAGGTTGCCCAGAGAAGCTGTGGCCGCCCCATCCCTGGAAGTGTTCCAGGCCAGGTTGGATGAGGCTTTGGGCAACCTGGTGCAGTGGAAGGTGTCCCTGCCCATGGCAGGGGGGTTGGAACTGGATGATCTTTGAGGTGCCTTCCAACCCAAACCATTCTGTGATTCTATGACTGCAGGTATGTTCATCTTGGAAACTCCACAGAGTACTTGGCTCATTGGATGTGCTTCACAAAAATAGGCTACGAGCACTATAATCATTTTCCAGCTGGTAAGAGAAGGCAGTGAAACGACTTACGCACGTCCAGGAGAGAACTTTGGGCTCTTCCCACTCAGTCATGTTACACATGGATACAAAGTGGAGGCACGTATTTTCTCAGAGAAACCCTGCTCAAATGCAAGGTTCGTGTCTTAATTTTTAAGCCTGTGGCACTAATACAAGATCATCATTTTTCTACACTGCCTGAAATCTTTAAGTGCTGGAGACAGCCTTGCTTGTTGGCTGGCTGGTGCCCACGCCACTCAAAGCACAGACTGACCACAGAAGATGTGGTCTTCAGTTCCGGAGTGGAAACAGGGAAGACGCAACTAAATTAGTAATGAGAAAACAATAATGAATGACAAAACTCAGTGAAACAAACCTGTTTCTCCAGGGATGGGAAGGGCACACCGCAAGCAGACAGACACACGTATATAAATTGGCGATAGGGCCGTGCAGTGGATGTGCACCCCAACGAGTGATGCCAAGTCTACAGGAAAGTACTTCTGCTGCGAAATGAGAGATGCTGAGTAAGCAATTTGGGCGTCCTGGGTTGCATGGCAATTGTGATTGTCTGAGGGGGCTGCCAGGGTGGGGGGCTGCCTGTGTTCGGGGGAACAGTGTTGTGTTCCTGCAGAGAAGGGGAGCCAGGAGGAGGGAGGAGAGGTGCCTCGAGGAGCAGTGCTGACGGACGTTGCCCGCTCCCCAGACAGAGCCTCAGAAAAGCTGGGGTGGGCACTGTGGGAGCACAGGGCCTGCCGGTCAGTCCTCTCCCAGGAGGAGCTGTGGACACCGGAGCGTGGGCTGCGCTGCCCCGGCTCGCACACGACATGGCTTTCCCCACCAAAGCACTGGGACACTGGGACTCATCTCTTCTCAAACACCCCGGCCGTTGCCTCCTTCACTCGAGCTCCCCACGAACAGCAGGGTTTGGCCTGTAAAGCAGCTGTGGTGTGTACAGGCAGGAAAGAGAAGGGATGTGTTGTACCTTCCCAGGACTGTAGATTAGCTTGTGATGGGAGAAACACCCAGAAATCTTTCCTGTCCCTGGGTTTACCTGGCCAAGACAGGGACAAGTGCAGCACAAATTCTTTTTTCCACCTTATTGTCCACTGTCCCCAACTCTCATGGGACAGATCCACTCCTCAGATAGTCCCCTACAATGGGCCAAGCCTGATTAAACACACACCTTTCAGTGCAAGACAAGGCTCTTTGAAGCAAGGCTCTGGGAAGAAAAACAAAAAGCCCAATCAAAAATTAGGGAGAGTTGTAATGCTTCATTTGCATATTTGAATATGCAAATAAGATCTGTTTCTTATCCATTGGCACTAGCCCTACTGTAGATGGCAGCAACACGGCAGATCTCTGCCAGCACACAGTGCCACAGAGAAAGATGCTAATTGGATTTGCAGACGCTGATTGCAGAACTCAGAAGCTGCTGGAATAGATGTAAAGACAGAGGAGCGCAGCCCACGGCTGCCTTGGGTGCGAAGGCACTCCGCTGACAGCTCGTTAGCTTGAGACGTCCCCGCACAATTAGAAGTTTGGAGAAGCCTGGATGGCTGCTGGCTCCACCTTCCCCAGCACTTCCCGGCACCTGAAACTCCCAACGCGCTCCCACAGAGCCCGGCCAATTTTCTACCCTTGGCTGTGATCTTTTTTTGAGGGGGAGGGAGCTTGAAAAGGGAAGCGGGGATAAGCTTGATCAGTCATTGAGCTGGAAGCTGTTCAGAACTGGGAGCTACCAGTGGAGCAAAGGCTGGTTATGGGAATTTCTCTCGAGTATTTTCGCAGTTGGATGTAAAGAGCTACCCTAGCACATTTTAATTTAATCCACTCACACTACTGGTCCCAGCGCAGCGTGCTGGGGTGCTGGCTTGGAGCAGGTGTCAATGTAACGATGGGCTTGCTCTGAACGGGGCACCCCAACCTCTTCAGTATAACTTCATGGCCATACAGTGGGCTGCCCACCGGAGCTGCTGTGGAAGCTGAGGTGCCTCACTCAGGGTTTCCCGTCCCTGACTTTGAAATGCTGAAGTTCTTGCTCGGATCCCACCCCAGGCCACAGAGCAACTGAAAGCTGGAGGAGAGACTTGTGTCCAAACCAGCAGAAATAAATATGGACGTGCTGAGGTGGGAGGGCAGTCTAGGTCCTGCACTGGAAGAGAATGAAAACAACCATTAACACTAGGCTGTGTGCAAATAAAGGCACAGAAAAATTGTCATCAATGGGAATTAAGATAAAAAGCAAATTATGATCATGTTTCAGAGGAAGTAATAGACAACTTTTCAGGAAAGGGAAAAGTTCAGGGTCTTGTGTATCTGAGCAACATCTGTTGCACAAGGACGAAATTCAACAGAGCAAGAGTAGAGACAAACTTGGGAAAAGACAGAGACGTTTCCAGAAAAGATTCAGGCCTGGGATTGTGATGAGGCTGTGAGTGAATAGCCAGGACTGGGAGTTAGAAAATAAAAGATTTAGACCTAAGAGTCATGTGCATGGGAATAATGTCCACAATTAAAGATCTCAATGAGAACCCTGAGAGAAAGAGGCCCTGTCTCAATGGAGAAGAAAAGAGACTGTCCGAGGAGATGTCTCTTGGGTCTGCGTCAGACAGAAACATGGAAAATTAAAACTGGAGCACTAAAAAGAATCCAAATCAGGCTCTTTTTTTGTTGTTGTTGTTGTTAACTGAAGCGATTAAGCATTTTGCTTCACTAATATCCTCTATCAGGTTGATGAGGTAAACTGGCTCTTTAGAAAGATTTGGGAACCGACTAATCCTTGCCTGTGGCTATCGGTCAGCAACACACCCAACGTCATTGGCTAACACGCATTTCTCTGCTGCCTCACACGGATCAACAAACGACTTCCAACAAGAAAGTTGCACGAAGAAAGAATTCCGCCCTGCACCTAGAAGAAAACTTGTTCCAAAAGAGTCACAAATTGCGGTTGTAACGACGGCACTGCGGTAATTTAAGGCTCACGGAACGGAGCGCAGTGACTCGCCATTTAGAGCTCTGGGGAAAGGCGAACGACCCCGCTTTTCCGATGGAAATGTCGTGCTGGGAGCCGGCGGCGGTGCGGAGAACCCCGCGTTACCCCGGGGTAACGCTGCCCGGCCGCAGCCACAGCGCCTTCCCCAGCCGAGACAGCGGCCGCTGGGCCACCACCAGCCGAGCCCCGGCGGGTAATGCTGCCGCACCGAAGGAATCCCCGGGTGCCATTTGCATTGCAGGTGCCCCTCACTACACACCCCAACACCAGGCATGGTTTCTGCGGCCGCGAACGCGCCTCGGCCCCGGGGAAGGAGCCACCGCGGCCCGGGCTGAGAGCGGCGGCGGCCGGAGGGGCTGGGGGGGAGCGGGAGGGAATGCGGGAACGTGAGAGAAACTGTGGGAGAATGAAGGGAACGCGAGGGACAAAGAGGAGAAAGGAGAGAAAGTGAGGGAGGCCGAGGGGGAATGAGGGGAAACCGAGGGGAAAAAGAGGGAAACCAAGTGAAACCGAGAGGGAAATGGGGGAAGGACGGGGGAAGGACGGGGGAAGGACGGGGGAAGGATGGGGAAACAGGAGAAAATGAGGGAGAGCGAGGGGAAATGAGAGAAAACGTGGGAAAACCAAGGGGAAAATGAGAAAAACATAAAGAAAATTAGGGAGAGTGATGGAGAGCAAGGGAGAATGAAGGAGAGTGAGGGTAAACAAGGGAGAACAGGAGAAAATTAGAGAAATTGAGTGTGAGGGAAAAAGAGGGAACACAAGGAAGGAGGGCATCGACGGAAAATGAAGGACAGCGAGAGGAAAAATGAGACCGGGGGAAACCGAGGGGGGGAGAGATGGAGGGAAAAGGAGAAGGAAGCAGCGAGGCTGAGGGAGCGCACGGAGAGCCGAGGGGGCGCCGCGCCCCCCGCTTCCTCCCAGCCAAAGCTGCTCCAGGCGGCCGTGCCCGCGAGCGCCGGGAGCTGCGGTCTCCCTTGATCCCGACTCGTTCGTGCAGGAAACTGTAACAACCGGGTGCGCCTCGCCGCCGCCAGCGGCGCGGAATCCTGGGCCGAGGGAGGGACAGGGGCGGGCCGGCGCGGCCGCGACGCGCGGCCAGGCCCAAGCGCTTGACCCCGGCACCGGCTGGCGGCTGCGGCGCGCCGCCCTGGGCCGCCGGGAGCGGGACGCGGGCCCCAGCGCGGCCACGCCGCGCCCGCCGCGGGGGAAGCGGGGCGGGGGGCGGCAGAGGCGGCGAGGCCCCGCTCCCGCCCCGCCTCCTACTCCCCGCTTGACCCAGCGCAGGCCCCGCCCCCAGCCCCGCCCCCTCAGCAGCTCGCCCGCCGCCGATTGGGGCTGGCTGCTGCCCATCAGGCGGAGGCGGGGGAGGCCGGCGGCGCCCGGGCGGAAGCCCCGCCTCCAGGCGTGAGGCGGCGCCGCTATTGGCGGCGGGCGGGTGCCTCTCTGCTGGCGTCGGTTTCCGGTTCCGCGGGGCGGGCGCCGGGGGGGTGGCGGGGCTGCTGCCTGTGAGTGACACACAATGAGGCGAGCGGCGGTGGCGGGGCCGTGAGGGGCCGCGACCGAGGAGGCGGCGGCGGCGGCCGAGGCGGCGGGGAGGGGGGTGGGGGGGCCGGAGAGCGGCTTCGCTCGGAGAGGGGGGGGAGGAGAGGGGGGGGAAGAGACCCCCTCCCGCCGACCGGCCAGCGAAACCGCCGCGGCGGGAGCGAGCGAGCGAGCGGGGCCCGCGGCGCTGCGCCCAGCCATGGACAATCAGGTGAGGAGAGCGGCGCCGCGCCGCCGCGGGGGTGGGGCCCCTCGGAGCCGCCCCTCCCCCCCGCGCGGGGGGCACGCGTGGGGAGGGGCCGCGGCCCCCCCTGCGCCGAGGGAGGGGGCTGCGCGTCGGGGGGGGGGCCGCCCCCCGTCCTGCAAGCGGGAGGGGGTTGATTTCCTCCGGCGGTGCTGGGGGGCATCGCCCCCCTTCGGGCAGGCACACCTCCTCCCCACGCCCCCTTTTTGGTTTTTGGGGGGGGGGGGGGGCGCCTTGCTCAGCCCGCGCCCCTTCATGGGCGGCCGCGCCGCAGCCTCGCCCGCGGCGGGGGGTGGCAGCAGCGTTTCCCGCAAATTCCTGCCCGGGCTTATTTACGGGGGAGGGGGGGGTAGTGCCGGCGTTGGCACCCCCATCAGGCGCGGTGCAAAGGGTTAATGCCACCGGGAGAGTTATTACCGCTGCGGGGAGGCGGGGGGAGCCGCGTCGGGCGGGGAGGGGGGTGGAAGTTTACCTGGGGTGGTGGGGCCGCCCGGCTCCCGGCTTTTGTGTGCGAGGGCGGGGGGCTGCGAGCGGGCCCCCCAGGCCGAGGTGAGCCCCGCTGCCCGCATGATCCGCCGGAGGAAGGAGGCGAAGGGAAGCGGGGTCTGGCTCGCAGGCCATTAGCACATCAAACAAAAAGCCGGAGCCGCCTTCAGAGTGTTTGCTGAGAAGTGGGAAAGCGGAGCCCTTTGTGTTATTACAAATTGTTTGAATAGCATCCCGAGTCCCCTTTGTTGAGAGACACGCTTGGGAAAAAACCCCTCCGTTTTCAGGGGAGCAACTCGGGGTGTTTGTTGTGTTGGGAGATGTTGTTTTCAAACGCCTTTCGACTTCTGGCTGGATTCATAAGGACTGTTAATGGGGCCGATGTGTGAGGAGTACAGCAAGTACAACTTTCACTCTCAGTTAAACAGTTTTATGTTTAATTTTGTTCTCTTCCACACAGTCCCATCTGTTTCTCAGCTAAAATCTCTCAGCCGCTTCAACTAGAGAGGAAAATTCTGTAGACTGCCAGTCATCTGCACACCTCTCTGGAGAGGGGTGGTAACTGGCAACAGTAGCACGATTTAAAGGGTGATTATGGGATCGATAAGGTGAAGCTGCAGAACGGAGTGGAGCAGTTGATGCGAGCGCTGTGGGAAGCACCCAGAGAAAGCAGACCTGCTTTCCTCTGTGAGCAGGTGGTCTCCACGTAATCCTCTTCCGCTGTAGGAGAAGTTGCTGTGCTTGGAGTGAAGCACACCTTGCCTTTTTCGCTTCTTCCTCACACAACATGAAAGAGCAGACGGCCACGTATGTTCGTTTTTAGCACAGCAGCGAGGCGGAGCCGGTGTAGATAAGCCCTAAAGTGCAGAATGGGAAAAGATGCCCTGCCCAGGGAACTTGCGGAGAAAGGTAACCTAGAGAGGTGTTGTAGCAGAACAGGTGAAGCAATTAATTAGATGAGTTTGTCCCCGAGTCGTAGGATTAATGTGTTGGATGGAAGCTGAAGGTATTATTATGCTATAAAGAGTGTGTTAAGGTTTATAGTTGAAATTAGAACTGGACTGCGATTCGGGAGGTCAGCCTTTGATGCCTGGTACTCTGGAAGACCTCCCGTGTGATCTTTTTACAAAGAAAAGAACACTGAGATTGAGCGACCTGGGGCTTTTTCAGAAAGTGTTAAGCATGCTCTGAAAACCACACTCTGATAAAACGTCAGGTAGGATATGCAAAGTATTTTTGGAGCATTAATTGTGATCGTACTCTTTGTTGCAGTTCCTCAGTGGTCCTAAACATTCATCTAGAGCTGGGGAAGCTTTCTCTTTACGTGTTCATTGTCTGACATCATGCTCTCAGTTTGTGTGTCCACCTGTGCTATAGGTAGTGACAAATATTGTTGCCTCTCCCAGTGGCAACTGGGAACTGCCAGAAAGAACAAGGTGTTTCTTTTCATGTCTTAGGTGAAGAAAGAACTAAAAGCTGCCCCGTTTTTAGAAGTTTCCAGTTGCTGAAGCTGGGTTTTGTTGGGTTTAGTTTGACAGAGCTGTGCTGCTGATCTAGTTTGTATCATGGATATGCACAAAATCAGTAAATAGCCGGATGCCTTAGGTGTTATTCCCTGTCTCTACAGTTCTTGCTGTAAGATTTGCCTGCTTTAACTTGTGTCTGAATCACGTTTGCCTTTCCTGTGTCACATTTGTTTAATTCGTTTGCTTTCTTCTGACTGTGCAGTCTGCAACAATATGTGGATCTGTACAATTAATTTAATCTGGTGTTTAAGACCAGATTTTTTGCTTCAAGTGAGACACTGAATACACCTTCTCTTTTATATCCTTTGGTTAGAGTAGGATTCAAGAGTGCAAATCAGAATTGGGTCATTTTAGTGTTGGATATTATGCTGCATGTTAGACTTGGTCTTTGACAGTGTGTTAATAAAATATATTTAAAAGAACCCAAGGAGCATCATAGCTGTGTTCGAATGGATGACATATTCCAGAGAGTATAATAAACCACCAATTCATGATCTGATTTTTCCTGGTTTAAGATGAGTTTTCTGTCAGTGCTGTGAATTTGGTAAGCTGTGAACATCAAGCTCTGTCTCTCACGCTTTCTAGAAATAAAGATTCCACAATTAGGACTTTGCTGACGATTTAGGTGATAAGTGAGGCAGATAAACCTGTCCCTCTTCCAAAACTGTTTTCTCTGCAACGCTAATATTAGGAAGAAAATAGGTGTGGAATGGTGCTAGGAGCTATTTTTGTGATACGATTTCTGTTGAGAACACTACAGTTTTCAGTCTGAGACTAATCTTTCTGTGAAGGCCGTGGTCTTCCTCCCCTGCGGTGAGGCAGCGTCTTCTGTCGGTGGGGCTCAGCGTTATGCGTAACACGTGAGCTATTCCATTTTGCTTATGGTCTTACCTCTGTCCTAAACCAGTGCACGGTCCAAGTAAAACTGGAGCTGGGGCACCGAGCCCAACTGCGGAAGAAGCCCACAACCGAAGGGTTTACTCATGACTGGATGGTGTTTGTCCGTGGCCCGGAGCAGTGTGACATCCAGCATTTTGTGGAAAAGGTGGTCTTTCGGCTACATGAGAGCTTCCCAAAGCCCAAGCGAGGTGAGTGTGGTTTTGAAGGTGTGGTATGAGGTCTTCTCTGTGGGAAAGAGCATTGTGCGAGTCAAGGATGTCTTGGACTGTGGCTTTTCTGTAAGATATCTCCTTAAAGAGGAACAAAACGTGCACTTCAGCTTTAACCTTTACCATCTTTGTTGGAGGAAGGTCAGGGAGAGTGGGACCTTTCTTCTGATGAAAGGGCTGGCGGTGAGATGCTTTCTTCTCTTATTTAAGCACTGGCACATACAGATTCTCAAGACAGTGACAGCAGGAGACAATTCATGTTACAAAATGGGAAAGATGGGTCTGATTTGTTAATATTTGCCAACACCAGCTGAAAGCATGTGATTGGTGAGAGATGCTGAAATACTGGGCTCGTAGACATACTGGAGTGTGTAGAATTTTGCATTGGCCGTTAAGGATTCTTGCAGTTTCTAGTCTCATGTGCCGATTCAGGCAACATTTAAGCCAGCAGAAATCACTGATGCCAAAGGGATGGTGATCTTGCCACTGACTGTGTGCATGTGTGCAAGCACTGTGCAGTCAGCAAGCCTGGGAAGAGTACGGATTGTAGTGTTATTTTCTGCTGGATCTGTTCCTTGCTCTTCCTGACTGTGCAGCAACGTGAACCTCGCTCTTGGCACAGGGCAGCAGGAACGCATGGCTGAGGTGGAGGAGCCAGAATCGCCCTTTTCGGCAGCAGCGCAGACTTAGATCTGCCTAAGACCGTGTAACCGCATCCGCGGTGTTATTTCGATGTGGTGCTACAAGGAATGCTGAGAGTATTGCTGTGAGCTACTTCGTAATGGGCACTCTTGGAAATGCTTCTTTAGAAGGCTGCTGGTCACACGGGATGCCTTAGGACTACCTGCTCCATTGATTATTTGTGAGAGTCCAGAGTGGAAAGGAACTCAAAGGTGTTCTGCTCGTAAGGATGTAGTCTGTGTGTTAATAATATCTTTCAAACTGATGTAGTAAAACATCAATCCAATGCTTATCATCCGTCCATCTGATGGATGATGAGCAAGTGCAGCACTGAGCTGGAAGCTAATTCATAGAATCACAGGTACAATCTGCTGTGCCACCATTCTTGTCATCTGATGTAATTTATTACCAAGAACTGTGTTGGGATGGTACATGGGCTTTGCTGGGTCAGTTGCCATATCATCTGCATTGAAAGAACCTTCACAGAGAGAATTTTTCTGATCTCTGGGTTTTGCACGCTTTCTGAAGCTTGCTCGTAACGCCAGGGTGCTTTTGCCCAGAGTGTGGCTGGTTATACCTAAATGCTGTGGCACATCACACTGTTCCTAGGTTTGTTTGAAGGGTTTCTTCAGGTGATTTGCTCTTCCTTGGAGCAAAACCTCCTGCTGAAGGTGGACTTGTGCTGCTAGCAGATTGCTTATGTAGTAATTTTGATTTGCTAGAATAGAGCGGTGAAGGAACAAAGGCTGCTTGGCAGATAGTCCTAAGATTCCTGCTGCCATATTGGCACTGTTCTTTGGATTTAGGCTTTTTTCCCTAAATGATGGGGTTCTTACATGAAAGTCAAGTTAAAGCAAGTCTAGAGATTGTTGTTATTTTTAGATACACTATTTTTTCACTGTTCAATTTTGAGTACTGCTTTCTAGCACCTTAATGATGATAGAAGTGCTTAGAGCTGGGGATAATACATCTACATTAAAAGAAAGGAATTCCTGTGCTTTTCAAGTTTGAGGTACTATTTCCTAATCATATTAATTACTTGGAATTCTTTAGAGTAAGTAAAAAGATTTGCACGGAATTCCTCCAGTTACTTAATTGACTTTATTTACATATATTGTAGTGCATAAATTATATGCAAGTGCATCCAGTTCCTGAGAGGGAGAACATCTTTGTTCGTCTCGTGTTTCTTCTGACAGCCATTATATATAGCTATGTCATGGCCAAATAAATCATGGAATGGTTTGAGTTGGAAGGGACCTCAAAGACCATCCAGTTCCAACCCCCCTGCCATGGGCAGGGACACCCTCCACTACACCAGGTTGCCCAAAGCCTCATCCAAGCTGGCCTGGAACACTGCCAGGGATGGGGCAGCCACAGCTTCTCTGGGCAACCTGGTCCAGTGCCTCGCCACCCTCAGAGGGAAGAATTTCTTCCTTATATCTGATCTAAATCTCCCCTCTTTCAGTTTAAAGCCATTGCCCCGTGTCCTGTCACTACACGCCCTTGTCCCTCTCCAGCTTTCTTGTAGCCCCTTTAGGTACTGGAAGGTGCTGGAAGGTCTCCCCGGAGCCTTCTCTTCTCCAGGCTGAACAGCCCCAACTCTCTCAGCCTGTCTCCATAGCAGAGGTGTTCCAGCCTTCGGAGCATCCTCGTGGCCTCCTCTGGACCTGCTCCAGCAGCTCCATGTCCTCTTGATGTTGGGGACCCCAGAGCTGAACGCAGCACTGCAGGGGGGTCTCACGAGAGCAGAGGGGCAGAATCCCCTCCCTCAACCCCTGTACACTGAAATGCAGTGGTACAGTAGATTTTAAGAAGGATACAACAGGTAATGTGCCAGCGGGAAGCACGTAGATTAATTTCTTGGAAGCGATGGAGTTCCGTAATGGATGTTTCCGCAGGAAGCAGCGCCGTGCCCTCAGCAGCAAACCGTTTGACCTCTCTCCGTTCCCCTGTGTGGAACAAGCAGCAGTGCTTACCTGCCCGGCAGGTTCGTCCCAGCTCTGGGTGAAGCAGCTCCTGGTGTGGCTCTTATGTAATCCTGAAGATCCAGCATTGCAGGAGAACGTTTCGAGGAAGAAAAAAAAAAAGTGCTCACACGGTGTAGTGTTTTGATTAATAAATATGGGCATCAAAGAAGATTTTGCCTTTCTGTGCTGTTCGAATTCCCACCGTTTGGGTCTTGGCCTTTTTTTGCAAGACAGCTTTAACTGGCAGTCTGCATTGTTGAGGAACAGCACAGAAACGTAATTGTATCCCACTGCAAAAGGGGGAAGAATGTCACAGAGACTCCGGCATGGAGTGTTTTATGTTTCCTTTCCATGGGAGGAGCTAAGAGGAGATTTTCGTGTTCCTATCTAAGCCCGTGACCACCATCTTACTTTGGTTTTTTCCACAAAGGTCAGTGTTTTAAATGTGTCCTGAGTTGTCAGAGGCTCGTTTCTCATCTTGCAACTCCTTTTTGGCTCAGATTAAGTTACGTTATATTCAAAGCTGACATCTGTCTGTTCTCTTTTCAGTGTGCAAGGAGCCCCCTTACAAAGTGGAGGAGTCTGGCTACGCAGGCTTCATTATGCCCATTGAAGTGCACTTCAAAAATAAGGTAGAATCTGATTTCTGCTCTTCTAATTGTTTTGAGCTGTGCCAGAGCCTGAAACGGCCTGACAGAAAGGCTCTCAATTATGTGACTGTTTTATGTGTGTGTTTTTTATTAGTCTAATAAATAGAATTTAACTGGGAGTTGGAAGCTCCTGCCAGACTTCAAAAGAAAGCTTTTGGCAGAAATGGAATTGTATAGAAAGGTAATGTCAGGACAGTGTGATGGTCCTAGAGATTCTGAACAGAGATTGTGCCTCTGTAACAAGCTTCTCTAGCATGCATAATGTTAAAGCAGTATATTTTACGCAAATAGGGAAGTAAATAAACATAAACAACTGACTTTATGGGCATTTGTAAATGCTGCGATGACTGGCAACATATTAAAAACCGATTTTTTTTTTAAATTTGCAATCTTATTAAATTAACTATACAAGTATAAAATTTGTATGGACCCCAAAAAAATCATTTATGTAGGACAGGTATTTACAGCCATGTTAAATATACTGTTGTTCTGATTCAGTACTCGTCCAAAAAGAAAACACTAAATATTGTAAATCTTAAGATGCGTTGCCAACAAGTATATGAAAGTTAAAATTTGGGATTTATTGCTCGCTTTAAGACTTACCACAGAGGTCACGTGCTACGTGACTTGAAGAAGGTTATGAAAACAGGGGTTTGGGCACTGGCGTTCGTGTTAACTCGGTTTCAGTTAAATTGTTTTGTTAAACATGAATACTGAACCTTTCTGGTTTTGATTACTACTTAAGTCAAAAAAAAATATCAAAATGTTCTACTTATTCCTGAGAGGGAACCTAGATAAACTAAAATTTGACTGTTAAGCTACATCACTATAATGCGTGCTCTCACCTTCCTCAGCCCTTCAAGCTCAAGCCATTACCCCAGGTTTCACGACAGCAGACCACGTATAACAACCTAATTCTATTTAGCTTCCCAGCATCCTTTCCATCATATCTCCCACAAATGTATCTGTCCATCGTTTCCTCCTCGCTCCAGTCTGGCACAGTGTACTCACCTGGCAGTGTCGTTTGTGAATAATTAATGTTTTAGTTTGTGTTTTGGCCCACTGCGTTGCTCTTACCCCGCTTTACAAGCCTGAGTAATAAACCAAATAATGAGACTGAACCACAAGACGACTCGTCTTCTAAACCCGGGAGCGTTTTGCCCACAGGCTTCTTTTGGGTGAGCGGGGCAAGCCGAAAGGATGTGAGGAGAGATGGCAGTTAGAGGGTAGGGGTGGGAGTTGGTGATAGAAGCAGCTCTTTTGGCAAACACTGCCTGCTACGACTCGAATGCAAAGAAAAAAACCAACTTCAGAAGCTTAAAAGTAGTTTGACTTCTGGTGGCTTTTCTGAGGTTTCGGATGGAAATCAGGAAACCCTTCATCTGCACTGTGCGTTGGTTTAATTCAGATTCAAAATCTACCTTTATGTTCCTGACCAAAAAATGTTCACTTCACCACACCGACTTCTTGTAACGGCAATCTCTAACGACTGCGGTGGGGGAACTATGTTTTGTTTCTCCTCTTACCTTCTACTTTTCCTTCCTTCCTTCCTTCCTTCACCTGGTCTTTTCTCACACTTGCCTTTCCTTGCTGGTCTCTGCTGGCTTTGTCTTTCACGAGTGTCAGATCCTTCTCTGTCATTTCTAGATCTCCTGTACTTTTTTGTAGGTGCACTTGTTTGCGTTGGCTGTTGTCCGCATTTGTGTTCTTTTTTTCTGTCCATCCCTTCTGTTTGTGTGACCCTCACGAAATATGGAACCGGCTGCTTTTCTGAGTGTAACTTGGTTTCCCACCCGTCGGGGTCATCACTTCTCATTGTTTCTATGAGCACGTGGCTGCATAGCTGCTCTTTCTAGCATTAGGGGTAGGATGGCTTTTGTAACTAAGGGAAATGGGTGGTCTCTGCTCTTAGTGGAAACAATGGAAGCAGCAGTTCGTTTAAGAGTAGGCGGTTTGTTTCTGGCATTTTGGTCTTCAGAAACATGAAAAGTTAATAGGAAAACACGTTTAGTTGCAGACTTGTTTTCAAAACTGTAAACCTTCAAAATACTTTGCCCTGTTTTTCGGAGGTGTGCACTCTGGAGAAGTTCTTTTCCACTTTTAAGCTGATGAACGAATTGGCTAGTTAAGGAGTTTGAGGCAGCACCCCCGTTACTAACTTGGGGCAAGCAGTGCTTGAGGGAGAACGTGACAGCGTCTGTCTTGCGGCACGTTGTTTGAGCAGAGAGGTGTTCCCGGGTTCAGCTGTGAACTTGAAATATGTGAGCTACACTGAAGTTGTTTGCAGTTTGCTTTTACGGCTTAAAAGTAATTTTTCCATCCTTATGCCAGCAAATGTTACATTCTCTGCACATCTGGACATTAGGCATGGTACTTTGGGTTGCTGAAAGCTTCGAAGCTGCCTGACGATGTGAAGAATTTGGCTCCTCTGACCACCGTTGCCTGATGATGATGCCATCTTAAGAGCTGTGCTTGTTTTCAGTAGTGGAGTTGAAGGAAATGTGAGAGGTACATACTTCTGCAAAGATGAAAGATAAGCAGTCTGGGATATAGCAGAAATTAAAAAGATTGGGAAAGAGGAGGAATGGCAGAGGCACAGTACAGCTTGTTTTATCCTGCGTTAAAGAATGGGACATTGAAGCCCCAAATGAGTAAGTCTTCACGACTTCAAGACCATGTGTTGCTCTGATCTCTGTGAACCTGTTGGCTCTGGTGGGGACCAGCTGGGTGTGTGGAGCATATATCGTTCTGAATTTGCCAGAACTGGTTACAGCCTTTTGGGGCTCATTCTTGAGTAACTCTTTTCAAGTAGATGAAAACTACTTGATCCCAGACTGATCCTGGGATTGGGTGGAAAACACTTTCGTAGGTGGCTGGGCCGGAGGGGTCGAGTGGGTCTTTCTGGCCAGACGCTCCCTCTGTTGCAGCATGGGTTTTTAATGGGTGCCCTCTCAGTTGAAACAAGGCTTGCAAAGGCTTTGGGATTTGTTTATCGAGGCGTGTTTAGCTTTGTGAAGGTGAGAAGAGAAAGGATTTAAGGAGTGAGTGAACTCATCTGTGGAGGCTGGTCTTTGCCATGGTTGGCTGAAATTTTTTTCCGCAGTTTTAAGCCTCCTTCCTTAGCAGTTTCCTTTCCCTGTTCTACTTTGTTACTGGGATGGTAAACAGTGGTTGCCAGAGCCAGTGTACTCTTTGCTTTGGCTGAAGAAACATGGGCCTGCTCACTGCTAAGGAACAGTTTTACTAAGAGTGGCTTAAGAATGTTTTTAATGAACTTCACTGGGGATTATTTTAGGCAACTTTGCATAAAACTGCCCATTCTGTTGTCGTTGTTTTCTGTTTGGAGTAGGAGAGCCAGTGCTCTTTGCCTCACTGAAGCTTTTGGTGCCTTTCTGCCAGACAGGGAAGTGTCAGCAGAGTTCTAGAGTTTCTAGAGTTGTAGTGGACCACAGGACTTGCAGCCTCATTTGCTACTTGTGGCCTCTGTGGCTGAACCTGAAAAACACACGGCAGTGTCTTGGCAGGTGGAATGATAGAATCATCGAATCACAGAATGGTTTGGGTTGGAAGGGGCCTCAAAGACCATCCAGTTCCAACCGCCCTGCCATGGGCAGGGACACCCTCCACTACACCAGGTTGCTCAAAGCCCCATCCAACCTGGCCTTGAACACTCCCAGGGATTGGGGCAGCCACAGCTTCTCTGGGCAACCTGGTCCAGTTCCTCACCACCCTCAGAGGGGAAAATTTCTTCCTTATATCTGATCTAAATCTCCCCTCTTTCAGTTTGAAGCCATTGCCCCATGTCCTGTCACTCCACACCCTTGTCCAAAGCCCCTCTCCAGCTTTCCTGTAGCCCCATTAGGCACTGGAAGGTGCTGGAAGGTCTCCCCGGAGCCTCCTCTTCTCCAGGCTGAACAGCCCCAACTCTCTCAGCCTGTCTCCATAGCAGAGATGTTCCAGCCCTTGGATCATCTTTGTGGCCCTCCTAAAAATGAAATGATAAAGCTTTTGAAAGCACCGTTGGCTGATGAGAGTGGATCATTTGGGACTGTAGGACTGAAAATGTTCGTGTGCTGGTTTTGGTTTTCAGTCCTTTGTGTTCCTTCCTGTCATGAGGGCTGGTTAGTGGCTTCTGGTGCTTCAGTCCATACAACCTGGGTACAATAATTCTACTGCTCTTCCCCTTCCCTCTCCCCCACTCAACAGTCTTGAGGCTTTTATCATGGCCTCATTGTCTCCAAATACATCTCTTACAGTGGCGTTTTGTAATCTGGGGGCTGTAATACACGTGTGACTGTGATATCTATCCCGTTGCGTCCTAATCAAATTAGATCAGTCCTCCCCCCCGAAAAGCTCAAAGTCTGGTGTACTTTCATGCTGTTCTGATATCAGGCAGGTGATGTTACTGCAACATGGATAAGATGTTGTATTAAAGTCTCTCTAAAGATACCACCTGCCAATTTCAGTGCTAGAGATAAAAGGCTTCCAGTATCTACGTAATGGATACACATAACTTGGGCTTTTTCTGTTAGTGGAAAGGAAGATCAGTGAAGAAAGCAGAGAAGTCTGCTTGATTTTTTTCAGTTAAGTTCAAAACAAAAGCATGCATGTTTTACCCCTTCTGCAGTATTCAGGGGTGTGATAAAATACATAGGAAAACATGGGAGAAGGGAAAAAATAGTCATGTTTCAGAGGAGGAACTCAGTAGAGACGTTGTACCTGGGTGCACATGTGGCACGGTGGGGGAAGCTGGGGATCAGTTACAACTACGTGTAAGGACTGTGCCATCAGGAAGGGATCGGCTTGCGGAATATTCGCAGGGAAGGTTGCCGAGAGCCTGCGTTTGGGTGAGATGTTTGATTGTCACTTAACAAACCGCCGTTCCTGGGGCAGGCTGTGTGCAGGCTGGAGGAAGGAAGGAGTGACTTAGCCTGTTAGTGTTTGTTCGGGGCTGCCGAAAGCTGTGGAAGGAGGAGTAGAACTTGTCGCTGTGTCTGCCTTTCAGCAGAAGCATTTGTTGTTGGTGATTTTTAGGTCTGTTCTGTATCATCTCACCAAACCTGCAGCGCTGTCTTTCGTGCTGCTGCTGAGTGGAGAATCTTCTTTTTTAACCTTTTTCTGTCATAATTGAAGACGTGTTATCAGTTTACCCATTCTTCTATCTGAGCAGACTCTTTCCATGGCCAAAACACCCGGCTGTGTGTTTCAGTGTGGCACAGTGATGGGCATCTCCGTGTGCTGAATAGATGGCAGTGCCTGGCGAGGGCACCTTGTCAAACATGGCAGCTTTGCATAGCCATGCCAGCATCTTATCTGGTGTTTTAATTTAAGAGCTCATAGATTATTAAGTGCTTGCTTTTGAGCAGTAAGTGTATTTTCCTTATTTTCAAACTGAGTAATAGGCTTCAGATGGGGGAGAGTTCCAAAATGCTGTTCTCTGTTATTTTACTTCACCCTGCAGAATCTCAGAAAAAAAGATGAAGGTTAGCAGAGTGTAACATACGGCTACGGGCTTTAAAAAATGAATATTGGGCCACTCACTTCGAAACGTCCTGTCTCGAAGCGGAGTGGAAGACTAGTCAAACGGGTTGTACGAGCCTGGAAAGGGGTTCCATTTGTACAGAACTGGTTACGGATAAATGGCTCTGTTGAGCTGGATCTATGGAAAAGGGAAGTAGTGTTAGATGTTGTAGTTATTGAATAACCAGGAGTCTCCTTCCTTGGTGTGCTAGATTTTTGTAGATAGTTTTGGTTTATGGCTTTCTAAAAGTGATTTATGAGCTTTATGCGCACGTCACCAGTGAAGTTCTTTTGATTTGTGTTTAAGTGGCAAAGGGCACACCCTGCCTGAAAAACAGGACAAGGAAATTTTAACAAAAGTCTTGAAAATTTCCTCCTTTTACGAAAAGTGCCAGAAGAACTTTAACCCGTTACTTCAGAACTCGGAAGAAAAATAAAGCGGTTCCAGTGTTCGTGGCAGTGCAGTGGCCATCAGTGCAGACAGGAAGCTGGAAACCAGTAAAAATAAAGCATCAGGTACTCAGCTGTGGAGGTGGAGTAGGGGGAACCACTGGGTGTAGGGGAATTTACGGCGGCTGCAAATAAAGCTTGGCCATAGCTTTGTGGCACACGCTTCTAGTTTACTTCTGGCATCTGAGATTTAAGGGGCAGATGTAAACTGAGGTTCTAAGGTGACTTGTTCAGAGATCCCATACCAGGTTAACCATTTCATGTCCAAATTGACCATGGAATTTTACTCTAACCGCCATATTTACCAGTTAGAAATGGATGTGATCCATCCTTTCTAAAGTCTTTCTTGGAAGTAAGGCCTGTTAGAAGAGCTTACGGTCTCAGAAAGCAACAACATATCCACAGAAAGTAAGTCTCCCCTTTACTAAGTAAGTAAAACTCTTTTCAGTTTTACTTTTTGGCATTGAGGGTTGAATATCAGAAGGTGGATTCATCTAAGACCAGGGCTTGGTTTGCACCCATAGTTGCTCCTCGGGCAGGAGTACGTAAGGTGGTGTTGCACTGTGAGAACAGTTTGCAGGATGGAAGAAGCACCTACTCTCCATTGCAACCCCAAGCAGCAAGACGTGTAGATTGCAACGTGTTGTTCAGAAAGGCTTTGAAGTGTGGCACTGTGGATTCAGGGTGACTTTCCATTTAAAGCTAGAGGATGTGGAGGTCCGTGTCAATTGAGAGTGATTTTCCTTGGTTTTCTTTTTTTTTTTTTTTTTCCTTACCCACCCCCCTTGATGGCTGTTTGAAAGGAAGAAAAGAACCTTTTAGGGAGGACCGGATGGGTTAAGCTGTGCAGTGTCCTGAGCTGTAATCATTAGCTGTCAGTGAAGGCAGTAAAGGAAAGAATGTTTATTTGCAGCTTTTTTCTTGGAGACTTTTGTACTCGTTCTTTTAGGAGTGCTGTAATCTTAACTGTTCACTTGTGTCCCCCCCCCAAGTGGCTTCTGATGGCCTGAGATACAAAAGGATATTTTAATGGGCATGGTACTGGGCTAGGGCTCGGTTCCCAGGGCAGTCATGATCTGGGAGTTGGAGAAAAATCAAGTTGAAAAACTGTCTTAATTTTACAAAAAGTGGAAGCTCATCAACAGAGGTACGATAAATACTTGGGAGATTCCCTGATGCTTTTGAGTCTATATGAAAAATGGGATGCCTCAGATAAAAGGGAAACTCATGTGCTGCCCCTCTCCTGCTCTGCAAGCAAGAGCTCTGGTGATGTGACAGCATAACAGCTTTTGACTAAAGCTTTTTTTGCTAATACATCCAAGATCAATTTATTCTATGTCGTAAACTAGGAACATAATTTTAGGAATCATTCTTAGGCCACGTTTGGATTTCCATTTGTCCCTCATTTAAGTTTATTAGACTTTGAGGGACCGTCTCCAGCTGCTGCTTTAGCTCCGGCGTGAGCGCGCGCATGCAGAGCTCGCTAATGACTCGGTTAATGAGAAAGGTCGTAGGAAAGAGGCGAATGGCAGGGCAGTGTGTTTTGCAAGTATTTTTCTTCTTCCCGTTCATCTGTTTCAGTAGCCATTGGACCCTTTCATGTGTGCATGGATTTGTCAGGACTTTTCCAAAAGAGGGTCCGAAGACCCTTGTGTTGGTGGTATGCTCTTGCTCGTTAATGGGAGACAATTCCATTGTGTGTGTCTGCTTTGATGTCTGCCTGCCCCTGTCTGGGGAGTTGGGATCCAAGCCCTCGACTCCCAGGTGGGCTTAGGGTGCTGATTCTGATGTAAACCAGGTGTGGTTATCACACTTTTTGTTATTAGAGGTACAGTTTGTACAAGAAATGGCTTCTTCAGGGACGTTAGGGACCAGGCAAACAGCAGGAATCAGTGTGGTCTGAAGCCGTTTGACGCTTCAACCTATTTTCAGCAAATCTAATGGCTCGAGCTGGAAGCCTGCGGCGTCTGTTCCCAGACAACAATGCAGCTACGCCAGGAAATGGAGCTGCTGGATGTGAATTGTGGAAAAGACTGCTGTGCAGCCACTCGACGTTGCGCGGTGAATGAGGCATGTGGGAGGCATTCATGTAAATACTGGATGTACTGGAAGGCTCCGTGTGGCTTGCAGGAGAGCCTCTTTTGCCACGTTCTGAGTTTTCATCTTGCAGAGCAGAGTACGAGATCCTACCAGGAAATGTCGCATCGCTACGTGCAACACGCGAGTCGTGTGCAATATTTGCAATTTCGGGAGTTAAGGGAAGAGATTTTTCATTTTGTGGGTTTGCTGTGCTTCTGCAGCAGGTGGAGGAAAACCAGTGAGGCGCAGATGATCCCCAAAATGCATACAAACTCCGGATTTCTTCAGTGCAAGTGCCCTTGGAAAGTTCAAAAGCCTCAGGCTATCTTCCCATTCAGCCCCTGCAAGATGCATATTGAAAGGGTTTTACAAAACAAGTCATCCTTTACCGTCGCGTTTTTAATCTTTTTCTCAGGACCCGCAGAGATCCCGCAAGTTCAGGAGCTGTTCCTTCTCTGAAGAAAGGATTACGCTTTTCTCAATATTGATACTTGTAGTTCAGTTGCTTCCCAAAGGAGGTGGGAGCTGAATTCCGGTGCAAACAGAATAGTGGCTAAAGCTTGGGAAGCTGCTCTCCCAGGGAGACGAGAGCGGCTTTAAGCAGAACGTTGTCAGTCAGTGTCCTTATCCGTGCCTTGCTTCTGCAGGGAAGAGCCATGCCTGAGTTTCTGGTGAATGGTATGTGAATTCAGGCATTTCAGGCACAAGTAGTTTGTTTTCTAGTGCTCTGATCTCGTGATGAAAAGCTCTATGAAGGCAGAACTTACTCGGTGGTTTATGTGGGGTTTTCAGGAGAGGCTGTTTCAATCCTCTGACTTAGTGTGCGTGCCAAACTTCTTCCGTTTTCCCAAAGTCTTTCTTGTTTTTAGGAGGAGCCGAAAAAGGTTTGTTTCACATACGACCTGTTCTTAAATTTGGAGGGAAACCCACCTGTGAACCACCTTCGTTGTGAGAAACTGACTTTCAACAACCCCACCAAGGAATTCAGGCGCAAACTCATCAAGGCAGGAGGGGTAAGTGCCGAAGGGACCGGAGATCTGAGGAGGTCCTGCTAGACGTGTAGTGATCTCGTTTTGCTCTGAGGTTTCTTTTTAGCTGCAGCCCAGCAGGCTACAGACTGCTACATCCATCTAAAGGATGACCCAGCCAGTTTTCACTCCTGGTTATACAACCACAGCACTTGAAGCAGAACTAAACCATTGCTGGTGTGATTGGTGGCACTTAATTTTCAATTTAAATGTCACCATTAATATCAAAGCAGTAAAACCCCCGTGGAAATGAAGATCTTTTGTAGATGTTACATGCTGTCCAGCAGGCAGTTACGGTTACCTGTGACCTTCCCAGTGTTGTGAACTGTATCAGTGTAGAAAAGCTCAAGAAAAGGGAGAGGCTTCCAGTCTATTCCTTACTCATTTTTGCCACAGGAAAGCTTAATACTTAGCGCTTCCTGGTCAATAAATGTCCTCTAAACCTGAGGTCAGCTGCTTGTAGCTTAGATAATAAAAAAAATAAGGAAAAGTGGTAGGATATAGGGTGAAAATGGGTGTGGGAGGAAAAAAATAGATCTACTCTTGAAGGCACAATAAGATACGGGTTGCTACAGTGGATGAACTTCTGGGAAAGTACTGTGCAGTGGTAGACTAAAGAAATGATCCTCAAATAACTGCAAGATCTAGGCAAATTAGTGCAAGCCACAAAGTGCCTGAAGTTTTTAACCAGACAGAGGGTGTCATGACTGTATTTGGAGACACCCTCGTATCTAGTAATGTATCGTTGTGTTCTGTTCAAGGACTTGATTAAAGATGGTCTTAATTGCTGGCAACGTTTTCTTCTGAAAAAGCATGCTTCTAGTCTAATTAAACAAGTAAAAAAGCTGTGGGGAAGTTTATCAATAATAAATCTCACGAGTGGCAAGTGTTCCAAGCTGAACTGTCCGGGTCTTGCTCAGTGTGCCAGTGCTTTTCCGTATCGGGCACAAAGAGGAGGGAGCTTATTTCAGCCACAGGATGGCTGGAACGTCACTGGCTTTCTAGGATTTTCGTGGCACATTACTGTATTCCTGATGTGTTGAGGTGTTTCATCTGTGAGTCGCTTTTGATGCTGTTTATCTAGTGGAAATTTTCCACAGGATTATTCTGGCAGAATGTAGGGCAGGTAAGAAGGAAAGTGTTTCTTGGAGCTCAGTGCTTGGTGTTAAGATCTTGTCAAGCAAGAGACCCAAGGCCTGCTTTTTTTTAATTATTTTGTTCTGAATAAGTGAATTCAGCTTCTCCTAAATCGATGAAGCGTCGCTCGTTCCTTTCGGATTTACCTTGCCACCCTTTGGCAGGGTAAGAGCTTTTCCAGCAGAACACGCAGTTCTCATCCGGAGCTTTATTGCCTGCTTGTGCGCAGAGTATTGGCCTTCCCTTTGGGAAAGATCCTTGATATTGCATGTTGCCTTTCATTGGTTTTTGTGGTTTTAGTGTTCTGTATTTGAGGAGCTGCCTTGAAACTGAACACTACCTAGACAATATCTTTTTGTGGCCTTTAAGCAGGGGAAAAACATCCCAAAGATGAATAATAGGGTGTTAATTGAGCAAGTGACCTAACACGATCATGTGTTAACAGGCCATGCGACTTTATTCATACGTAATTTTTCTCCTCTTTATTACTAGGTGATGGTAATGCCAGAAGGAGCAGAAACTGTTTCAAGACCGAGTCCTGACTATCCTATGTTACCCACAATACCACTCTCTGCCTTCTCTGATCCCAAGAAGACCAAACCATCCCATGGGTCAAAGGTCAGTGGAGTGTGCTTTTGTGTCGTTCTCAGGTGAAGAAGTTTTTCAGGACTTGCTAGTAGCAAGTAAACTGGCTTGTTTAGCAGCTGTCTCTGGCTACTTCTAATTCTGAAAGCATCTTGCTTGTACTCTGCAGTGCACTAGCCAATGATCTGGAACTCATCATAATTTAGGAGGCCTTTTTATGATTTGCCAGACTTCTCTACAGGGAAATGTTGAAAAGAAAACTAAATGTCCAAGACTGGGATTTTTCGGTGAACCATATCTTCCTCCTGGCCTGCCATAGCACATCAAGTTGAAGGAAGTCCTCTCTGGTTGTTCTGACTGGTATCTTTGATGCTGAGGAATGAATTGTGTGGCTCTTTCACTGTCTGTCACGTAAAGCTGTGCTCTGAGGCGCTGCGTCTCTTGGCAGCAAGGCTGAGTAGAGAGTCAGCACTTCCTCTGTCGTTACGACTACTTCAGGTCATGGTGTAAAGACCTTCTGGTGGGAGGTCCAGAACATAAAACATACTGTGCTTGGTCAAACTAGTGATTTCAAGATTTGATGTTTGTATCCACCAGTATCTAGTTCTTGAGACTTCAGAAGAAGCTTAAGTGTTTTTGTTTGTTTTTTTCACTTGTGTGATGAAGCTATTTTTGTGTAATTCTACATAGGAGAAAAAAATCCATGGGCAATGTGTTCTGGAGCAGATTACATACAGCTTGAACAGTCACAAATATTAACAGTCATTCATTTTATAGTGTAATTCAGTTCTGATATCCATTTTGTTCAGGGCTCTAAACGCTTCTGGCATTTTGGTCACATCTTCTGGTATTTGAAACTGAAGATGACTTCTCTGTTGGTGGCTTATTTAGTTTCGGTCAGGAATTAAGCATCAGATAGCATAGAAGACAGAAATGATGGGCTCTGACACAAGCCCCGGTGAAAGTTGCCAGGAGCTAAAGAGATGATAGTCTCCCGCTTCTCTTCCTCCAGGTTGCCCTCAGAGGTGCATGTGTGTTTGCATCTCAGCGTGTCCGGTTCATACTCCAGTGTCTCCTCACAAGACCCACTTCTATAAGTGTTTTGAGTTCACATGTAGTTCACAAAGGGAAGTTCTCCTTTGCCTTCGTGCTTACCGGACTCTTAGGGCAGGCAGAGTCCTGATGATTGGTGTCTTAAAGCTCTTACTAAAAGTCATGAAATGCCTGCTGATACCAGAGGTTGTGGCTCTCCTAGGGTTGTGGGGACATGGAGTACTTGTGTCGAGTTGCCGTGTTGTTGATGTGGTGAGTTGGGGTTGGGCTGTGACTGTAACTTGTGTTTGCCATGGATGTGATTTAACCTCAAAAAAATCTCTTTAGTTGCTGGGTTTTTGGTGTTTTTTTTTTTTTCCCCCCCAAAATGTGATGTGAAGTATAACTTTGTGTAACACAGCTTAAGTGGGATTCCTCTCACTTGGCTTCAGATGTTACCCCTGCAGATTAAACCTAAACCAAACATCTCTAGGTGTTTGTAGACCTCCTTTTGTAGGGCAGGGAAAGGAACAGGCGTATGTGAAACATGTTTCATCCTGTCCTAATGTAGATGTTTAAGTGCCTGCTGTCAGTTTCTGTCCTTCAGCTTCAGGGAAATCTAGATGCCTACCTCTGAGGTAGACAAGTGCATTAGGCCTGTGTGGGTGGATGTCTACATGAAATAAATGCTTCAGTGTGATTTATGAGAATGTGTTTTATAATTCTGTGCAGAGCTTCAATTTCATACCTTGCTTGCATGTTTCTGTTGCTGCATTTTAGGATGCAAACAAGGAGAGTAGCAAGGCATCTAAGCCACACAAAGTAACCAAGGAGCACAGAGAGAGGCCAAGAAAAGACTCTGAGAGTAAAAACTCCTCCAAAGACCTTGAAAGAGAACAAAACAAGCCTTTGAAGGACTCCTCCAGAAAACCAACTGAGAACAAACTGCCTAAGGAGGAGAAGGCACCTCCAAAAGCTGCTTTCAAGGAACCAAAACTGGCCGTGAAGGAGACCAAACTGGAGAACACTTCTCCAAAGGGTGGGCCACAGCCGGAGTTAAAGTCTTCCAGCAAGAGGCCCTCCAATGTGGAGTCACCAAAGCCTAGTGCCAAAAAACAAAAAAAGAGTAGCTCCAAAGGGGTAAAGAATATCTTAGGGACATCTCCCAGAACCTCGTCTTCCTCATACCCAGAGAAGAAACAAACCAAGGAGAAGATGAATGCCAAAGTGGAAAAGGTAAAATCTGAAAGTGAGGCCAAGGAGATCAAAAAGCCTGTGGAAATGGAGGAGTCAAACTCAGAGGATGAAACTTCTTTCAAGTCAGAGGTGAGCGGGCATTTGTCCTTGACGTGCTGCTTAAATCGCTGCGTGAAAACAATGGTGAAAAATACTTGTTCAGATGAGAGAACCACCTTGGCAAATGCTTAGGCTGGGTTAGTTAAATAAAACTGCTCTCTGAACCATCCTGTCAGCACTAATGGCTGCTGCTGCTGCTTTGCTCTTGTTCCAGATGCACAGTTCTACTCAGATTTACCTCCGGCAGGGTCACCTGCAAGTCGGAGTCGAAGGTTACGGTCACTCGTTCATCCCGTGTAGTGGCATTTGTAGAGCTAGAGTAGACGTAGATACACCTTCTACCTGCTTATGAGAACATGTTTTTGAACGTGGTCTTAATTCAGAAAAGGAGGAAATAATTTCAGTTTTGTTTCTGGCAAAAAAAAAACAGTGTTAAAATGTAAATAAAACCCCTATTCCTGACATGGCCTGTAAGAAATGTACTGTTGGCTGAAGCTCAGAATGCAACCACATGCCACTAAACCTAAATGAGTTGTGTTGTAAAATATAAACCAAATTATTTTATTGTACTACTATTTTTAAAAGCCTGAATATTTTTTTTCCTTTTTACAACTAAGAAAATTCCTCATCCTCTGTCTTCTAAAACTCATTTTTCCAAAGGAAGGGGGGGAAAAAAAAGGTAGGAGGGGAAAGACACAACTTAAATCCAAACTGTCACTAGTTTTTGCTTGTATATTTTGTGTTTGCTATGAAGAAGCCATATATGTTCTAACAGGATTCACAGGATAATATCACATGAATTTTTGAACTTCTTCCTACTGACCACTTTTAGAAAGATTTGTTTTACTAGAATAAATCTTCTAGGGATGACTGGTATGATGGTTTAATCCACACCATGATACAGTAAGTATTGGTATGCTTACTTCAGAAAACACTTTTTTTTTTGCAAAAGATTCTCAGTGGAAGAGTTTATTGGGGAAGTGTTAATTCAAGTCACTCGGCAAAGATTTTTTTTTTTTTCCTCAGATTGATTAAATGTGGAGCTTGTGCATTAAAAAGCAGCAGCCCCTCTCCACTTCCAGCCTTACAGCCGAAGCGCAGCAGTGTGTAGCCAGCCTGTCGTTTCTGTGCCAGATGCACGGCCCTCGCTGCCAGCTCCTGAGTCCTGGGTGCCTTGTAGCTCGCTGTGCCGTAGGTGCCATCCCTCCCCTCGGGCCTCGCGCGCAGCCGTAAGCTGGTGGTGCTGTTCGGACCGTTGGGTGGAACCACGAGCCCTGGCTGTGGTTCCGCAGTGTCCTGCCCTGCCCCCGCCGAGCTTGGTGTGCCTCCGTGGCCTCCCTGCACCAGCTCTCCTGTCTGCTGGGCCCTTGGCAGAGGTGTTTGAGCGCGAGCCCAGGAGGAGGGCAGGAATGCTCCGTGTGATGGAGGGGGAGCCATGGCAGCTGCCAGTCGGATCAGCTTAGGTTTCTGTGGAACTTGAAGCTTAAGGGTATAACTGCATAATGCATTGGCATCAGCAGAGCAAACTGTTGGAGTTCCTTCTCCACCCTGGGGGGTTCCTTTTGCTCCCGTACTGGTGCAGCTGGTTGTGGATCCGTGTGGTAAAGCCACATCACTGGAGCGAACGAGCAGCTGGAGGTGGACCGGAGCCCGGAAACTCTTAAATCAGCTTTGCTGCTGCAGCCAACGTGTTGTGCAACATCTTCTGAGGCTGCAACGCCGCGGCTGCTTGGAGCTGTCATCTTTGCAGGCTGCTGTTGAAAGGAACAGTCCTGCTCTCCTTCGTGCTGCTGGCATGCGAGCTGGTGTGGCTGCAGCGGCCCGGAGGAGTTTCTCCTTCCTTTTCACTCCTGCTGGAAGTTAGTTGTCCTTTCTTCTGTCCTTTTTTTTTTTTTTTTTTCCCCTTCCCCCGTCAAGTCCAGTTCCCTGAACCGGCCTCACGCTTGGCTGCCTGAAGGCTGGTGCTGACAAAAGGGAGAGGCTGGGATGTGCAGGCAGGATGGCTTTTTTCCATTGTCCCGTCCCGGTGACAGTAGCTGCAGGCGGAGCGTGCGGAGCGTGTCCAGCTGGACGCCTCCTCAATGGTTGAAATAGTGGAGAGGGTTAATGGCAAAAGGAGAGATGGAGGCCTGTACAACTTCCAACTTCCAACTGCTGCTTTTCGGTGCTGTTAAGTCATTTTAAAGGAAACCTGCGAGATTATCGGGAGTGAAGGATGTGTCTTACCCACAGATTCAGCCCTAACAAGAGCCGTGCTCCCTTATCTTGGAAATACTGCTCTTTACTTTCACGTTGTCATTTTTCTGAACAAATAGAGCTGCTGCACTGTGCTGATATATCAGATATTGGAATTGTTAAATTATTCTCCTTGGCTGCTGGATAATTCACAAGGGTTGCAATACCCCTTTTTGACGTTTTCCCCACGTCCTTACAGTTGAATAAATTAAACTCTCAGCAATGCTTGAGTGATAAATTGTAAGGAAGAGTGGTATTGGGATGAAAATCCTGCTGCTGCTTTCTCTTATTAATGCCCAAAGCTGCTCATGTGCCTCTTTCTACCCATTTACAGTGTTTTTATAGTATTACCACTTTCTGTAATAAAGTTTATTGATCAGTGAGAACGTGTGATCTTTCTGGCATCTGGATTCGGTGGTGGAAGTAATAGGTGGATTCCCAAAAATAGTGCAATGAAATTGAAGTGCTAAATTTCCAGGGAATTACTTTTAAAAAGGCAAGATAATCTTACCGTACATTGAGAATCTTTAAACTAGATCCTGCTGAGTACCAAAAAAAACCCCAAAAAACCCCCCAAAAAAAACCCCAAAACCAAGAAACGTTTTAAGATTATTGTGGCAGTTGATGCTGCTGTTGGGGGCGAAGTAGTTGATTTATCCTTCACTGCCACCTGGTGGGCCTTCAGCTGGAGCACACCATTGCTGCACGATGCCTGGGTTTGTTAAAAACGTGTTTTGTTTCTCCAGCTTTGTTTCTGGATGCTGTTAGCAGCAGGAGTTGGTTGTGTCCTGCCCCGTGCGCTTGCTGCACAGTGTGCTCCTGGCCCTTCTGCTGAACACTGCCGGTCAGCGGAGTTAGGAGTCAGCTGAACTCCAGTGGAACCATTACGTTTTCACACTAAACTGGAAACAGTACAGTGGATCACTCAAATTGATTTAGAAACAGCTGTTTTGAGGGTATGGGAATAAATTAGAACTACTTTTGGACTCGAGTGAGCTCGTTGGGGTAGGCCTTCCCATCTTTGATGGTCAGTAGGAGGCATTGACAAGGACCGTTGGTGGGTTTTGCTGAACACGCTCTGTAAGAGGGCTGTGGTAGTTGTTCCAGGCTGTGTGCCAGTCGCCTTTCACATCTCCAAGGGAGGGTTTTTTCACTCCGACGTTGTTCAGATGCTGTTTCCTCACTTGAGGCTGTTGGAAGCTTGTGGCATGAAGGGTTTTGGTGGAGCTGTTGATGCTGCTGCCCAGGAGCGCTGAGCTACAGCGTGCCAAAGCTTTCCTAAATGTTTTTATTCACTTTGCATTTTGTGTATTTCTGTAATTCCAAGAACTGCATTCAGTGATGTACGATGTTATTGAGTGCTCAAATGCATCTGTCTCACTGTCCTTTGTGCTCTGCGCTAGTTTCCTGGATTAGAAAGGTTAAGATTCTTTTTCTTTTTTTTTTTTCCCTTTTATGGGGGGTTAAGTCTGTCCAGTCCAGCCCTTCCAACTCCAGCTCCAGCTCCGACTCCAGCTCTGACTCTGATTTCGAGCCATCTCAGAACCACAGTCAAGGTGTGTTGCAAGAATAAAATTTGTTAAAATCTTCCTTGCATGACCTCAAAAGGCTCGTGAGAATTAGATCTGTTTTCCCAGCACCATATATAAGGCTAATACAGCGTCTCGTGTGCAGCCATGTGTTGAAGCTGTGATGCTTCAGCAAGAGAAGGCAATAATGTCGTAGTGCAACCGTGAACAAGGATTTTTCTTGTTTTGGCAGTTAATACACCAGTAGAATTATCTCTCTGGGTTCAGTTCTTTCCCTGCTGACTTTGGTTTCTGCCTCAGTTTATAAATGTGTTTGCTGCTGCTTTATCTCTAGTGTCACCAGAATATTTCTCTTCTGATCTCATATATGTTTTATTAAAAATTATAAATGTGACATTCATCTCTCTGCTAGTGCGTAACATAGCTTCTTTAGATTCCTCCACTGATACTCCAAAGAGATGTACTGTGGCAGTAGTAAATGCTCTAACTTAGCAAGTGCTGCGTTGCCACAAACACTGTCTCTTGAGTGACGTTTAAAATAGTCCCCAAACGCATGAAAAATGTGTCCTTTTGTTTTCATTTCAGAAGAGGACTGGGGGGGCTGGGACGGCTTGATGGCAGTTGTAAAGTTTCTCAACTCTGCTTTAGCTTTGAGACTAAAATGCAGTGTCTTTTCGCAGTATCTTTGTGCAAAATGAAAATACCAGTGACATCTCTTTGAGAAACCTTGATGTATGTTAACGATATCTAATCCAGTTGGGATCAGAGCTCCGATGGAGTTCTGCTGCACATGTCCTGGTGTTGAATGGCTTTCTCCCCTCTCATCCCAGGCCCGCTGCGCTCCATGGTGGAAGATCTGCAGTCAGAGGAGTCAGATGACGATGACAGCTCCTCTGGAGAAGAGGCAGCAGTCAAAGCAAACCCAGTCAACCGGGATTCCAGGTGGTAACAAATCAGGAAGACAGACGTTTGCCGTCTGTTTGCCCTCCGTGTTTGGTATTTTTGTGTGCCCCCCGTTTGGAGGGAGGAAGCGAAGCGATGGGGCTGTGCGTGAGAGAAGTGTGAGAGGAGAGAAAGGGCAGATGTGTGGAGTGCTCAGCGTGGGGTGGGGACAGAGTCGATGAAAACAGCAGG
Source organism: Tauraco erythrolophus (assembly GCF_009769465.1). Taxonomy (NCBI): domain Eukaryota; kingdom Metazoa; phylum Chordata; class Aves; order Musophagiformes; family Musophagidae; genus Tauraco; species Tauraco erythrolophus. Next base: position 722,008 of record NC_141492.1, on the reverse strand, counting down.
GTGAGAACAGGATTGGGAGAGAGCACCGGAGCTCAAAGAGAGGAAGCCACTGGGAAGCAGAAGTGTTTGAGCTTGCAGGTGTCAGCGACTGAGCCCCTTAGATAGTCACCTAATTGTCACCTTCAGATCTCTGCTGAGCTGATGCGTGTGACACCTTTGGTCTGCAGAGATCAGAGAAGTGGCGTGGGGGCCGTCGGCGTGTGCGTGCTCTTCCCGCTGCGTACCACTGATACAGAGCTGAGAAGTCTCAGTCTTTGCTGGTGGCACGTGCTGACAGTTGGTTACTTGGCTCCTGTGGGACTCGGTTAACAGCTGTTTCCTGCTTTAGTCAGTGGAAATAGTTGAATTTCGTCCTTCCCTCAGGAAACACTGTTGTAGCCAAACCCTGGAGTCGCAGGCTGAATGTTTGAAGCCAAATGCTTGGCCCAGATTGCAGCTGCAAATTTCAAATGATGCTTGTGTTCACCAAAACCAACCAACCAAATCCAGTGTTGCACTCTGTCGCTATCAACTAACCAAGAATGGAGAGACTTGGAAAGATATTTTTAAACCTTTAGGGGACAGGTGATAAACAGTTTTCCAGCCCATCAAAAGCAGGATACCTGCCGTAATACATCTGTAGGGCCACAAGAAGAATGAGGATAAATAGGAAACCTTGAAGGTCACAACAGAAGCACTAAATGCATTTTTTTGTGCCTGCGTTCTCAGTGGAGGTGGTGGTAAGCCTCTCATGGAGGTACTCAGTGATCTTGGAATGAGTCCCCAAAATGGACAGCTGCCGTTGTGAAAATTAGGTGGTGCTTACTCAGTTGTTCTCAGGGGACTTGTGTACAAAAGAGTTGAAAAGAAAGAAGTGAAACGCGTAAACTAAAACTCTTTGCTCTGCCTGCCCAGGGAATGGAAGATGGCAAAGGCGACATCGGCTGCGTGAAAGGAATTCTTGGAAGTTACAGACTGACCGTTTCTCTCAGACAACTTAGTAGTCTGCAATAGCAAAGAGAATTTCAGTTAACTGTGGTGTCCAGTTGATGAGCATCACCTGGTGGTGCTAATTCTCTGCGGCTTGTTTTTCAGACTGAGCCTTAGTGACAGCGACAGTGACAACAGTGCCGATTCCTGCCTGCCGAGTCGAGAGCCGCCTCCGGGGCAGAAACTGCCCCCAGCAAACAATAAGGTATCACATCCTACGCGCCCATACAGTGCCACTTTCCACCACTCCTGCTTCCTGCATTGTGTTTGGCCCGTGCTTTTAGTTCCAACTTGCACCAGTTTCCCAGTTTCACTGTCTTCATCAGATGGGTAGTTTCTCTCTGTTCAGTGCTCTGCCTCCAGACTGTTACATCCCCATGTTGTCTGAACTAATTTTGGTCCCTAATGTTGATTTCTTTTACCCTCAGGCATCTGGAAGGAAAAGCCCAGAGTCTTGTAACAAGCCAGAGAAGATCCTGAAGAAGGGAACATACGACAAGGTATGTCTGAGGATTTGCATACTGGAACTGTCGGGTGCTCGCTAACGTTTCTGTGTAGAAAACAATTTGGATCAGCGTAGCCCATTCGGATCGTTCCGTTTTGGCAGGTTAAAGGCTTGAGTATAATGCAAGCAGGTATTGAAAGGACAGACTGGAGATTGACACGGCAGAAATTGTGTATGTTAAATAGATGGGAACGGCCTGGGGGTCCGTACACAACACGTTACAACTGGTTTATTTGTCTTTCCCTTTGTCTGAACCAACGGTCTGGCCACTGCTGCAGTGGCAGGTGCCTCTTCTTTGAAAGGCAGTTTTCATCTGTCTTTGATTGTACAAATTAAAGACTGTTTGATGCTCTGCTTTGCTGGTTTACTTGAAACCTTTGTTTCTTCAATGACATTCCCTTTTTTCTTGCCTCCAAGGAAAGCTGAGCCGTGCACATGCTCCAAAAGCACGGCTAACTTGCAAGCAAATAGCCAAACCCCAAGTTGTCCAGAAAGTTCTCCCACTGTGACTTTTTTTTTTTTCATAACGAAATCAATCGAATGGGAGCTTAACACTTTTCCTTAGTCTAATTGTTGAGGTCCTTACAGTAATCAGAGAGTGAGTCTGTAGCTCTCACTTGTGCGTTTTAACACTTTTTCAACAGGAGAATACAGCACAGGTTAATCACTTCATGTTGGGTGTAAGTGTCATCTTGGAGGTGCTTGCATCTGAGCCTCCTGCTAGCTTCAAAATCTTCCCTGGGTAACCATAGCTGAGCTGGCTTGTCTGAGGCAAGGTTTGTAGGTGACAGTACCTGTTATTAGACCACTTAATACACCCTCAAGACCACTGAAGAGAGTGCCTTGAATAACATCAGCTTTTCCAGCTGTCAGAGCTTTTATAAAAGACACTAGCTCTCCCAGCAGGCATAGCAATTCAGTACTGTTTGGGTTTTTGGGGAAAAATGCTTTTCTCTTTGTCAGTGTGCTGGGGAGGGGTATATTTCACAACCTTTTTTGGGGGGAGTTTGGGATTTTATTTTTTTTTGCCTTGGTACAGTTACTTAAATGAGGTCAGTTTTGCTGATACGGACATGAACAACTCTGGGGCAGCTTTACAGAGGAAGAATCTATCTGTGAGCAATTGTGTGCCAACAGAAACTTGCCTTATTAGCTGCCTAATTATTTTTTTTTTTTAAAAAAAAACCCAAACCACTCTTATATAAGAGCAGTTAACATGTTGAGCTTGTAAACAATCCTGCATTTCCCATTGTGATGTGTGTAAAACTACCTGGGAATAGAGTGCCCAAGGATTTTTGCTTACCTAAACACAAATGTTGTTCAGCAGATCGCTGGGGTGCTGGTCACTGGTGCAGGTATTTTCAGGTAACGAGTAGTTTTTCATCAACTCAGTGATGAGTAACTCACCCTGACGTTCACCAAGACGAACCTCACCTTGCTTAGGTCCTCTGAGGACAAAGGTCCTGGCAGCTCCTTAAACCTTGTTACAGGTGTTTGTTTCATGGTGTCATTCCATAGTCTTGCTGATGGTCTCCAGACCATCCATGTTTGCGTGAAGTCTGCAGTCTCCCAGTACTTGGTAAGGGCAGAAGAGGCAGTTAAAAATGTAGGGAAAAGTGTGAACAGGAACGTGTCTGGAAGGGCCTCAAGTCCCTCTGATCCTGGCTAGGAGAGTCACTTTGGCAGCGGTAGGAACATGCCGCGTGTGTCACTGTTTCTGTTCGTGTCTCCTTTACAGGCCTACACCGATGAATTGGTGGAGCTTCACAGGCGACTCATGGCACTACGAGAGCGCAATGTGCTACAGCAGGTAGGGATCACCCCTCAGCTTCTGGTACTCTTTGTGTCTGAGGGTCTCAGCCTGACCCCTGGCATGCTTGACCTTCCACTTGCCTCTCCTTCCTGAGAGGGTCTGCCTCACTTTGAAAGCAAAGATATGTAGAATAAAAAAAAAAAAAAAACACAAAACAAAAAAACCCAACAGATGTGCATGCAGTGTTTTTGCTGGAAAAGATACAGACGTGTGGTTTGTGTGTCTTTAATCCACTCTCCTGGTAGCAGTCCCAAAGCTGGGCGCTCTCGCTCGGATTGAAAAGGAAGGAAACGTGTCCACATCACTTTCCAGACTGAGCTAGTCAGGCATGCAGGAGGAGCTGGTTTGCTTTTTTGGGGAAAGGATTCCCTTCATGTTGGGAGACGCTCTCATCCCTGAGGCTACTCGAAAGGGATGAGAAAGGCACTGGTTGCTCTGTGTCTGCTGCCCTTTCTGCTGTCCCTAATCTTCGTGGGGTCCCTGTGTACATCCTTGCTTGTCTTCTTTCTGTGCAGATTGTCAATCTCATTGAGGAAACCGGGCATTTTAACGTTACCAACACAACCTTTGACTTTGACCTCTTCTCCTTGGATGAGACAACCGTCCGTAAGCTGCAGAGCTACTTGGAAGCAGTAGCGACATGACGCTTGGCCGTGGAAGCAGGCTGCTTTTGAAACCAGAAATCCCCGTCATTGGTACCAGGACACGAACCCATGGAACTAGGCCTTCTCACTCTCTTGATTCACCCGAAGCACTGCCTTAGAGAACAGCCATGCTCTATGAATGCACAGCCAGCTGCACTTTCTTGTAGGCTTCAAACAAGCACCCACCTTGCTGAGTCTGTCCTCCCCAGCTTCATAAGTGTGCTTGGGCACAGGTCCCGAGCAGAGCGAGAGACGTGCTGCGCTTAGCCGCACGGTGCGACCTTTTTGGTTTCACTTCAAGAAACTGTGTTTTAAGAGCACGTTTTCAGGTGTCTCTTGAGATCTGAAGAAGTGTGGACGATGTTTTCTTCACCAAATCTAGGGACCAGCCTGCCTGCGGAGAGCTCCAGCGAATCCCGTTTCCCCCAGCTCTGCGAAGAAGCGTTCGTGCTGCGTGAGCGAGATCGGCTTTTACAAAGCTGGCCGAGGGCCTGGTGGCCGAGGAGGCTGCCCGGGGGTCCTGCTGGTCTGCTGCAGAGGAAAGTGCACAGATCCCAGTTTTGATCACTTGCAAGTGAGTTCTGCGCGGTTCGGTCCAGAGCACTGCTGTAATTGGGCTCCCGACTCCTACAGGGCGCCGTTCCGCACGCCAGGACCTGCCGCTTCCTGCAGAGGCGGTTCGTGCTCTTTGAAGAGGCCTCCAGAATCTGCTGTCTCCCGCTGGGGTTTTGAGATGTCTTGTTTGTTGATCCGAGCTCCTAAACAAAGTCTCACTCCTTTCAGTCTGCTTTAACTGTAATAGGACTACAAAACTGTAAGCTGTATATTTTATATATATATTATATATATGTATGTACTGTATGTATAAGAAGGGCCTAGTTGGGTCTAACGATCTTAAGGGTGTGTTTTTCTGTTGTTTTTTAACGGCTCTGGCAGGGGAAGGGCGCTTAATAAGATTTGACTTGTTTGTTAAAATGCCTCTCGTGGACAATTTTTAGTGTGTGAAAGCTGAACAGCAATCTTCAAAGCATTTTGTGCTCTGGAAGGGACTCACCTGTCGTCTTTTCATTTGTCAGTGTTTAATAACTTTGCCAAAATACGTGATTGGTTTTGTTCTGTGTTCTCAAAGAGGAATCTCCTACAGTGGCCCCTATAGTAGTGGCTGTACTTTGGGAAAACCAAAACAAGGGAGAATTTTATTTTTGGATGCACCTGGAAAACGCTGAGGTAAAAACCAGGTGAGGTCAGGTTTATTCCCTCCTCCCTCTCCCGCCCTGCTGCCTGTTCAAGAAATAGCAGAAAACAGTAAACACTAATCCAGAATCTTTCATATATTTCTAGTTAAACTAGTCCTGACTTCCAGGTGTTGTCTGGGTGGCTGTGAGGAAGGTCCCGTGGCTTTCCTCAAACCTATTACACTCCTGTTCCCTAAATTCAGTAATTTTTTTTGTTTTTGTTAGAAGAATTGCTCAGTTTTTTCCAATCAGCATGTAAGCTTTTGCCAAATGTTAAGTGGGCTGCAGGCGGTGAGGAGGAGAGCAGCGGTCCGGAGGAGCCCTCTGCTCACGAGTGGACCTCCCGTATCCGTGCAAGCCCCGTGTGGGAGCTGAGGGGCTGCATCACTCCAGGGTTTGCTGTCCCTTCTCCATTCTGAAATTGCAGTCCCTTGTTTTGGGTTACCCCTTTCTTTATCATGGAAATGTTGCAACTAATCAACTTAAGTGGCAATATGATGATAAGCTTGTTTGAGTTGGGTCATGTTGACCCGATTCCCATTAATTTTGTCTTTGTACCATCTTTCATGTGTCTCGTGTGTGTGTGTGTGTGTGTATATATATATATATATATATATAAAAAAAAAATCAAGCTCATGCCAGGTGCAAACCCTGTCACGACAGTGATCTCAGCTCTTTTCTTTCTCGATGGACCTTGCCAAGCCTGGATAGGAGCCCTGTGCGCAAACGTGCGCTGAGAAGGCGGAGGACGGAAGAGGAGGAGCTGCAGTCCCGCCTCGGCCGGCAGCGCGGCGCGCCGCGGTGGAGAACGGCAGACGCTCCGCCGGTGTCACGGACTGGCCCGTGTGCCGTGTGGGGCGCGGTCGGTACGTGCGAACTCTGCGTTGGTCCCCGTTGGGCCGGTGGCCTGGAGGAGGCAAGCCTTGCGCGGTCGCTGCAGACCCAGACTTGGCTCCCTGGGCGTGTGGAGCGGTCCCTGGTGCCTCCTGCTCGCTGCCCCCGCTGAGGGGTGGGGTTGGTGACATTGTCCTGTCCTGGAAGCAGTGGGAGCAGCAGTGGTAGCCAGCCTGAGCCCGAGATCCCCCCAGGGCCTTGCCTCCTCTCTCCACACGGGTAACTTAACTCCTGCCGCCCTTGCATCCACGTCACCGTTGCTCCTGGGACTATCAGTAGCCTCCAGAGTTAACCCCACAGGGATCAGAGGTGCCACCTCCCTTCTGCCCCCTTCTCATGTTAAGATCCGAATGATCACGCTGCTCCCAGCCAGTCCAAGAACATGTGTGGGAGGGTGTTCCTGAACTTGGCTGGAAGTGCCCGGGGCTCCCGCCCGTGGTTGTGGCATCGTCCTGTCCTGGAACCGACTTTATTTGTGAAGTCTGATGAGCGTTGATAGGAATTTTGTTTGGTTTTTATAAGAAGTATTTTACACATGGATTTTTTTAGACTGTTTATAATCTCCTTGAAAACCTGAAATAGGATTGTTCCCCCAGCAATAGTTCTTTTCCAGTGTGTGCACATGCTGATTTGTTACTAAAAGGATTCTTGCAAGTACTTAGTTGTTCTACAGAGTTGTTGTTTTTTGGGGTATGTGGTAGCGTCGGGGACCACAGGAGGAATGACTGCAAACAAAGAATGGTCAAATTTGGGCCTCGTCTTGTGTCCCCTTCTAGTCCCATATGAACGCGTTCCCTGTGTAGATTCTCTCTAGGCTGGCTGAGTGCTGTTCTGAACATGCCGTGTACAGGTATTTGTGGATAAAGTGTTTGTTCTTGTGTCACTCTTGAGAGCATGGATGGGTTATTGTACTCTAGGAAGGAGGTGGCAGTGCTGCCGTCAGCATTGCTTCAGGTCTTCGAGGATGTGTAGTAGCTTGCGTTGTTAAAAAAAGGAGAAAAGAAAAAAAAAAAAATACCCAAACTATGACTTCTAGCCATAATGGTTTTTCCAAGGAAAATGGACAGAACTCTGTTACTTTTCAGTGTCCTTCACCTTGTAGCTGAGGGCATGAACGAGTGCTGATCAGTCTGAAGGCTTTCAGAGTTGCGTTGAGTCGTGTTGGAGGTAAGATCAGGACACAGCTTTTCCTTTGTCCTTGGCCTTTGTATTAAAGGGCAAAAGAGGGGTCGGGAGTGTTTTCCTGTTGTCTTGGTCTGCGTGTGTATTAAGCCTTGAGGCTTTGATTACTGACATTTACTATTAAAAAAAAAAAAAAGGAAAAAAAAAAAGGATAGCAAGGCTGGCTGGGTCGCGGAGCAGCAGCTGAGGAGTGTTGGACACACAGGTAACGAGACTGGCTGTGCCGTGGTCAGGCTGGATCCATGGAAGTGCAATGATTTTTGCCACCAGTTCCATTGCCGTGTGCGGCGGTAGCATCAGGCGCAGCAAAGCGACTGGTGCAACAATCCAGAAGCAGTTTTTTGTCAGGTCTTGAACGTGTTTGATGGTGAGAGAGGTTCCGCCTTCCTGGCGGAGCTCGCCCTGTCCCGTTCTGTGCCAGCAGAGACCCGAGTCCCTCTGGCTCTGCACATGGCAGCTGCCGCGGCGGCGAACGCACCGGAGCGCGGTCGGTGCGCTCGGACAGAGCTTCCCGCCGTCGGCATCGCTCGTGCCGACGCCGCAGCCAACCGTTGTGCACCTTGTACGAGTATTCCTTCTAAAAAAGACAAAAATCCATCGGTATTTGCTTTCCTGGGGGCGTGAAATAGCCATCAAAAACTGACAAGATGAGTTTGCACTCCTAAAGAGATAAAAAAAGAAATGTAAGTACTTCAACTTCTAGATAATTTTTAATTGTATTTCTGCCTAGAGCCGAGGTATTAAATACCTTGTCACTTGAGGATTTTAAAAGTTGTGTTGGGAAATGAATTCTTCACTCAGCTGTAAGAAATTCAGCTGGCCCAAGACTAACTTCAAGATTTAAAAAAAAAAAAAAAAAATTAAAAAAAAAAATCATGTTTGTAATATGTTACAGGATTGTTTGTCCTGAATTTTAAACTTTTTGTTAAATTTGTGGAACCATGGAGGAATTTTCTAGAAAAAGTGAAATAAAGTAAGATGGAAAAGTAAAACTTCAAGCGTTTTTTGTTTGTTGTGTTGCTTCTCCATGGGCAGCAGTGAGGCTTTCCCGAAGCACCTCGTTACCAGAAATGTTTTCCATGAGAAATACAGAGGGCAATAACACCACGGGCTGCTCTGCAGCTCTGCCGGCAGCCCCGTGCCGGGGCACGGGTGGAAAGCAAAGGAGAAGGAAGCTGTTGGAAGCGCAGGCAGTGGGGGGGTGCTGCCCATGTCCGTCTGCACGTGGGAGTTCAGTTGGTTGCTTCAGCCCTGCGGCAGCGTCGGGTTTGGTTCCCGGTTTGCCGGCGGCAGGACGGAGCAGGCGGAACGGCGGTTTGCTGAAGGGGGGTGCAAACCCTCCCTCTGCTTCCCTGGGGCTGAAGCTGCTGCCCCCTTCTCCGCTGCTCCCAACACACGTCGTGGCTGGGGGCAGAGGTTACCGCCAGGAGCTGAGTTCCCCTCCAGATGTTGGGGGGGTTTGTGCACATCAGCCTCCTCCCTCCATCCTCAGCCGCGAGCGAGGAGCCAGCCCTGGCTGCAGCTCTGCCTGCCACAGGGAAAATGGACCTTGTTGCTGCCTCAGACCCTGACCTTCACCCTGACCTTCAGGCGGAGGCCAGTGTCACTTTGCAGAAATCACTGAGGCGTTAAGAGACGCAAACAGCAGTTTGTTTATTAGCCATTCCTCTGAACACTGGGGGCAAACTCACACAGCTGGGAACACCAGCGTCTGCCCGAGATCCGCAGCGGTTACAACAGCGCAGCCATCACTCGCCCTTCCCCGGGGGTGCTGGAGGCACCTGTGCAAGTGGGATTTCGCTGAGCCCCCCCCAGACACAACGTTTTAGGTTCGAACCCCCCAGGTTATTGCCCACCACAGTGAGGTTGGGACACCCAGCAGCGTGCTTGAGCTGTTTGTGACTCTCCCCTGCAGGATGCATCCCCCTCGCAGCACCCGACACCTCCTGGTGCTCCTCCTCAGGCCATGGGAAAAGCCACCCAGAACCAGAGAGCACGGCAGTTCCACTCGTATGCAGACAGCGATGTGTCGTGCAAAATAAGCCGTTTCACAAGAATAAGCCATTTTACAAGCGATCCTTCATTTGCCGCTGGGATTAACAGTCCCTCCAGGCATTGGGCAGAATGGAAGAAGCTTTGCAGAACCATTTAGAAGAGCCCTTCCTTCAGGAGCTACTGGTGTTTGGGTGCTTTCCCACAGCTTTGGAGGCAGCTGTCCCGTGTCCTACATCCAACCAGTTCAATGTAAAGGGCCTTTACAGTTGCTGGAACAGTTGATTGCAGACTTTAAAAGAACCACCCTTTGCACAACTGGGTTCCCAACACTCTCTACTGGTGCAGGTACAAACCCTCTGGAGTTCCACCTGTTTCGGGAAGCTCTAATCAGCATTTCCATGATTCAGAGTACAGACATTTCACACAACACTTATACACAGCCTTATAAATAGTCCCGTGCCTAAAACACGTCTCAGAACTTGGGGCATGGATCCTATTTGAACACCACAATTTATGGCTTCCTTATAACTCGAGAAGGAAAAACAGACTCAAAATATTGCACAGACAAACCCAGCAAACGTGAGGTTCCCCCACACAGACCGAGCCCGTGTGTGCCGTCACACGCTGTCGTCTTGGACAGAAGACAGTTTGTGGGTAAAGAGACTTGAAACGATTCAGGCGTCATCAGCATGCAGGCAAACGTGCGTCGGTGGGGGAGCCAAGTGCACCACTATGGAAAGAAACCTGCCTCTCTCCTGCAGCAGGAAAATTGCAGTTCCCAATGGTTTTACATTCAGCTCAGGAAAAGAAAACTTTGGTTAAAACATAACATGTAATATGGACTTAAGGTAAACATCGTTTTGCCCTTCGGAAAACAGAAAGACGAACACACGAAGCAGAGATATTCAGGAACACCTCAGCATTGTGGCAGACTTGGGAAAACACTGGGCACGAACACGCTCACCACGCTGCAGCACGAGGGCCAAAGACTGTACAGCGGCGCGAGGCAGAAGGGCCGTGTCACGACGGACCCTCGTTTATTTCAACAGAATCATCCTCCGGCCCTGCTGCGAGCCCGTGGCACGGAGCCCCCGCCCTACGGCTGCAGCGGGCTCTCTGCTGTGGTCGGCGTGTCCGCGTCCGCGTAAAACTGGGCGATTTGGTCTTTGTACTTCTGGGCCACCGCTGGTCTCTTCAGCTTCATTGTTGGGCCTGTGGAAAAAATACAGCACAAGGTTTTCCAGGTGATGTCAGTCAGTGTCAGAGTGGAGCCGGCCTGGAGCGAGATTCGGAACACGCACACGGACGTTGACTTCTCAGTTACTCTTTGTGGTTAATAAAAATCTCTCTTCCTTCCCCTGCGAATAGACACAGCACAACCATCCTGCCACAGGCAACACAGAGCCCAGGGTGAGCGCTGCTCAGCTCAGTCCTGCCAGGCAGAAGTGGGAATTCATCCCATCCTCCCCAAAACTGAGACATGGAAAAGCCACAGCGAGGCAGGGCCGTGGGTAGCTCTGTGTGCTGGGGGTCCTGGGTGTGTGGTCTGTGCCATATCCACGGAAGGGGTGACAGGGTAACCCCAAATGCCCCACCCACCCACCACTCACCGAGCTCTCCACCAGCAAGAGAAAAGTCCTTCTCCAGAAGGACCCACTTCTGGACTTTCTGAGCGTTTGAGACCGCTCCCTCGTTGACTGCCGAAATTCCCTTCTGGATAGCCGCGTAGACAGCCCTGTCTCTGCTGCTGATGATTTCGGAGACTGTCGTAGCCTTGCTGCCCAGCTTCTGACAGTACTCGACAGCCTCAGGAGTGAGGTCATCTCCTGGCTCACCCGTTTCTACATCGACGTTGCACTGCAAGACAAGTCAGAGAAGGTCACTCCATCGTGCAAGACACTCGATTCCCTTCATATTCCTGAGCCTTCCAGGCACGGGGAGCTGCCCCGTCTCCCTCCCCACCCCGGTGCCAACTGTCTGATAACCAACCACTGTAATTCTCAGACACTTGATACAAACCACTGCTTCCAACGAAAACGCCTTCAGATCTCTGCCTGCTCAACAGCTGTGGCAATACCAAGGAGCAAGCTGGGTACAGAGCTCATCTTCCACACTCCTCCTGTGCTATCCCAAGCTGATGCCTTTTTTCGGGACCGCAGTTTACTTCCCTGCATCCCCCAGCAGCACAACAGTCCGTTGGAAGTCACTGCAGTCGACACCCAGCTGCGACAAGCGCAGCACCACCACCTCCAGGGCCTGGCACGGCGGCTCCGAGTGCCAACCTGCTCGCCCTCGCGTGAGTCTCGCTCACCAGCGATGACCACCGTCCTGAAACCCCCCCGCCTGCAGGGGCTCTGGCCAGAAGGCACCACAGCTGCACCGCTGTGGAGATTAAAGCCAGTGTCTTAAAAAGAAATCCCTGCCAGCTCGCTACGGCCCCGGCCGCTCTGGGAGATACTCAAACTGAGTGAGAAAAGCAGAGGGTGTCTTTTTTCAGCCTCACTTTTAGGTCTTTCGGATTTGTTTCTTTCTGCCCTACATGGTACAGAGAGAAAGAGCTGCCCTGAACAACCTGAACCTGCTCATTCTTCTGTACAGTTACACCTGCTGTTTGCAACTCAGCTGCAAGTCGGACTCCACCACACCTCCTGTCTCTAGAATGTACTGTAAAAACGCGTAACAATTATCTTCCTCACTGGAATAAAACACATTCAGCAACAAAGGTGGATTCTCATCCTCTTTTCCATTACCTTCAGCGTTAGAAGCATAGCAAGGAATTTTGCTTTGTCTCCAACCAACATGGCATTGCTGATGATGGGAACAGCATCTTTCACAGCATCTTCGATTGGAACGGGAGGAACGTTCTCGCCTCCCGCGGTGATGATGAGCTCTGGAAAACAGTCAAATCTGGATTAACACTCAGAGCTTTTCCCCTTTCCTTCACAATCTGAAATTACTTTTTTAGCTCCTTTGTGTCTGCCAGATCAAACAATGAGTCTGTGTCCCAAAATCTGGAGAATGCAGCAAACCAGGAGGACTCCGGTCAGGCCAGGAGAGGCGAGACTGAAGCGTGCACACAAACGGCATTGCAAAAGCTGCTTTGATGCTTCAGAGGCGTTTGCAGTTTGGGAACGTGGCATGTTGGCATACGAGCACCTCAGTACCCTGCCACAGTCACCCCAGACTCTAAAGCATGTGAAGTTGGTACCCAAGTTGTTCAGAAACTGAACAGTGAAGTGAAGTCACACACCCCTTTGTGTGACCATTTATCTCTTCTCGATGGTGAAGCCTTGCAGGAAATCTGATTTGTCTGGGGTTAGTCAAGGCAGCGCCCCAAGAGCTGCGTTGCTGCGAGCCGTTTTCACAACAGCGTTGAGCTGTTGGTTTTTCTCAGCAAAGCCAGCTGAGGGCGGCGAGAGTCCACACAGCTGGACAGGTCCAGCACCAAAAAAATCAAGCCAGCAAAGCACTGACTACTGGTTCTGGAATCACAGAGCATTTCTTCCTCACTCCGCAAACACACAGTGGTTTCAGAGGTCAGCCTGCCCTCCCGTCACACACCACGTCACTGTGCAGTGGCAGGACACACTGCAGCCATATTCATACTAAAAGCTTCAGAAGAGAAGTATTTAAATACTCTTCTGTGCAAGCCACAACCACGTAACCAGCAGGGTCTCATGCATCATGTCATAGTACTGTGCAAGCTCGAGACATTGAAGTCAGGGGACGCGTTACCTTTAATTCTGCCAGTGATGTAGAGGAATCCATCTTTATCATGTTTGCCGAGGTCACCTGAGTGCAGCCAGCCGTCTTCATCAATCGCCTCTTTGGTTTTTTCTTCCATGTTCAAATAGCCCATGAAGATGTGCCTCCCCGAGAAGCAGATCTCCCCGTTGCCATCTGCATCGGGCTTATGAATCAGCGTCCGGCAGCCTGTGACCTCCTTTCCACAGCTTAGAGGGAACACAAACACAAACCCACGGCATTTCTGGTTGGGTTTGTTGGTTTTTTTTTTTAAATTCAATAGCTGAGCAGCAGAGTGAGATTATAGCAGCACCTTCTCAAGCAAAAGTGTTTGAACAATGCCAGGCAGCTTTTTTATTACAACTGCTTCAGCAAGGAACTTATAAACTTAAGACATCTGCTTATGTAAGGGGAACAACAGAAAAAGTTGTTATTGCAGAGAGATCAGTGCTCACACACCTGGTGTTTTCCACCCATTGTTCTTAAACACCTGAGCTTTGAATTAGGAGATTTATGCCCTTGGCAGCAAGTTTTCGCTGACGGTGGTATTTACTCTGCAGACTGAGCCCACGGGGACTGAACAAGCCAGTCAAAGCAGCAGCAGAGTCTTACTGCATTTATTAATTTGACACTGAAGCAAACCAGAGGCTAGAGTTACTAATTCTTCCCAGGAATCCTTTGCTTCCTCCTCAAGTTCCTAGAGGATCCAGGCCAAGCTAAATTTAAGTAACACGGCTGTTGCTCTTGGCAGATCTCTTCATCTGCAAGATGTGACCAAAGGAACTGGCCCACCAGTGACTTCTAACTGGCAACAAGACTCAGGACGAGCTGCATCAGGTGAGATGGACATGCCAGATGCAGGAGAAACCTTACAGCAACTCCTCCTCCCAGCCAGCAGCACTCTGCTGGCGGAAAGATGTTTTTACCTGGTAAGCTTGAACGCGTGAGGTAGAGACATGGTGTGGGGCCCGGAGCTCTCGCTCATGCCGTACAGCTCCAACACAGGAATGTTCAGACTTAAGAAAAATTCCAGCGTCTCTCTGGTAATGGGAGCAGCCCCTGTGTAGCACTTTGTGCACCGGTCCAGCCCAATGGCCTTTCGCACTTTCTTGTACACCAGGTGCCTGGCTAAGCGGAAGTTCACCGGCACTTCGGAATACCTACAGGAGAAAAACGGTTAGCAGATCTCAGTCACCAAGGAGAACTTCTCCCCCTTCCTCCGTTCATCTTCCTCCCATTTTACTTTATCCAGTAAAAAATTAACTGCTTCCCCCCCACCCAGCCCTTGCTGCTCACCCTCTGGTCCAACCGCGACGTTTGGCTTTCACTGCCCCTAAGTCTGGCCTTGTTACACGGGATATAATTCCTGACCTGACAGTAAAGTTCTCCCAATATTCTCCCTTAAGTGTGGCTCATAATTACCCGTTCATCCGCTTCAGGTTTGTCTGCAGCCCGACTCCCTTGGCCCATGATGCCACTTTTCTTCTGAGTGTTGATGATTTTGCACCTACGGATTTCATTTTCTCTTCCATTTTTTCCCAGACACGCGGAACTCCCAAAAAAGCAGTTGGCCTCACTTCCCGCAGGGTGTCCACCAAGGAGCCCTGAGCAAAGCAGAATTTAATACAGCTTTCAAAAGACCACACAGACATGTACACTGTAGACTTTGGGTCAGCGCTGGGCAGTAACTGAAGCTCAGGACTCTGCCATCGATTTGGAGGAATTGCTCATTTTTAACGGCAGTGCCACCAAGAGAAAAGAACCCCAGGAGCATTCAAATTCAGTTGTTTTGAGAAGACAGGAGGGGCTGATGCCTTCAGCACCACCACTGAGAGAAGAATCGTTCCCTCCTCAGGACGCAGATTTAGCAGTGGTGGCATTGTGCAATGTGGACAGAGCAAATAAAGTCGTTGCTCAACCAAGCTGTTGGCGTGGAGAACTGTGTCAGGTGAGACACCAAGAAGCATCTAGTTCTGAAGTGCGTGGTCACCCTACCCCAGTGTGCAACACCGAGTCAAAAGGCAAAGGTCGGAGTGGCTGTATTTGTCAAACCAACAGACCCTTCAACAGGAGCGGCTGGTCTCTCTGCAGATAACCCGAGTTAGCACAGCTTCCAGAATCAGGAGACAAGTCACCGCGCTCGTTTTAAAGCGCCCACCCCAGCTCCAAGCAGGTAGACGGGTGTAGGTTTTTTTATTATCTTATGTTTTTACCTTTAATGCATCTGGTTGAGCAAAGAAAACTTGCACACCGAACGTCATTGCCAACCAAATATCTGACATCTGTGCAGCGATGTGGCTGAGGGGCAGGTAGCTGACCACGAGCTCCTGCTTTTCTTTAGCGTCCGCCAGCCTCGTGAACCGCCCGGCCGCCGCCGCCGTCCATGTCAGCTGTAAGGAGAGCCCAGGTCAGGCTTGAGCAGCAGCTCTTCCGAGCAGGCACGCGCAGAACGCGCAGCTCACAACAAGTCCATGACGTCCCGTGATCTCAACACCAGGCATGTTTTTCAGCTGATCTCTGCCCTCCCTCAGCACCCACCCGAGGCCACAGGACGGGCGTTTATACACAGATACTTGCGTTGTCATGACTGAGCATCACTCCCTTGGGCTGTCCGGTTGTCCCCGAGGTATAGATCAGTGTACAGCACTGGTTGGGCTTCTGCGACTCAATGATTTCATGGAGCTGAGTATCTGGAACATCTTTGCCAAGGTCCATGAACTCACTCCACTGTGTACAGAAGAGAAGCGCTCAGTCACTTTGTCAGGTTATCGTTCACACGTGAAATTAAACCTTTTGCTACACACGAAGAGAAGGAAACTGTTTCCTACATCCAAACCTCTGGCAGAATCTGGAAGAGGTTGTAAATATGCACCGTCAGCCCCACAATGTCTTCTTGCTGCTGCAAGAGGCATGGTGAGAAGCAGAAACGGAGCCAGACCCACCCTGAGGAAGCTTACTAGCTCTGTAGCAACCCTGGTTCGTGCTCACTGGGAGTGCCACGCTGGAGTACCCGTGGGACCCAAGGCTGCCTGGCAGAGGTCAGCACGCCAACACCCTCCCTTGCAACGTGGATTATCGAGGTCTGAACAACAGTAGACATCTACTGCTTCAGCGAGGCAAGCAATCCCTCGCTAAAACCAGCCTACGGCCACGTGCTGACAGTCCCATGGAAGGTGATGGCTGCTGGCCAGCCACCAGCCAAACACGGCGGGGATTTACAAGCCACTCCGATGCCCGGTACTTACAGAGTACAGATTTGGCCTCTTCTCTTTTAGCTCTTCCCCGTACTGGACAACAGCTTTCAGATGAGGTAGTTTATGCTGAATCTGTGTCAAGAAGGGAGACTCGTGAGGAGGAGCAAACCCTGCCTGTCCCTTTTAAGCCTGAGTAACCCACCACTTCCCATGCTACTGCTACTTGCCATTTTAAGCAAAGCCAATAGAATCTCATCTGTGTTACCAAAAGGAACGGGGAAGCCTCACTAGAGACAGTAATTGTTTGCACTGGAGTGTTGCCACACAACACAGGAGATGCTCAATTGCTCATTTTGGCTTCTCATATTTTAAGCCAAGGCTTTGCTAAGCTGTGGAACCACTATTTAACCTCTGGTGAGATTCAGCACTAGTGCCTACTAGTGCACACCAACTAGGCTCGAGCAGTTCACCTCTGCTTTCAGATCCAGCACTTCCCTCAAGTTTTACCCTCCCACCACATTTACCATCCCACATCTGTCAACAGGATGCTGTAGCCCCCAAGCATTTAAAAAGTGTATTTACTTCTAAGATTTTCTGCAGCTGTTTATGGTTTTCCACAACCAGAACGTTAGCACTAGAGTTCTCTGCTACATAATGGCAGGCCTCAGGAGAGTTTGTAGTGTAGATACCAACAGCAAATCCACTACAAAAGAAGAGGGGGGAAAAGAAAACAACAAAAAAACAGAAAAGCAAACCACAGAATTAAGAGGATAAGCAGAGTTACTGGCAAAAGTCAGACTATTTCAAACTTTAACAGAGAAAAAACTTTAGGAAGAACATCCCATTAAACAACAACAAGAAGTGGAGGGCTTAATTCCAAGAGCAAAGGCTCTGTTCTGGGGCATGGGAAATGTCAGAATGGTGTAAGGAACCATAAGTCTCAGGTGGAAGGCGGCTATCAAAATCCAGTGCTGGGATTCCCTGGCATTTCCCATCATATTTTTAATTACAGTGTAAGTAAGCATGCTTTTGGATGAACTTACTGTTCAACTTATTTTGAGAGTAGGACCTGGCTAAAAAAAAAAATAATTTAATTTTTGTCTTATTAACTCATAATGAAGTAAAGAGTTTAAGATCTAGCTATCTTCATTAAATTAAAATATAAGTAGTTGGTTTTGTTCTGGGTTTTTTTGTTGGTTGTGCTGTTGGTTGTTTTTGTTGTTGTGTCGTTGGGTTTTTTTAATAAAAAACTGCTTCTCACATGAATACTGAAATTATTATCTGAATGCTAAAGCAAAACGCACGTGAAGAGACAACACCTCTTACCCTGCAAGGATAGCTCCAATGTCAGCAATAAACCACTCCGCAGAATTAAATCCCAAGATGCACACTCCATGGAAACGCTCTAGTCCCAGCTGGAAACAAGAGATGAGATTACAGCAATCTTGTTTTTCCTTTGAAGAATGCTTAGAGTTAAATTACAGATCTCTTGCTGTGAGCACAATGTCAAGGGAAAAGTTCCTGCTATTATATACGGTAATTCACAGCTGAAAAACTTTCCAAGACCTAACATGGAACCAGTTAAGTTTCAGATCAGACACTGTCTCACTTCACCAGCAGTCTGGGACAAAAAGGCTTTGCTTGGGTCTGCGCTCGGTATGACTGGCTCGCTGGCACTGACGGGGTTACAGAAATGCAGTCCAGGTCGTTACCAGTGCCCTTTGGGCTGAGAATGAGAAGGTAAGAGGGTAAGTTAGACACCACCTACTGAGACATTTAGGACAGGTTAGATATCAACTAGTGAAGGGTTTGGAGAACTTGTCCTATGAGGAGCAGCTGAGGGAGCTGGGACTGGTCAGTCTGGAGAAGAGGGGGCTCAGGGGGGACCTTCTCGCTCTCTACAATTACCTGAAAGGGAGTTGCAGGGAGATGGGGGTCGGTCTCTTCTCCCACGTTATGAATGACAGGATGAGAGGGAATGGCCTCAAGTTACGCCAGTGGAAATTTAGGTTGGATATCAGGAAAATTTCTTTCCAGAGAGGGTTGTGAAGTATTGGAACAGGCTGCCCAGGGAGGTGGTGGAGTCCCCATCCCTGGAGGTGTTTAAAAACCGTGTGGATTTGGTGCTGAGGAACATGTTTTAGGGACCCTGACAGTGCAGGGTGAATGGTTGGACTCAATGATCTTGAGGGTCTCTCCCAACCAGATGATTCTATGATATGTCAGATATCAATAATGACAAGAGCAACAAGCTCCAGTGAACGTCAGAGGCACTTTGCTATGAAATTCCAGCTGTTTAAGTCTCAGTCTTTAATCCTTCAGCTGTTCCCTGGTTTTGTCCCAGAGTGGGAGTGAATCCCACCATAGCAGCGAAAACAGAGCGGCCTTCACAAGAAATAGAACTTCATAAAGGTAACAGTAAGTACATGTAATGTTGGTTTCTCTGAGCATCTTAACTCCCAACAGCACAGGCAAAAGGCTTGGCCAGTTTGGACATTTAAATCTGATTCATAAGCATCCCTTCTAGTTTTTGTTCTTAGAAAGATTAAAATTTACATGCCTCATGAGGGGCATTGTCCAGGTTTGACATATACCTCAAACCCCTCTCTTTAAATGTTTCCTTACACACTTTTTGTTAGTTGCATGTGGAAGCAACTTGCAAGAAATTCAAACAAAACCAGTGCTGTAATCACCAGGCTGTTGATTTCCCTGTCACTTTGAGACTCACTCAGAGAATTTGCAGGTTTAAGAGACAGTTGGCCACAGCCATTTCAGCAGCTAAACTGACTGAACGTGAAGGAGGAGCAGGATTCATCAAACACTTACCTTCAGAAAGCTTTTTGCTGCTTTCCAGCACTCATCATAGTACATCTTATACGTTAGTTTGATCCACTCGCCTCCCTTCTTGGATGCAAGGGCGTAATAGTCACCGTATTTACGAGCTGCTTCCTGGAACAGCTCGTGAACAGTCTTTGGTGCCTCACTGCCTATGCCCTGCTCATCCATCCTCAGCCTGACCTCTCCATCTCGTCGCGTTGTCCACACGCTGGAGGGAGGAGGTGAAGAGGCTGCTTTGAAAGAAAAGTGTTCAGCATCTCATATTTAGAAACCACTTGCTGCCGTAACAGAAGGATAAATACAAGTATCAAACACACCAAAGCAAATGCTGTTACACCCCCTCCCACTCCCCTTTTTGACCTTTTCTTCTCTGCAAGTCTGCCATGTGACTCCCAGTGTTTCAGACCAGGACTAGCAGATGAAGCCTCCAAAAGCCCTTCCAAAATTTTGTTAAACATTTCCCCATTGACATCCCCCTCTAACCTGCTTTGCTGTCCTGAAGCTCCTCCGTTGGTGAGGTGGCAGCTTCCCGCGACAATCATGTACACTGTGCTTTTTTTTTTTACTTGTTGTTTAAGGAGGACTGAAAGTATGTCATTACCTGGTAGACAGGCATTAGGCAGTGACATTACTTTTTCTACTCCTTGAAGCACACCCCAGCTTTAAAGTCTAAGTTCAAGAGGCTTCTGGACCGACCACCCTGCAATTTGAGTTTCTTCTTCCGTTGTTGTAGATTGCTCAATTCCTCTCTCATTTCAATGCTCGTTTTATGCACACCGCGCTAACGAAAAATTATTTCCACTTACCTTGGAAACCAAGCGTGTCTGTCTGACATCCCTCCTTCTTAGCATCTTCAGCTGCCTCAGTGCTGGGGACCTCACCAGTTCTGCAAGGCAAAAGCAGTCAGCCCTGGACCGGCCTCAGCACACCGGCTGCAGAACGCCTTGGGCACGCCTGCTCCATTGCTTAATCACACCAGTCCTTGGTGTCAAAGCGGTTCCTGATGTTCTGCAAGTGACTTTATTAATTTTACTAGCCTGCAAGGCTACAGCAACGAAACAGGTCCCTCTCGGAGCGTGCAAGCTTTGCCTGCCCTGCTTTTAAACACACGTACGTCGTCCTACTTGTAGCTAGCATTTCAGATAAGCTGCAGAGGAATCCATAAACACGTCATCCAGAAATCAAGGATAACTTCATACCACGGGTCTGCTCTAGAAACAGAATCTACAGCAGTGAGGAGGGAGGGGGGCAGGAAGGGGCACAGGCTTATCTCCTGTTGGCAATATGGGAGCCTAAGGAAGGGGGGCGGGGGGCTCCCAGCAGCCTCTCCCCTAGGCAGGACAGCCACCCCCCTGGCTGGAAATCCAGAGAGATTTCCTGCAGGAGGCCAGGCCAGCTGAAGAGCAGGAAATTGATTCAACAGGAAATCTTGTTCTTAGATATTCCTAAGGAAATCGGTGCCTCAGGCTCCCACCAGATGTTTGTGAAGAAATGGAAACGGGCAAATCCTCCGCCTGCTCCAGCTGTGCTCCTCACCAGGAACGCGTCCTGCGGCGCCAGCTGAAAGGTGCCCCTTTCACTTTCACCCTTGCAAGACATGGTGAGACATCACCTGCCTGCATTTGTAGAAGAGTGTTTTGCTCTGTCCCTTTCCAAGAGAGAGGGACCTTCTCACAAGTGATGAGGATAAGTAACAATCAAGCCGCAGACCCCGAGCTGGAAGTCAGACCCTGCAAAATTCAGTATTCTGTGCTCTGCTCCCTAGAAGGAAATTCCACCCTCAAACCTACAGGCAGATGACATGTCATATTCCAGAAAACCAGTATTTCCATCTTGCCTTGCCACACAGCCGTCCCGGGGCCCTGCACTCCGGGCCATCACAAAGGTGTTTGTTTCTTCATGTCAGTGGTAGGTGCTCACTCTTCCCCACGGCCACGTTTGGTGCAAGGTTTCTCTCTAACACCTGCTCCCAGGTGATCCAGCAGGGCTGCACGCCTCTGACATCACAACAGCCCCTCCGCAGGGGCAGCTTTGGGGCAAAAAGAAGCCCCGACATCTCTGCCTGGCAGGACCAGACCACACCTGCACACAGCAGAAGCTCCTCTGGTCCCATGCAAACTCCTCAGCCCAATCCAGGCAGGGTTCCCACCGAGCCCCGCATTTCCTTCTCTTTCTACTAGACCAAACAGAAGACAAGTCTGTACAAAGCACTGCCTGAATTTCAGTGTAAGGGGTAAATCGCTTCCCTCTGTTTTACATTTTCTCTGAATTTCCAGGGAATAGTCAATCATTATTGCTTTGGGCATTTGATGAGGTTTAAGACAGAAGATTTGACATGGCTACTCCCATGTACTATCCAAAAGCAGAATTGCTTCTCCTATCTAATCTGCAAGCCAGGAATCACAGGGAAGTAAATCAATTTTTTTCTTTATTTCTCCCAAAAAGATTACAAGATATTCCCTACCACACATTTCCTCCTCATTATTGAGAGCATTTTTCAGTACAGATTAATCCTCAATTGCAATAGTTCTGCACCATTTCTCCACCAGCTTTTATGATCAAAGCATGCAAATGACACAATAAGACGAGCAAAAAAGCCCCAGCTATTTCCCTTCTAGTGAGTCACATCATATTTTTCTCCCCCTTACTACACGTAATTCAATTGCAGCCTAAAAAAAAAAAACCTAGGTAAAGAGTTTTTTGTCAGCTATATCCCATCACTCTGTGGTGAGATACAAACTCTTAGATACTGACCTGCTCTTTAGTAAGAGGCTGCCTAGATTTACAGACAGACTAACAGGAGTTTGATAAAAATCAGCATAGGTACTGCACACAAACCATCCCTCCAGAGGCACACCTCTCTGTTTACACTGCAGCAACACTTCACAAACAATGCAGTACTTGCAACGTGTTCTAAGTGTTTGGTCAGTGCCCTCCCAATTACATCGGTTAACAATTACACAAAGTTCCTTTTTAAGAGGTGATCGTCTGACTACGCAGAATATTCCACCATTCCTGTGCTTCAAGTTTCTATTAAATGCAGGCTAGTTCACACTCCATACTCTGTGTGGTAGCTATGCACAGCAAATTTAATCATCTCTCTCTTCTTTTGAGAGGGTGAGCCTGTAGATTTAGCTTTTTGGATTTTGAAAGTCATAACAGATGTTTGACATTTCTTCAAAAAAAAAAAAATTTTAATTAATCTAAGTAAACATGACAGAATACAAACTATATGTATACAGGTCAAATATACAGAGATATATATATATGTATGCAGTCAAATATACAAATTTCTACAGAGAAAATAAATCTTAAATGAGACAAACCTAGCTGAAGAGTCGAGCCGCACATCATCCAGCGACACCTCACAGTTCCCTTGAGGATCCGAATTCAAATAAGCCACGGGGACCGGTTCTGCAAGTGCCATGCGTGCATCTGACTCACACAGCATCGTCCCTGTAAAAACAGGTTGGAAAAAACGAAAATACAATCAAACACTACAGTAAAACCAGCTTCCATTAATGAAGCAATCTGGCCGAGGCAACCCCGAAGCAGGCACGACTCCAGACTGCTGAATTTGTGTGAGACACGGTGAATTCCGACCGCGGACGCGGCGTGCTCGGTTCATTCGAAAAAAAACGATCCAAGGTAGGTGATCCCTCCATTCCCACACCCCAGAGAGCAGGACAATTACAGCCTTGACAGAGCACCGCCAGCCTGACAATTTAAATTTGACACCCCCTTTGCCCCAGACGTTCCCACCCGGCTCTCAGACACAGCCCCCCCACCCCAACCCCCACCCCAGGGCTCCGGGTCCGGCCGTACAGCGCATCGCCTCCGCCCTCGTGCAGCCGCTCCGGCCCGGCGCCGCCGATGACGCCGTGCAATATCCTTTATTTTTAAACTAGCGCCCAGGAGGCAGAGCTGCAGCATCTCGTGTCATGCGCTGCCTGCCTCGCAATTGGAAGCCGCTCGTCACCCCACACCGCCGCCTCTTACGGAAGCCCTGGCCCCACACCTGCCCACAGCCTCGGGCACTCCAGGGTGCCGGGGTGCCCCGCAGGGGGCACAGCTCCTGGGTACCTGGCAGATTTCACCTATTCTGATAAAAACCAGCGCTTGTGCAGCCGTTGTGGCTTTGCTGACTCCCACGCTGCTCTCAGCACTTTGTCGTTGGGGGTTTTGTCCCCCAGAGCAAAGGTTTTCCAGCACCCAACGCCGTGGTAGCTTTCTTTAAGGTTCACATTCTCATTTGATGCTCACGACTTCACAGGCTGAGTTTTAATCGTTTCAGGGGATTTCTGATTGGAGATAAACTTCCTTATCCTTCATCTTTTTCAAAAGTGGGGTTCAGCGTGCTGGTCTGTGCCTGCTTCAGACAGAAGCGACGTACAGCAGCAGCGTGAGGAGCACGTTGGGAGCAGAAGGAAGAGCCCTTCTATCTAACGAATCCAACACAGCCGAGCCACAGCCTTCGGCCTCCGAGGAGTGGGCAAAGCCACCGTCAGCCGCAGCCCAGACTTGCCTCCAGCCCAGCAAAGCACAGCCCCCCCTCGCTCCTCACCCACGCAGGGACACGCTGCTGCTCACGCCACCCTCCGCTCCCGGCTACAACGGACGGCACGGCACCGGGCCAAGGCACGGCACGGCACCGGGCCAAGGCACAAGCAGCTGGTGTCTCCAGAGATCCCATCTCTGAAGCAGGGTGACAATCAGCAGGCGTCGCTCGACACCCCGTTCCAGGCCGTTGATGGAGGGTTTGGTTTTTCAGTAAGACAGCTGTGAGAAAAGGGGCATTATCTGTACAGAGACAGAGCCCAGTGCCGGGAGCAGCCAGCCAGACCTGGGAAACCTGGCTTGAGCTCCCTCCCCAGCCTGGAGGAACTCAAACCCACACCTACAAGAGCATGCTGGTTACCAGCCCGCACGGTGCCTGCTGGGGCTGCCACCATCACCCCTCTTGCTCAAGGAAAGACCCAGGCACAAGGCAAGGAAAAACCCACCATAGAAGCTGTCATCAAGCCTGGCCCCCTTTCACAACACCGCACCCACGTTCCTTCCCAGCTCCCCACAATCAGCAGCTTAAGTCTCCCTGCGTCCCTGAAGGAAGCTTTTCCCTCTGCACTAATTGCAGCCTGTCTCTTGCCATCTGCTCTTCAGTGCAGTAAGAAAGTTCAAGGGGTGAAGGTGTCCTCACGCCAGCCGTCCTGCAGCACAGCCCAGCAAGCTCGTGGCTGGCAGAGGCTGGTTGGAGACACGTTCGGCAAAGAAAGGCCAAAGTCTCATTTCCCAGACAAGCACCTCGATGGCAGGCTGCGGGTTTGTGCCTCATCCCGAGTCATTCCAGAGGAAAAAGCATTTTGCAGTGGAGACCACACCTGCGCGCTGCCCTCGCTGCACTGTGCACATTGCGCTTCATCGAGACGCCCCGTACAGGGCACAACCCTGACAACAGGATCTCCTGCTGACAGGTGCTTGGTGCCCAAGCACGGGCACACCAGGGACGGCACAAAGATCAAGGACACGAGGCTGCACGACTTGGAAGTTCAGGGAGGACATCACTGTCACCATCACATCCAGTGGGATGGGCTCTTTGAGGAGAATCGGGATGTTGATGCCATATGGCTCTCAACACCCGGAGAACGGCAGCAGAACTTCTGGAGCAGCCCAGGCACACCTGCACCACGGAAGAGAAGCATGCAAGCAGAACTCCTTGTGAACACAGGCCACTGGAATCCCGAGTCAGCCATGCGTTTTATACAACAAATTTAGGTTAGAAACGAGTTTGATGAGCTATATACTCTCCCTAGCTCTGCTAAGCACTGCAGCCAGCCCCCTCCTTCTCTGATGCTCAGTTCCCAACACAGCGTGCCACACTGGAACACACACACGCTCACCAGAGCCACGCTTACGCGCGGTAGGTCACCGGGGGCGAGTGGGATCACCACGACCCTCTCCTGCCACACGCTCTTTCCAGAGCATTTAACACACCGCGACACACCACGAGGGATTCAGGACCGCGAAGAACACAAAAACCTGCGGAAAAAAACTTCCCTTTCCATTAAGCCTGTTTGACAACTTCGGTCGTTTAAATGTAAAGCGCCTTCTGCTTGAGGGAGCGCTGCGTCCTAGAAGAACTGGAAGGTGGTGAACGATTCCAGCAAAACCACTGCGGAGCTTCACTGACAAACCAAAATAGAAGGTGGACTACGTGCAAACTCATGACAGCCAACGGGACCCGAGCAAAGGTTTCATTTAGAATAGGCTCTGAACACACCTTTACTTAAAACACACGCAGAGCTTCAAAAACATCACTTCAAATCCAAATTACTGAGTAATGAACTTTCTTGACATTTTTCCAGCACTGTCCACTTTGCTTCCTGTTGCTGATTTATTTTCTTTTCACTGGTTAAAGACACCACGTCTGATCTGATCCGATTATTACTCATCAGCTTCAGGAGATCGTCACGTCATCTCACTGCCTTTCCACGCTTCCACCAGAAGTGAAACGTGGCCTTTTTTGTTCCTTTGTTTGCTTTAAAGATTTATTAAATGAGGAAACAGAAGCTGAGCAACTCACTCTTCCTCTTTGAGATAAATTCCATTTTTAAAAAGGGCAGTGATGCACTAAAGGTTTTCTGCTGGGCAGTACCATGACTGCAGGTCAGCGTTCAGCTGTGCTGGGAAATGATCCGATGTCCTCCTGACGCAACAGCGGAGAGAACATGAGGGAAAACAACCCTAGCCTCTGTAGGGATGACACCACGCCGAAGATCTCGAACGAACAACACAACTGCAGGCAGGCATTCGACCCCACCGCAGTGGAGCTCAACTCTGCCTGAACAAAGGTGCCCGCGGACCATCACGTTGCCAGCTGGACCCACGCACAGCGTGCCCACCCCGAGAAGGGCGCTGGCAGGAGCTGACAGCGAGCGCTGGAGGCACCGGCACCGCGCGGTTCCTCAGCCACGGAGGCCACAACATAACTTGTTATTCTAAATTTATGCAGATTGCTTCTCCAGGACACCGGGATGGTTTAGGTGAATTCCCCAGCAATGTGACTCACAGGAGGCTGGTGTAAGTTTCTCTTTCCTAAACCGCTATTCGCTTTACCCCATCTGCGCTCGTTTGCGCGTGGGTGGGAAATCCCGTCCCCGAGAGGAAGAACGGGGACACGTTTCCAGAGACACATCACCCGTGTCTGCTCCCAGCTTCCACCGCCAAGGCTTCATCTGTTCAGCGGCCAGAGCCGGGAGCGCAGGCGGCACCGGCGCATCCCCGGTGGCTTTGGTCACCTCACGTTATTCCGCCGTCTCTGCCGGGGCGGACCGGGGACGGCTGCCCACCGGGACGGGTCAGGTGTTCTCCCGGGATCAGCCTCGGCCCGCGGCGCTGCCCCGACGGGGCGGGCCAGCCCCGAACGGACCGCGGCTTTATTTAACCAAAACCTCGCAACATCCCGCGCCGCCCCGCCGGCGGAAGGAGCGGCAGGAGAAGCTGCCGTAAAGATGAACCTCCCGGCGGCAGAGCGAGCCCCCCGCGACGAGCGGCTCCGCCACCCGCACCAGCCCCGCCCGCAGCCGCTCGGGACACGCGGCGCTCCCCGCCCCCCCCCCCCCCGGCCGCGGCGGGCCCGCCACGGCTCGCGTGGGCGCCCGCGGGATTCCCGCGCTGCGTTTCGTTTCCCGCGCTGCGAGGGGCCGACGGGCGCGGAACCGGAACCGGCCCCGCCACGCGCGGCCGCGAGGGGAAGGCGGGACCGCGCGCGCGCGCCGTTACCTCAGGAGCCGGCGGGCGCGCGGCAAGCCCCACGCGGCACGACAGCAGCTGCCGCGCGCCGCCACGAGGGGCCCTTTAGAGCGCTCGTGGGAGGGGGCGGGGCCTCCGCCCGGAAACGGGCGGGGCGCTCCCCTCCGCCCCGCCCCCGCCCCGCTCGAAAGACCCGCGCGGCCGCGCCATTGGGCCAGGCGGCTGTCGGCAGGCGGCGAGGCCCCGCCCACCCCCGCCCACTCCCGCCGCGGGTCACGCGCGGTCGTTGCCCCGGCGCCGCGCCGGGAGGCTCCGCGCGCAGCGGGCGCCGGCCCCGCGCCCAGCCCCGCGGCCCCTTCGGGAGCGCCGGCGCCCCCGCGGGCCGGAGGCGAGATGGGCTGAGCCAGCGCCGCGCCTGGGGGGGCGCGGGGGGTGCGAGTCCCTCACGGCCACCCCGAACCCGGTGAGCAGCCGCGAGCGAGAGGTGCTGCGGCCCGCCAAGGAGAAGGAACAGCGGGAGGAAGAGGAGGAGAAGCGGGAGGAAGAGAAGCGGTGCGGTGGTTGCTCCCCGCGGAGGTGCTGCCGCGGCCCCGCGCTGGTGTTTTCCGACGGGCCCCAGCGCACAGCGGGCCGGATCGGTGCTGCACCGCGGCGCGGGCACGAGCGCCGGGCGGTTCTCGGGCACGACGTTACCGACCTGGGCGGAATCTGTGCTCTCGTGCCCGCTCCACCATCTCCTGCCCTCCCTGGGGCTTGATTATTTAAACGAAGTCCAATGGCACTTTTTTTTTTTTTTTTTTAAAAGCTTATGGTCCTATGGAGACAGGCTGGGAGAGCTGGGGCTGTTCAGCCTGGAGAAGAGAAGGCTCCGGGGAGACCTTCCAGCACCTCCCAGTGCCTAAAGGGGCTACAGGAAAGCTGGAGAGGGGCTTTGGACAAGAGTGTGGGGTGATGGGACATGGAACAATGGATTTAAATTGAAAGAGGAGAGATTTCGATGGGATCTGAGGAAGAAATTCTTCCCTCTGAGGGTGGTGAGGCACTGGCACAGGTTGCCCAGAGAAGCTGTGGCTGCCCCATCCCTGGCAGTGTTCAAGGCCAGGTTGGATGGGGCTTTGGGCAACCTGGTGTAGTGGAAGGTGTCCCTGCCCATGGCAGGGGGGTTGGAACTGGATGATCTTTGAGGTCCCTTCCAACCCAAACCATTCTATGATTCTGTGATCAGTTAGATCATCTAACTGTCCTCAGTTGTTTCTACCTGATAAAGTTGCAGAAAAGCCAGAGTTTTGTTGATGCTGTTAGCACAACAGCTGCATCTGTCAAATGAATTATTGCTGCTATTTTGCTAGTGCAGACCAAGAATTCCTAAGCATTGTTTTTTTCCTGCAAATTCTTTTTTCCCTCCCCCAACCATCCAGACGTATTCCCCACTCACACGGGGTGGGGAGAAGATAGTTCATGCCATTTAGTCAATGAGCAAACCTAAGGAACATGTCATGAGACGAGCTCCTGCCAGAAGGTTAGGGCTACAGCTGGAGCAGCAGCAGGTCCAGAGGACAGAACAGTGCTGAGGATATTGCAGCTGCAAAACAGCAACAGCACAGTGAGATGGCGACTGCCAAGTCAGCCCCAGGAGCCCTGCACCGTGCCGTCCGCAGGTCCGGGCACCCACGAGTTCTTGCGTTGTCAGCTGTTTGCCATCTCGTGGGGGCTGAGCCCTCCCTTGCAGCTCCGTGCAGTCCCCTGGGACAGGTCCCAGCTGTCTCATCTGCTCCTCTTTGCAGCCTGTCCACATCCCTTGCGTGGCTCCATTTCGATTCAGATGGCAAATTTATTCTGAAGAGCAAGGATACAAACAGCATCTGGAAAGTCAGAAAGATCCGTAAACGTAGCAGACCGCTAACCCTCTTACTCCAGTCATGCCTTGGTCATCAGCCAGTACTGCTGTGCTGGCAAAGGGCACGCAGTTCTCAGTGGACCAAGAAAAGATCTGGTGGCTCAGCCCAAAGGTTAACTGAAGTGGCAGAAATAACCAGTTCTATTTTTGGTGATACCCTGAGCCAAAAAATTACCTTGGGCAAGCTGCTTTTTGTGCGCCCAGCGTCCCTGTCTATCAAACTGAGGTTGCATCACTACCAAGGTAGATGCCATGGTGTTTGCAAAACTCCCATCAGTTCTGGGACCAGAGAGGACCACGTTACTGGTGAATGACCAGATAAGGGCAAAGATAAGTCCGGATGGTCCTCAGGCAACTCTGCCACAGGCAGGAGTGGAACTGTTCTTAGTGCCTGCAGGGGATCAGCTCATACCTTGGCGTAACTACAAGAACTGTGGTAATCGATTGGTGATAGCACAGCCATTTGTAAACAAACATGGACTAGTAGTTTGGAGGAGGCTCCAGGGAGACCTTCTAGCAGCCTTCCAGTGCTTAAAAGGGGCCTACAAGAAAGCTCGATAGAGACTTTTCGCAAGGGCATGTAGTGATAGGACAAGGGCTCCTGAACAAGGGTAGCTTTAGATTAGATCTACGGAAGAAATTCTTCCCTCTGAGGGTGGTGAGGCACTGGAACGGGTTGCCCAGAGAAGCTGTGGCTGCCCCATCCCTGGCAGTGTTCCAGGCCAGGTTGGATGGGGCTTTGGGCAACCTGGTATAGTGGAGGGTGTCCCTGCCCATGGCAGGGGGGTTGGAACTGGATGATATTTGAGGTCCCTTCCAACCCAAACCGTTCTGTGATTCTGTAATAGTTAAGCTTGAATTAGCTGATGCACCAGAGTAACTGCACCCTGTGTCAAGCATCTTCTTTGCTGACTCTGTATTTACTAGCAATTAACTTGAATAGCGTCCCAGGGTTCTCACTTTCCGAGGCACCAAGAGCAGCGTGGCCCAAGCAGCTCCAGGAAATATTAACACAGTACAGAATCACTTGCCTGGGGTGAATTTTAGCAATGACTGGTTAGGCTGGGAAAGACTGGAAAGTCTTTGCAGGTATCACTTGTTCCCGTCACCAGCTCGTGATTGATCTTATTGAATTCTCATGCCATGAAAATTGCAACCAGCAAGAGTTACATACATTGGCACGTAGGAAAACAAAAAAGGAAAAAAAAAAAAGCATTAAATATGTGTCTTAGTCCTGCATTTGTTGGCTACAGGGAGGAGAGAGGCGAGTGAAGAAAAGTATCATAGTATCTACTGTCTGCGTGGATGTTTTTGGCCTCTGGGACTTGAAAGGGAGTAAAGGCCAGTTTCTCATCTGATGCCAATCAGCACGGCTCTGCCGAAGCCGTGTGCCGTGGCACTCCTCCTGCCAAGACCAACGTCCAAAGCACAGCTGTGTGTTCTGCAGTGCAGCAGCAGATGAGCAAACACAGTGCCTCGTGCTGGGCTCTGTACAGCTGCCCCAGCAATCGAAACGTGTTGTCTGAATGATCAGCCCACACTGGAGTGTTAATAGACATCATCCAAATAAATTGTCAAATACTAGTATAAAGCTTTAATTTTAGGTTGACACGAGTTTGAAGAGCTGTCACGTCCGGTGCCCGTAGAAAAGGCAGGACACAAAGTGTGAGAGCTGGGGAAGAGCTCTCTTCCACAGCCTGACTGTGGGCCAAGCTCCCAGAAGGTACCGGGCAAATGTGGAGTAATCAAGAAATGCTAAAAAAGCGTCCCCTTTGCAGATGCCTTTCTGTTACAGAGTAACTCTTAACAGCCAGAGTTAAGAGATTGTGGGACGGCGAGATGGCTGCAGGTTAAGCAGCCTCCAGCTCTGTTGATAACACAGGTCCGACCTCGAAGGGAGGGCCAAAAACTCCACAGGATCCACTTTGTTCCTGTTGGTAAATTTTTTGGTGAGGGTACTCAGACCCTGCAGCAAGTTGAAAATGCAAATAGATGCATTATTTTGGTAAAACCTCCAGTTAATGGTCTGCTTGGATCGCTTACGGTAGGACAGCAGCATCTTGGTTGTCTATGCCTAAGACATTATAGTTGACTACTGTGATGTACGTCACCTTTTCCTGAGTGTAGACACTCTCCTGGAGATGTTTAAAAGATGTGTAGACCTGGTGCTTAGGGACATGGTTTAGTGGTGGACTTGGTAGTGTTAGGTTAACAGTTGGCCCCAGTGATCTTAAGGGTCTTTTCCAATCTAAATGCTATGATTCCTTCATGGTTTTTGACATTCGCAGGTATTTAACATGCTGCAGCAGAAGACTAAGGTGGAGGAAGATGCCGTCAAAGACGGAGGCATCTCTCACAAGGCAAGAGCAGTAGGATAACTGCTTTGACAAGGCCCAGGATAAATGCAGAGTGGGGCCACGGTACTTTAGACTTGTGCAAGTCAAATCGCCCGGCTGTGGTTAGAAACGCTCGCGTGCAGAGAGCACACTTCTTCCTGACAGGGGTTAGTTTGGTGAGGCACAGGCTGGCTGCTGCCGAGAGATGCCTTCTTCATCTTGGCCACAGGTTTCCTGTGACCTACAGAACATCACTCTGCTTTCTGGTGAAGAAGAAGAAATTCCATTTGCAAGTTTTTTCCTATCTCAAGCAAAGAAATGTCTCCTCATAAGCTGTGGACACAGGGAGAAAGTGGAAATGAGTTTTTTCTTTAGCTTAATCACTCTCCATATGGAAAAAGTTGTATCTGCCCACCTAAATCATAGAATCATGGAATGGTTTGGGTTGGAAGGGACCTCAAAGATCATCCAGTTCCAACCCCCCTGCCATGGGCAGGGACTCCTTCCCCTAGATCAGGTTGCTCAAAGCCCCATCCAACCTGGCCTTGAACACTTCCAGGGATGGGGCAGCCACAACTTCTCTGGGCAACCTGTGCCAGTGCCTCAGCACCCTCAGAGGGAACAATTTCTTCCTTAGATCTCATGGAAATCTCCCCTCTTTCAGTGTAAAGCCATTGCCCCTTGTCTTGTCACTACATGCCCTTATAAAAAGCCCCTCTCCAGCTTTCTTGTAGGTCCCCTTTAAGTACTGGAAGGCTGCTAGAAGGTCCCTCTGGAGCCTTCTCTAATGAACCAAGACAGTTTACACAGCTTTTCACTCTTACCACCCTTCCCGTCCAACCCTGACACTGGATCCGTAAGCTATTCTGGGCTAGCATTCCTCCGATAACACTCACAAATTTCCAACTCCGGAGTCACTGGGAGCAAGTAACTCAACCCAAGATGTAGTTGCACCTCAGGACATTGACTTGAAAGATTATGGGGTGAGGGGCAATACACTTAGTTCACCAATTTCCACATGAAGCTCCACAAGAGGGGAATGAATGCACTGAGAAAACATGCTGGTAAACACGGGGTCACAAGGAAGGAAGCGAGACAGAAGAGTCTGTTTATAGCAGAGTTGTTTCCAAACTTAGACTGGTCATGTTATCGTTCCCACCAAGGACTTGCAACATCTTTCTGGTCATGTGAAAGGATCTGCAGCAAGACCTGCAGCAAGAGGTGTAAGCCTCTTTGGAAAAAAATAACAATAAACCAGAACCCCAAAAACCCACCCACACATCAAAAGAAGAGACACACACACACATTAAAATCCCACACTAAATGAAGTTCTAGATCATATCCAACTCTCAGCTGTCCCAAATCAACATAGCTTCAACAGAGGCAAGGAGTTTTCACCAGAACACACCAGCTGATAACTGACCTTTATCCGCCTCTGTCTGCGGTGTCATTACACTTCTGCAGCTTTGTTCTCAGAAATAAACCTGGAGCAAAAGGTATTTGCCCTGCCCGTCATAGCTACAAACACCTTTTAATTTTTTTTAATACTCACTAAAATCTACACACCAGTGGATTTTGAAGCACCACAATACAGGCAAATGTTGTCCATTGTTTTACGCAAAGCTCGAAGTGGTGTATGTCGCATATGCATTTACAAAGCATGAAAGGCAGAGGGGAATTTGAATTTCTGGACTATATAATAATTTAGCTCGATGATAGATATCATATCTCTTTGGAGGTCTTGCCTACATCCTCTGAACGTTAAAGCTAAAACCATGCCCACAGGTAATTCTACTTTTGAAAAAGAATTCGATAGAAAGCCATTTGCTCCAAAATGAGATGCATACAGAAGTTAGAAGAGTTGTGGCTCAGAAAAAAACCCAGTTGTGTCTCCAGAACTTCAATAAACAAAAGAATTAGATTTTTCTCTCGCTGCTGTAGGAGGAGAACAGCCACCTTGCTTCCCCATTCGCAAACGGAGGGACTTTGTTGCAATGGTGTCACAAGGTTTGCCAGGCAGGGCTGGCCCAAAGCAGAACAAGGCTGTGCCCTGTCTGTCCTCCTGGTTTAACCTGTGTTGTAACCAGGAAAGGGATGAATGTGTAACCAGAGTAAGAGCGAGCAACACGGAAACAGGCGTTATCGCTTGGTTACACAGAGTCCAGATCCCGTTCTGTGTGCTGGGAGACCGGCAGAGAAGTTGCTGGTGATGGTTGACTGCAGCTGGAGAGCGGTGCAAGACCTGTGCACCTGTAATTCGGTCTGAAAAGTTATTAATCCACAGGGCCACCTAATATTTTTCTGTGGTTTTCAGACAAAAACTGACACTGTAGTAAAAAAGTTACAGGACTTTAAAATGCTCACAGTCATGAGCATGTTGAACTTCCCCCTACGAACAAGCTGAACCTTTCTGGTTTAATAGTCAGGTTCCAAACTTCCATAAGACTTCAACACTTTGTCCCAGTTAAGGATGGAAGAAGTGACCTGAAACATTGAAAACATTCTCAAGGTGGGCAGATAGAAAGTAGTTGTCCTCCCACGGTCTGATTTTCAGAGTAATTCTGCCCCAGCCTACCTGGTCAGCGCGTGAGTTACACCATATCCAGCTGGGTGGTCGTTGCCCTTGCTCGTCCGTCCCGCAGGACTGCCAGCTCTGCCCATACAGCCACTGCAGCACAATTCCCAACGGTGATTTTGTTTTGTAGAAAAAACCTAATTGTCCCTCATCTGACGGCTCAAGGAAATCCTGCTATAGCAGTCGAAGCAGTTCTTGCCTCTCATTGTCCACCATTTACTTTAGGTGCTGCAGTTGTCGCAGCTCAGACTCGTTTTGCTGCTGGTCGAGGCTGCAAAGCCAGGCTTTGCGTGGAGGTGGCCAAAGCAAAGGCACATGTACCTTTTTCTTGGCACTGCTGGGCGGATGATGGCTTTTGGCAGAGAGCTGCAACAGAAAGGTGAGGACAGACTTGGTGGTTCACTACCACTTGCCCATCAAAACCTTAAAGACTCGGCTACACCTCCCTTAAGTACAGCTGAAGCTCTTTGCTGCGATCCTTCTTCTAGCAGGTCACTAGTACGGAAACCCAACAGCTCTTCCCACCTACCTGAGCACAGTCAGAGATCTTAAACAGCAGATCACACCGCTGAGATCACACCGCTGTCGGATCTGGCAGGTGAGGACAGAAGGAGGTGATTCTCCCCCTCTACTCTACCCTTGTGAGACCTCACTTGGAGTATTGTGTCCAGTTCTGGAGTCCCCAACATAAGAAGGACATGGACCAGTTGGAGAGGGTCCAGAGGAGGGCCACGAAGATGATAAGAGGGCTGGAGCACCTTTCCTATGAGGACAGGCTGAAAGAGTTGGGGCTGTTCAGCCTGGAGAAGAGGAGGCTCCGGGGTGACCTTATAGCGGTCTTCCAGTACCTCAAGGGGGCCTACAAGAAAGATGGGGAGAGGCTGTTCAGGAGGGCCAGTTGTGATAGGACAAGGGGTAACGGTTTTAAAATAGAGGGAGGTAGGTTCAGGTTGGATATTAGGAAAAAATTTTTTACCATGAGAGTGGTAGAACACTGGAACAGGTTGCCCAGAGAGGTGGTGGATGCTCCATCCCTGGAGACGTTCAAGGCCAGGTTGGACGAGGCCCTGAGCAACCTGATCTAGTTGGAGATATCCCTGTTCCTTGCAGGGGGGCTGGACTAGATGACCTTTGAAGGTCCCTTCCAGCCCTAACCATTCTATGATTCTATGATTCTATGTTCTCATCCCAGGCCGTTACCCACGCCTGCTGCTTGTCAGCCCTGTGGATTTGCCGACACACAAAGGTTTGCTGAATCGTTGCAGGCAAAAGCACCTGCTACGGCTTAAATCGTGTGAACAGCCTGTCTCAAGCAGAGTACCTGATTTTGCCTGGTAGCAACTGCAGTGGCTGTTTCTCAACTTCCCTGCTGGGAACGTTCCTCTCCATAACGCACGAGAAGGTGGTGCGAGTTTAGGGCCATGATCTTTCCACCAGGATATCTGGATCTGGGAGGCAAAGAGCCTTAGAGTAAACCACAGAAAGAGGTGGGTTGAGCTCGTGACTGGTTTTGCATGGCTGCAGACTGGCAGTGGTCACAGATGCTGCTCTGCCAGGAGGCACATGGGGAAAATAACCCTACCTATTAGGAGACAACAAACTGATGAAGGTGTAACATCTTCAACCAGAAGTGTCTGTTGCTGATATTAAATAGCAAAAAGAACTCCAGAACAAGACTTTTTTTTTGCCAGCAAAGCTGCATTCATGCAGTGCGTTTTTGGAGGCAGTTGTAATAGCTTGGAGGTAAGGGGTTTGTGTTTGGGGTTTCTTTTTCTGCACTCCCAGAGAACATCACTGCACAGACTAAACATGGAAATAGAAACTAGGTCCTCCTTGGCCTCACTCCGAGCAGGTATCATTGATGATGATCTAGAGGAACCTCCTGGATTGCTTGTGCCCTCCTGTGCTGTCCCTCCAGCAGCTCTCAGGACAGTTGAAGTCCTCAGTGAGGACCAGGACCGGATCCTACCTGTCTGCGGAGGTCCTCAGCCCCTTGTTTCTTCTGGTCAGGCAACCTGTAACAAACACCTACTACAATGCCACCCTTACCTATCTCCTCTTTAATCCTCACCCTTCCCCAGGTGAGCTCCTTCCTAAAAAGTCTGTATCCCCTCATTGCAGCACTCTGGTCATGGGATCCATCCCGCCACATCTTCTTGATCTCAACCAGATGGTAGCTCTGTAGCTGCACACAGGTCTCCAGCTCCTCACATTTATTCCCCATGCTGCCAGCATGACTGCACAGGCACTTCAGAGAGACACCCCAGCATGTTCACTTCATAGAATCACAGAATGGGTTGGGTTGGAAGGGACCTCAAAGACCATCTAGTTCCAACCCCCCTGCCATGGGCAGGGACACCTTCCACTACACCAGATTGCTCAAAGCCTCATCCAACCTGGCCTTGAACACTTCCAGGGATGGGGCAGCCACAGCTTCTCTGGGCAACCTGGTCCAGTGCTTAACCACTTTTAGAATGAACAATTTCTTCCTTAGATCTGATCTAAATCTGCCCTCTTTCAGTTTAAAGCCATTGCCCCTTGTCCTATCACTCCATGCCCTTGTAAAAAGCCCCTCTCCAGCTTTCTTGTAGCCCCTTTAGGTACTGGAAGGCTGCTAGAAGGTCTTCTAGACTTCTATCTAGACTTCCTAGAAATTATTTTGGAGATTTCTCTATGACGGTGCCTTATAAGCACTTCTTTGTTCACATGCAGTTGCTGAAGGTGACCCCACTTAAGCCATTTTGTTGATTTTGTGATCCCTTCCCGTCTCATCACCCAGACCTTTTGCTTGTTGAGTCCATCCGTCACTCCCTCCTGGCTGCTGGTTACTCTGTCCCTCTCACAGTTCTTAGTGCCTGTGGTTATCTGGGAAACAGGAGGAGTTCAAACACTGGAACTCACTGCACTAGGAAAGGAGTTCTGCATTGTACAAACCTTCCACTGAAACCTTATGCCAGG
This sequence comes from Tauraco erythrolophus, assembly GCF_009769465.1. Taxonomy (NCBI): domain Eukaryota; kingdom Metazoa; phylum Chordata; class Aves; order Musophagiformes; family Musophagidae; genus Tauraco; species Tauraco erythrolophus. The sequence continues at coordinate 685,480 of NC_141492.1, read as the reverse complement.
GCTGTTCAGTCCTTGAGAGTTGAATTGCAGGGACATTGCCTCCACACAAAAGGTGTGTTGGCATAAGCCATATTGATTTAGTTGTATCAATATGACTGTCTTTGATTACGCCCAAGTTGGGGACACATCCTCCTCTAGCTTCTGCAAGCTGAGAAGGCTACAGCTCCCCGCAGGGAGTGGCACACAAACCCCACATACGCTGGTTTTTCCATGACTGTACCCAGTGTTTCTGCGGCGTTTCCAGACAGCTGTGGCCAAACCAAGCAGAGAACCCTCCAGATAAACCCTTAGTCCTTTAATTCTGCTGAAGGGGAATTTCCAGGTTGGGGGGAAGAGAGCATTTGAGTTTCTAGCTGTGCTGAAAGCTTGTTAGGGGAAAGACACAGGGTTGAGAAGCGTAACCTCTTCCAAGTCCACGTCCTCAGAACGGCGAACGGGGAAGCCTTTGGCAGGGGCTGTTGTGGTACTTGCTGCCAGGCGAGGGAGACAGAAGAAAGGGCAAGGGAAGGGCTGAACGCCCTTTCTCCTTTCTCACTGTCTTCAGCACTCACCTGTTTGCTTTCAGACTGGGTAAGGCTGGAAGGAAAGCAGAGCTTTGGTATGCTGCCAGGACAGGACGGAGCAGCGACAGCCTGGATTATCATTTTCCTGCTGAAAAGATGCATGGGCAGAGGGGACATGTGCTACGATGCCACTGGGAAATTCCAGCGTGGCCTTGGCACAACGACACTCAGCAGATTTATCCCCTCAAGCCCAGCCAAAAGCACTGAAGAGGGTTGTTGTCTGGCCAGCAGCAAACTCAGAAATTTGTGATGCAGAAGACGACGCTCCGGGGGCCGTGGCTGGAGCAGGAGCTCACCCAGCATCATGGATACACTGCAGTGCTCGAGGGACGTGGCGGCTCCACGCAGGAGCAGCCACCGCTTCAGTTTGCTCCTGTCCCTCTGAAGAAGTTTCCTCGGGAGTAGCTGGTACGGAGATTTACTCTGTTCTCAAGTGCTTCTCTTGAGCAACTACCTGCCTACAAAACCAGAACCTATTCCACCTGCATCACAGCTTAAAATGATTGCAAAGTTAGATTTTATTTTTTATTAAAAGAAAATCCATTCTCTCCGTTTAGACAATCTTAGCTTGCATGGGACGATGCTGTTTATGCTGTGGTAGAGCGGACAGAGGGTGCCACCGGTTCAGGCTTCTCGTATTTTGCACCAGATGCTCTGAGATCACTCGGCAGTAAAATGCCTCACGGACAGGGGGGAACCTGACACAGAAAACTTTCAGGTAGAAAAGTGGTGTGTGGGTAGGTACCTGTGTAAAACTAGGAATTTCCCCATTAAAACTGGCTGAACACAAGCTAACTCTTTTTTTTTTTTTTTTAAGCAAAAAACTCCAAAGGCAATTTCTTTGTTTGGTTTGGTTTTAATGCCCTGGGAATTTTTTCATTTTTTCAGCAAAACAATCCAAGGGAATAGCTTCATTTAAGGTTTCCTTACCAGCAACCAAACCAACAGTATTTTTCATGGATAAACATGACATTTCAAAGGATCCCACTACTTTTGCTGGGCATTTGCTTCCATCAAAAGACCAGTTGTTGTCAAAATCTCTCTTTAGGGAAGGCCAGTCAAACGGATCCTTTGAGCAGGATCGGATTTTAGCTGAGTTCCAGTTTGCTTTGAGGAACGTGCCCTCCTGTGGGTATCTGCTACAGCTACAGCAAACGTGCTGCTTTGCGAGCAGGCTTGCTTTCTTCTCTGGCTTTACCAGCAGCTTTCTTAAGTAAGACTCCTTCCCCCAGACCCACCCCGATACCGTGCAGGCGGAGAGGGATGAGATCTGGCTTATGCAACAGGTTGCAAGAAACAAAGAAAAATTAATTCCCGTGATCAGCTTGACACAAGAGGTGGCAGACAGGGCCCTAATTAAAAATAACAGCTCTGTGATTACTCCCTGGGCTCCCGGAGGGAACTGGCTAACTTCCAAGGAGGACTTTATCAAAGGTTGTGTGCTGGGCGTTATCAAGAATTTCAATATATTGCTGGCAGGGTAAGGCAAGAGAGGGAACCTCTGCTTTGGGTTTCATACAATAATTGACACTTCCGAAGAAATAAGAGCACATCTGACTGTGTTTCACATTTCTTTTACAGATGCCGTGCGGTGGAGAATCGTGCCCTAAACACTAAAGCGATGACAGATCTGCAACAACACGTTGCAGGTGATACTAAACCGAGAAGGATTGCAGGCACTTCTGAAGGATTTCGTTAAGCTGTTAGTACGCTGGAGTGATGACTCAAAATAAACATGATGCAATGCAACATGGCCAAATGCAAAGCACAGTGCTTCAGCTGCAACAAGCGACCACGGTGTTGCAGGGCCGAAAGTAACCATTTACATAGCGCTTCTGTAGGAAAGGCCTGAATTTTTCTTACAGAAAACGAGAGGGTTGTTTCATTTAGAAAGCAAGACATTGAGGGAAGAAATGAGAACAATCTTCAAACACATCAGCGGGCGCTATTAAGAAAGAGACGTTAATCTGGTCTTCATTTCCCGTGGTAGAGGTGGATGTTTATGGGCATTAGATGACTTATCAAAAACTGTCCCATCTCGCTTTTCTGTTCTACTGTTTATTAAGCAATGACACCCTCACCTAAAAGTTGATCTTTTAAAATATCCTTGGCATAAGGATCTAGAACTCATTAGCAGAGTGACTTATTTTTCTTTAGAGCTTCTTAAAATCTCACCATGCATGTCCTTGGTGCTCAGACACACAACTCTGTGAATTTTTCCAGTATAACTCTCGTAGTAACCTGCCAAAAGCAGGTATACTAACCCCAAATCCTCAGACAGATCAAATGCTAACCAGCAAGTCCAGTCACTCCACTTTATATTGCCTCACTCAGTCACTTTCTCTCTGTCTTTCCCTTTTCCAGAAACTCCTTTCCTGACAGGTAAGAAAACTAATCATCCTGCGGCGTTTGGAGCTGGCTGTGTTACTGGAGTCTCCATGGGTACAAATTCCACACACTTCCTTGGCTTAGGCAAGGACATACTTTTCAGAAAACGTTACAGAAAAATACATCATAAAAGCTTTTTATTACCTGTCAATAAGGTGATCTTCCTTGTTCCTCTCGAAACGTCTGGTGGGGATTTTCAAAGCAATTGAAAAGTGAGCGTGGTGATTCTGGGTTTAACTGGGGAATAAGAACAAACAAACACAAACTCCACAGACAAAAATATTCCATAAAGCTTTATAAAAAATGCCACTTTCCTTGGCAGTACCTGCCTTCAAAAATCATAGAGAAGAACTGAGACCGACCTCGAGCACGAACTGGTTTTCATTACGCAGCCCTTACTGCCAGGATTCAAATAAACAGGAGAGGACGTGGGGAGCTGTGCTGGTTTGGACTGGGATAGAGTTAATTTTCTTCACAGTAGCGGTATGGGGGTATGTTTTGGGTTTGTGCTGAGAACAGTGTTGACAACACAGGGATGTTTTTGTTATTGCTGGGCAGTTCTCACAGAATCAAGACCTTTTCTGCTTCTCATCCCACCCCTCCAGCGAGGAGGCTGGGGTGCACGAGAAGCTGGGAGGGGACCCAGCCGGGAGAGCTGACCCCAACTGACCAAAGGGATATTCCAGACCATATGATGTCATGCTCAATATATAAATCTGGGAGAAGAAGGAAAGGGGAGAACACGTTCAGAGTGATGGCGTTTGTCTTCCCAAGTCACCGTGACGCGTGCTGGAGCCCTGCTCTCCTGGAGATGGCTGACACCCGCCTGCCCATGGGAAGCTGTGACCGGATTCCTTGTTTTGCTTTGCTTGCATGTGTGGCTTTTGCTTTACCTATTAAACTGTCTTTTTCTCAACTGACGAGTTTTCTCACTTTCACCCTGCCGATCCTCTCCCTCGTCCCACCGGGGTTGGGGGAGTGAGCGAGCGGCTGCGTGGGTGTTAGTTTCTGGCCGAGGTTAAATCACAACAGGAGTGGATCACCTCCTCCTGCTGAAAACTCCTGTGATTAAAGCGTCATGGTCATTTTAAACTGGAGAGAAATCCCCAGAATATAGGAACGGGTTAACTCTGGGTGGGTCAGGTCAGCTTGAAGCAGTGAGGTTGATGTGCCATAGTGGGAGATGTAATTACTCTCCATTCATAGTTTCTTCTTTAGGACCAAAACTGTACTTAAACATAACCACAAAGTCACTACCAGGCTCATCAGCATCATAATGCTACCAAGACCCTCTGGTTGCAAAGAGAAACCTCTTAGAATTTGAACGACGAAACCATCTTAGCTTTCAAATATTTTTCATTTGTTACCTATTACAAACGCAAAATAAAAAAGAAAAATCTGCACATTAATAGCAGTGTCAATATTTCTTTCATCATCTCTTTCTTGGGGACAGACACAAAACTCAGCCTGCATGAAATGCCAGAAAACGAGACAATTTGGCTGTTATTTGAAAAAAAAAAAACAAAATCAAAACAAGACGGCTCAGCATGAGTTGGGCTTCTTGCAACTAGTTAACAGTAATTTCCAAGGCGGTTGCTTTAACCACCTGAAACAGTTTGTACATGCTGATCTGTTTTTACAGGAATCTGTATCCAGAGGAGCATCCCAACCCTGCAGGGGCAGAATTTGTGATGCCTACTACCAACAAGTCTTTTTTTCCCTGAAAAAGTGAAGGAATAAAGGCCATCCTTATGGATAGATTTTCGTCTGCATGCGTTCAGGGCACCTGCCACTGCCTTGCTGGTGAGGCCAGGCATTCACGTCCAGGCTGGAAATGTAAGCCTGAGGCTACAAATCCCCTTCTTCACCCAGTACAGTCTCTCCTTGTCACTCAGGGAAGGGATTTCAAGAAAATTCCACCTGAAATCTGCTGAGTTTCCAGCCTGGATCGCTTCCAGGAGGGCAGAGGGGATATCCGTGCGGGATAACACCGGTTCTCCCCTCAAGCGCAGCGGGGGCCATTCATTGAAGGCGAGGAAAGCGCAGAGCCGAGGTCGCTGCTGCAATTCCCTGCATCCAGACACTGTAGTTCAGGCTTTGTTTTCTCTCCACCACCAACATGAAATCATCGGTTGCCTCTTCCCACCCACAAGCAGGTGCTCTGTGGGTTTGCCCCAGGGCAGTGTCCCCACGCCTTGCCATGCTGCGCGTGTGCAAACGTAGTGATCTGCGGGGTGACCGGATTCTGCACATGTTCCGGCTGAGCACGGGTGCTGGGAGCCGCTCCCCAGCTGCCGGCAGCTGGCGGATATCTCCTCCGGACACACCTCGGCTCCGCACGGAGCTCACTGGGACACAGCGCTTGCTGCCGCGGCCCTTTCGGAGTTGGAGCCCGGCGTTTTGTGGGCTTAGCCCGGTCTTTAAAACCCGCGACGGACGCTCGATCAGGAAGCGTTTGCCGTTCGATGGAGAATTCTGTGTCATGGGATGATGCTCCTGCTTCGGTCCGTACCCGTCACATCCCCCGACTGAGCTCCCAAGCGCTGCCGGTGCCTGATTTCCCCCGCGCCGGGGCGGGAAGCGGGAGCGTAAGGATGCTGCACGGCGATTCACTTAGATTTCTAAAATTTGCACTAAAGCAGCCCCCCCCCCTCACGTTTTTCCATCGGCTCCCGTCCCTCCCCCCCCTTGGTTGGTCGTGACTTCACAGCCGGTCGCTATGGAAACGGTTTGATGTCACGGGGAGCTGGGAGCTCAGGTAGGGAGAAACCTCGAGCCCGCCCGAGCCAACGGGAAGTTTTCAATGTTTAATATTAAACATTAATATTTAATAGAGGAAAAAAATTAACTTTTTTTTCCAATACCGAAGCGCGGAGCCCACAGCCCCGCTGCTCGGCGCCCATCCGCGCCCCGCGCCACGCACCCGGCCCCCCTCCTCCCCCCGGCCCTCCCCGGGCCGCCCCACCGCCCCCCGTGTCCGGGGCGGGCCCGCGCCGTCCCGCGGCGGCCCCACGCCCCCCCCCCCCCCCCGCCACCGCCGAAGCGCCAAAGAGCGCGCCAACTCTCGGCCCCGCCCCCTCCCCGCCTCCATTGGCTCATCCCCGCCGCGTCCCGCCCCCCCCATGACAGACAGCCGCCGCGCCAACCGGCGGCGGCGCCGCGCGGGACACGCCCCCGCGCCGCGCGGCGGAGGGGCGGGGCCGGGCCGTGACGCGCGGGCAGAGGGTAGCAACAGTTGCCTCGAGACCCGGCGCCAGGCGCCATAGTGACCGTAGCCCTGGAGACTGTTACTTGCCAACGGCAGCAACGCGCGGCCCCGGCGGCCGGAGCCCAGCGCAGCCCGCGGCGCCCGGCGGGGAGGGCAGGTGAGCGGGGGCGCGGCGCCCCGCCGGGGGATGGGGGGGCCGCGGGGGTCCCGCCCGCGGAGGGGTCCCGCCCGCGGGGTGCGGCGGGATGGATGGGGCGGGGGGGGGAGGGGGGGGGGGGGCCGAGGCGCTTCGCGGCCTCCGCGGGGGTCGGTGAGGCGGGGAGCGGCAGCGACCGCGGGGGCACCCCCCCGTACCCCCCATCCCCCCCCCCCCGCCGCGGGCTTCGCGCCTCGGAGCGTTTCCGCGGAGCCCCCCGGGCTGCGGGCGCTCCCCGCGCCGCCCCCGGGAAGTTCGGAGCGGCGGCGCGGCCGGGCGGAGCGGGGGAGGCGGCTCCCCCCCTCCCCTCCCCCCGCCGGTGCCGCTGCCCGGGGCACCGCCCGGAGCGCGGCGGTCCCGGCTCCGCGCCCGGCCCGGGAACGGGAACCCGAACCGCCCTCTCGCCGGCGGCGTGCGGTGCCGGTCGCGGCGGGGGGGCTCGCATCCCTCCCGCTGTAGCGAACTTCTCCCCGGCTCCTTTGCTTTTTTTTTTTTTTCCCCCTTTTAACTCGCCGCTCCGAGCATCAGGGATGGGTCGGAGCAAACCCCGGCTGCTACCGGCTCCGGGGGGCTCCGTCCCCCCCGCCCCCGCGGCGGTGTTTGCTCGCAAGTGCCCGGAGCGAGCTGGGGCGGGGGCACCGGGGCGGGCAGCCCCTCTGCCTGCGGGTGGAGCAGCGCGCAGACCTGTTGTGTTGTCTCCGTTTTCCCCCTGGACACTCCTCCGAGTCCCACCGGCGGCTCGGGGGGGTGCGGGGTGTGATTTCAACTCCAGCTCGGCCCTGGAGTTTGCCAGAGCTCCGAAATCCCGGCACTTGCTTTCTTGGTGGTCTTAGAAACCAGTGAAAATCGCCGATTTTTAAGCATCCGCCGTCTGTTCTTGACTTGTTTCTCCTGTTTGTTTTGAATAAAGTACGTTGTGAAAGCAGACGCATCTCCTGCTCAAGCAGGATTTTGTGGATGTGCCTATTTCAAGCGTGAGTTCCTGCAGTCTGATGAAATCTTTCCATTCTTGACTTAGATACTACTCTGCAGTCTCCTTTTGGTTTTGCTATTGAAAGCAGCAAGTCTTACTACTTAAAGAGCAAAGTGGAATAAAGAATGATTTTTAAAAATTTACTTTCTGTTGTTGGGCTTGGAATGTCTTTAAACTGGCTTTTTTCATCCGCTTCTGCCCAAACTTTACAACTCACCATCTCGGTTAAAGATCATTTGAGACCAGAGAGTAATTGATTTTTTTTTTTCTTTTTTTAAGCCAGCACTCTCAATATATAAGCCTTTAGCTCCCAAAGACTGAGGGTCCTGCTTTGCCTCTGCTGTTTGACTTTCCGCGTGAGTTTGCTTCCGTTGGTTTGAGATGAATTCAGTCTTATCTCAGGTTTTATTCGAAAGTTACATGTCTAGTGGGACGCAGTCAGTCTGGGAGGGAAGGCCCTCTCATGGTCGCCTACTTCAAGACGGGTTGATCAGCCTCTGAAGGGAGCTGCTGAGGGATGTAGGATGAGCCAAGTTGGATCTTTGACCTCTATATGGCTGAAGTCAGGTGAGGAAAAAAACACACTTGTAGGACCAAATCGTGGGTGTTGGGTGTCTGACATCAGGACTGGGATGCGGTGGCTCCGTCAGCAAAGCTCAGGTTTCGTTTTGAAAATCGTAGTTCGTACTTGAAAAACCTCACACATCTCACCAGTTCTTTACCTCTCAGTATTGCTGTCCCAAGGGACATAAAATTTATTTGAATTTTGTGGGATGTTTTGCATTTGCTTTTTGGTGCACACAGATGTGGATATGCTCCATTTCTTTGTTTTAAGCCTTTAGAGTTCATGTTCTCAAAGCCGTTCTGGCAATGGTGCGGTTTGGAAATATTCATCTTTTCAAACAGAATCTGGGTTCTCGGGTAACTGCAGGATCTTGGCCTCCAGGGTGAAAACACACGCAAAAGCAAGCGGGTGGAGTTGACAAACTGGGATTTCTTTGTCCCTGCTTGCTTTCTGCAAACGGGAATGATCCCAGTGCGTCCGTGGAAGGTGACAAGAGCATCCGCTGCTTTGGAGCAGTGCAAGAGCCACGACCCTCAGACTTCACATGGGGCTTCCACTGACAGTCCCTGCTTTGCACTTCCCTGCTGTGTCATTTGCATCTCATGAATTCCTCTCGCAGTACGTGTCCCCCGTCCTGGGGCCCTGCGTGCCGGCTCTGTTTGCTGTGGAAGTGTCCGAGCCCGACGGAGTGCGAAATCCCAACGCTGCGCTGCAGCAACCGGAGAGGGTGTAAGACGTGCAGGCAACGCGCTGGCTGCTGTGGCCATGGCCCAGTGCATCAGATCTGCCCTCTCAAAGAGCGTTTTATAGGTTTGGCATATAAATTCGTAGGTTTGGCACAGGAATGGAGGCCCATCTTCATCAAGGGACTTGGCACCACGTGTCTCGTTGAGGCCCCTGCAGCGGGGTGGGAGGCAGGGGCTGAAGGCCGAGTGTGGCCCAGAGACAGTTACTGTTCAATCGTGTGTCATGCACGTGGAGGTACACTAGAAATACACTTTCTGTGTACTTTTGCGTGTGTAAATGTGAAACGGTGATTTAAGGCCATAATCGTTGAAGACGTGCAGCCGGTGCCTCCGATGCCGTCAGCTGGTGTCATGTGCCCTGGCTGTTTGTTGGGATAAATTCTCCAGTTAAGAGGATTCGTTGCCACTAAAAGTCACCTCTGTACTTGTTACTCCGTCACGAAACTTCTTCAGGGCTGCCATGAAGCTTCGGTCGGCGGTTAATAACTGCAGCTTTTCCTGGCTCGATGGCACTAAAAGAGACGGCGACAGTCGTTGTCTTTAAATAGTCCCATGCTTGTAGCACCTCAGAGCACTGGCAGCTGTTACGTTTGATCACAACATGTTTTGCTTTTCCTGAAGGCCTGTACACAGAGCTGGTGTGGCTATTCCAGTGCATTTCCCTCGCTCAGTTTTAGTACCCCAGAGCTAAAAGCATCCGGCAGCGGAGTCGCAGCGCGGCGAGGGCAGCGCTGATTCAACAGGCGTATCGTGCCCCGCGCCTCCTCGGCCAAAGTTTCTGCAGGAGGCTGCCGAGCTATATTTAAACCAAGTTTTCCCCTTTCCCTCCCTCCAAACAAATGCCGGCGCAGCTAACGCCTGGCCGCTCGCCCGCTGGAGCGCAGCGCTGCCCGCGCCGGCGTGCCAGGGCTGGCCGTGGGTGCTGCGGAGAGGAGCACCCCGGCTCCCCGTGTGCCAGCGCCTGCGGCTCGGTGACCCGGGGTTGTGTTTCTGATATTGCAAAGGCGTGCAGGGCTTCCTGCTGTAATCCGCGCTTTGGGACTCGGTGTTTTGTCTTATTTGGACGGGCGGTTCTTTATTCCTGTGTTCAAACATTCCCAAATCCACCTGATTGTCTAAGAACGTGCTGGCTTTTCACGCCAGGCTGTTTCTGTCGAAGTAGCGTGAGTCTCATTACGCCATAAATACATAAAGAGGCAACAAAACATTTCAGCGCAAGCCATGTACCCACTGAACAAAGAGGAATCCTTCTGTACGGGGTACTACCTACAGAAAATCACTTTTTTTTCATGGGAAGAGTGGAGGCAATTATTGCAGTGCCCATCAATACACAAACTCTTTTCAGTTAGGGGGAGAAAGGAAAAAAAACCAACCCACTTTCAGCTTTGGGTCACGTTTTTATGAAAGGTGGCTATGTCTGCGTTTCACCCCGCTAAAACAGAAGGACTAGAAAAGTTGGAATTTGTGTAATTGTTCAAACAGTATTTTGTGATGTCTTGACACGTGATTTCATGGCAATTGAAAGTGAAAATCTTCCTCTTCTGGTGATGGTCTGTCTTACACCACTGGGGGGTTAAGCAGTATCCATCCAGCATTAAATTTACAAGGAGAACTTTAAATTGCCACAGAAGCAAACAGAACTTTATAAACTGTTTTGTTTTGTTCATCTGGTATTACACAGGAGTTAAAAGCTGTAGAAATGCCAAATGAAGGTGTCTGAAGACTCATTTAAAGGCAATTGATAAGCTTGGCTTTTTTTCCTAAATTAGATTTCTACTAAGAAATTACGAGTTTCTTTTTCTGAGGTTAATAACTGCCCATGCAGTCTCAGCATAGTACAAATGTGTCATAGCACTGAGGCCTTGGAAGAGATTCACAATTGAACATTGCAGCTGCTTTCGAAGGAACAGGGGTCACAGAATGCTGGGCCAATGATGACTTTTATGAAGCCAATGAAAAAAAAATCAAGTTCTTTGTTTCCTTGTCACAAATCAATCCTCTGCTGAAGGAAATCCTCAGTGTCTCTAGCAAGAAGCTGGCAGAAGAAATAATTGCATGTACCGCAGCGAGACTCCTCTCTGCTGCATCGTTTGGTTCGTTGATGCATATTATGACCGTCCGGTTTCCATAAATGATTTTTTTCTGTTTGAGGTGGTTCTTCCGTGGCTTTATGTGCAGGAATGTCTGAATGTGTATGGGGACGAATGACAGCAGGTACTTGTGTGTAGGCTGTGGTGAAGCCCAGCAGTTTGAGACACGTCCCTGTCTTCTGTGGCAGAGTGCCTTCACACTCAGACTTCTTCAGGGCATCTCTAGCTCTTAGAAAGTCTCTAGTCCTTCCAAAGAAAATGGAGAACACAACCAGAAACAAAGCGAAAGTGGGAGGCAAGAAGGCTTCTGTGGGTGACACCGTGTCCAAGATGCGTGCAGTGCGGCCGCATCTCTCCGTGAAGATCAGCACCTGCTCTTCAGGAGATGTCCTGCGTCTCGGGGCAGCCCGAGCTGAGCTGACAAACACTTTTCTGTTGCTCGCTGCGCCTACGCCGTGAATTTTGCTACCGTGCATGGTGCCGAAGGGGCGTTTGCTTTCTGTGCCCTTGCCAGCTGACGCTGTGCTGCTGTGGGAAATTCACAGCGTGGGTCAGGGTTTCCAAAACGTTGCTTGCTCAGCTGTCCTCACAGGAAAGGATTTGTGCTGTACTGTGGTACGTGGCAGCAAGCTCCAGGCTTTGAGGCAGGAGATCTGCCTCCTGTCCCGCTGCCTCTTCTCTCAGCCATCAAGTGTCTCTTGGTGTTGTACACAGATGGAGATGTCTGTATGGGAAACCGTATTTCCCCCATCCCTTCGAAGACAAGAGGTTTGTGGCTGGATTTACTCTTCTCCCGTACAGCTTTTTGCCTTTCCCATTGGGAGCTGAACCCGTGCTTGGACGTGCCAGCAGACGCGTGCTGCAAACACGTGCCCGTCTCCGTGGCCCACGTGTTAGGGACGAGCGAATCCTTGTAAAGTCCAGGGGGCATGAGTGAATCTGGGTGCGAAGAAAGGTGGTTCTGCCTCCGGAGCTGACTCTTGGAAGTGCCCAACTTGCATTGTCCAATGCTCCTTTTGGAGATGTCACTAGCTAAGACTGACAAGAAACATCGGGGAAGAAGAGAGAAAGGAAAAGGTACGGATAGAATGATTTTAAGCAAACAACCTAAGCATCAAAAGTGATTTCCTTAGCTGCCACCTAATTAGTCATTGTGAGACTATTCTTCAGTATCAGCTTAAGATCCCATTGCCACCATGACAACCCTGGAACTATTCTGGGTAATTTCTGGCTTAACACACAGCTGATCAAACATTTACCTTGTTTGGGGAATTATATTAGTTATTGTATTTCTTCTGATCTCTGGTGGAGGGTATCTGGGATGCTGAGAGTTCCGTGGGTTTAGAAAAAGGAACCTCGTGCTGACAGGTAATACCCCTACCTGTGCTAGGCAGGGCAACGTTGTAGGAGGAACCTAAATTATAGAATCATCATGGAATGGTTTGGGTTGGAAGGGACCTCAAAGATCATCCAGGTCCAACCCCCCTGCCACGGGCAGGGAATCTTCATGTTTGCAAGGATGATGATTGGGAGTGTAAAGGAAATTCTGATGTTGGCCCACAGACAGCCAGCTTTGGGTAGAGGGGGTCACCTGCTCCGTGTGCTTCGTTGGCAGTGGGTGGTGTGATCCAGCTACCAGGCTGGGTCTGACCTCAGTGTGGCCATCGTGAAATTACAAAGCAACTGCTGGTACAGCTCTTGTTCTGCTGGTCTGTCTGGAGCAGCAAATATAACATGTTTGACGAGTCTTTAGTTAGACTGGCCTGCCTTTGTGTAGCTGAGCAGGCAGGCAGTGGGACACTTTACAAGGACGGGTTTTTTTCCTAGAACAGTGCTATAGTGATTAGAGAAACCAAGGCACTGAGCATTTAATTGTTATTATTACCGTGTACAGGCATCCAGCAGCCCTGCACGGTGATGTGGTGATGGCCTGAATACAACACTGGTGGAAATTGTTCCGTTCACTTGATTTGGAAAGGTTATTTATGGTAGTTATTATGCATATGTCTTCTAGAACGGCACCTTTTGGAAAACAGTGCTCGAAGGCAGAAACAGTCCAGATGATCTGAGCATGTGGCATCTGATGATGGCTTTTGCACGAAGGATTTCCCGTGTTTCGTCGCTTGCAGGACTGGACACCAGCATAGTGGAGCTGTTACCAGCTCATGTGTAAAGGCCTTTTTCTTTTCCCTGCTTGGCTTTCTCCAGGATCTGATCCTGAGCTGAACCAGTGCTTGATGATGTGTAGGTTGGATTGGTGGTTCTTGTGCCCAGGATGGGTTTCCTGGCTGGTGTGGGACAATTTCACTAGTCTTAAGCATCCTCTGCTCCGTGGGTAAATGAGGCTGCGGGACTGATTAACGAGGCACAGGGACAGTAACTCCGAATGCAAAGGGCGTTCCTCTCCCCATCACCCCGTGGCCGTGGTGACAGAGGGTTTCACCAGTGTCCGAGGACAAAGCTGAGTCTCCACCTGGACAAAGCAGGGCTTTGCTGAGTGGGTGGAGAAGGCAACCTGTCCTCACCAAGCAGTGTATCACGGCCTTCCGCGGGCGAGCGTGCTGGTTCTTCACTGCTCAGCCAAATCTTTCCGGTCTGCTGCGACCCCGGCTACAGCTGGAGAAGTGAAACGAAAGGAGACGTCTGGAGATGTGGGATTAGGTGGACAAATGGCCCGTCTCCATGCAGCTAGGGGATGCTCATGGGAGGCGAGGCCAATGAACGAATTCTGCCCAGGATCTGAGGCTTTTCTGGCAAGCAGGCAGTAGTTCCCTGTTTTCCGTTACTCGGGCTGTGATCTTGTCTGGACAGGAAAGAGAATTTGTGCATCGCCTCTGATAAGCTGAAGCCTGCAGGAAGCTGGGAGGAACCAAGTCCTGAGATAAGACCAACATCTCGGTGTGCTGTAGGTACACTGCTGGTCAGTGTTGTCACTTTGCTGGTCTGTGCAAGGTCATCTTTCTCCTTCTTTCTCCTCCCTTGAGCTGCCTTGGATGGTACAGTCAAAAAAACCTTGAAATCCACCTCTAGGCTGTGAAATGTGGGGTTAGATGTGAATAAGTGCACGTGGACTAGTTCTGTCTAATTTATCTTCCGTTCTTGCATTTAAACAAAATATTTTATGTGCTGTTTAAGCTCCCACCCCTTCCTCTCAAAAGAAGATGAAATGCAGATCTTTTCAAATATTCATGACCTTAAATGACCAATCATGAGAGGAAATTTTTCTTTAATAGGTACAGCTAATAAGAGAAATAATGGCTTCTGGTCACCACCCTAATCTTCAGAGCTGCCTTATTCCTAGCAAGTATTCATTATTCTTCATATGCTGGGTGCACACCATTGCTTGGAAGACTTGCACCTGCCAGAAAAGTGAAATATGCCTCACTCAGGTTCTAAAGCCCTCAAAGAAACAGGGGCTTGCCTGCAGGCTACCTGTCCTCCACGGTTGTTTGAACTCAGAATGCAGATGTTTCTGTATTAATCACCTTCCCCAAAACCATAAATACCAAATTCACCCTTCATGTTCAAGGCACCAGCTCTGTCAACGTTCATCTGCTGAGGGTGACAACCTGCAGCTCTCCGACTCGAGCTGGGCGTTGTGAAAGCCAAGGTTGCTCCTGCTCGAGGCTCAGCCTAGAGACCTGCTGGTGTCGATGTTTTTGTTTAGGAGTAACATTTACGATGGTAGTTTCCGTAAGATTGCTCCCAACACCGTGATCAGACAATATTCACCAGCCAGGGGCCGCTGGCAGGCAGGAAGCACTTAGATGGTTGGAACTGCTGCCTGCTGTGCTAATAAATTGACTTATTTAAATTTCAGAGTATTATCTTGTATGCTGCAGCCATGAGAGATAATCGTGTAAGGTAAGGAGTTGTAAACCAGATAATTCCTGTTTCAAATTATACTGGAGCAGCAAAAGTGCTTTTTGATTCTTACCACTGCTGTTTGCCACGTTCTCATTCTTCCCAATCTAGGTGCTGCTCAGAACTTAGAATCTTTAAAAAACCAACCCAACCCAAACCAAACAAAAAACCCAACAAAAAAACTCAACTCGTTGTTAGATAAAAAGCGCCGTCAACATTTCTGTTACATTTAATAAACGTGTTCCCAGAGGTTTACCTGGCTACTGAAAATTTGAGCCAGCTCATGATTTAGTCTTTTTTGAGGTAGAGGCACTAAGTAGAAGTAGCTTCTCTTAGACTCATTGTCTACTACCAGTGAAAAACCATGGATGTTTGAGCTGCTGCGGTGCCAGGAAGCCCCGGCGTACCCCGATAGCCCGTTACCCTGGGTGCGGTACGGCAGTGCCGTGGGGGCCTGTCTGCCCCGAAGTGCTCACCGTGGTTTCGGGGCACAGGTGGAGTGAAGACTGTCTTAGGACAAAGCCGAGGGTTCATTATTTTGTGCTGGCAGCGTGTTTTATCCGTCTCACAGAAACCTCCTCTGCATTCCCCATCCAAGACATTCCAGTGTGGTGCCTCATCCGCTGCGTCATCTCGTGCTGTTGGGAAGGGCTGTGGCCGCAGCCTTTCGTTACTGGGGAAGAGCCCGACGTTACTGGGGAAGAGCCCGACGTGCCTTCGGGTGAAGGGTCTGGAGGCTATTTAGGATACATAACCCTTTTAGGGATCAGCTTCGCTGAGAGCAGCCACCCTCCTGAGCCTTCACGGAGGAAACCTTCACACGCCGTGTGAGCCGTCGTGTTGGTGCTCAATAAACAAACTACAAACTCCTAATTTTAGATTTGATTTTTGGGAGTCGGTGGTGTGATTCTTGGCACGGGTGCGAGGACAGAGCACAGACAAGTGCGGGCCAGGCAGTGCCTTTCTGGTTATTTCTAGTGCCTTTATGGTCAGGGTGGGTCACAGCTGAGCTGGGCAGTGGGTTGCAGGGTAAGTCTCTCCTACATACAAGCTGTGGACTGGGCACTTTGCTGCATCTTTTTTGTGGATGCAATCACTGGTAAAAACATGAGCTGCCTTATTGTAGTGCTCAAGAATTTTAAGTCCCCTGTTGTTGCTCTGTAGGGAACATGGGCTTTGTCTTTAGCTCCACAGGTGCCGTGCAAGCTCCGACTCTATCTCATTTGTAAAAAGCACTGATCATCACTTGCTTGGTGGGGACTGAGAGGAGACATTTTAATATCAAACATCTGAGGGTGTGTTTGTCACAACAGAATCTGTGGGTTTACGCAGGCCCTGGGGCTGTATCTATATCCATGTACGTGGAGGTACAAGTATATTTAATTTTTGTATATACATGCACACATATATGTGTAAAAATACACCTGTATACATACACATATATATAATCATGATAGAGTGTAGTTTTAAGAGTATACCATGCTGAAGGATGTTTATTCCACACTTCTGATGCATCTGGGTGCCTCCGGACCCAGTCCTCACTGGGGTTTCTGTGCCACCTTCGACTGTCCTGCGGGACTGTGCCCTGAGGCAGGAACCAGCCTCTGATTCAGCAAGTCCCTTCCTTTTCTGATCTGAACACCACATCTACTGATGCCTCTGAGTCCGTCTGGGAAACCCTGCTTTGTTTGCTCTGTGCTTTCATTTCCGTTTTCCATTAGGGAAAAATTCAATACCTGCCTTTTTCCAGGAGCCAGAAAGTTGAGATGGGCAGACTTGCAAGGATGAATGTTTGTAACGTGCTTTGAAATCCTCAAGTGATTGTTGCTTTTCTCACTGATCAAAATCACATATGTTTTGGGGTTTTTTTTGATGATGTCATTACTGCTCTGCTTCCTGCCCTCTCACAATACGTTGTGCAGAAGCACTTGCCTTTTACCCTCTGGACACTGAGGACGGGGATGTGTGCGGCACGGGATGCGTGCGGCACGGCTGTGGCTGCTCCGTGTCCTCTTAAGAGGAGCCCTCCATGCGGTTGCTGGCTTCTCTCTGCCGCCCTGGACGTGCATGGGGGTGGTTCTCCAGGAGAAACATCTCCTCGGAGGCTTTGACTCCCCCGCGTTGCTCTCCCTTCTGCAGAGGGCTGGCAATCATGCAGGGTGCTTAGCTGGTGAAGATGCGGAGACCACGCTCCGAGCCATGTTTTGGTCCTCAAAAATTGAGAGAGGGAAACCAACCAACCAACCAAGCAACTCCTGGAGAAATTACTTAATTAGAGAAATTGTTTTGGGGAAAAGAGTGATTAGGGGATTTCTGGCTGAAGTGATGCCAATATAATTTTTCTGGCTGTTTTACAATCCAAATGAGCACACACATAGAGTGCTCTCAAAAAGTGAATTTTGAAACAAAAATATTTGAGAAGATGAACTGTAGATGAGCCAACCTCTGGTGTTCCATGTTGCTCTGTTTGCAGAACCCAATGAGAAACACAGAGTCGTTTCGGTGACACTCCCTCTCTTTGCACATTTCAAGAGACAATTTCTGTAGTGGATTGGGTTTTTCCAGCTGTATTCTAACCTCATCTCCTTAAAACTCAAGGGTTTTTTTTTTTTTAAAAGCCACCAAATAACTAAATTAATACATCATATGTTGCAATTCTTATTCATGTTCCCTGAAGAATTACTTAATGCTTTGGTGATGAGTCTCTTATTTGTCTATTATTAAGGAATTTTTGTGATAGCTTTCGTTTTGGCAGCTGCTTGTTCCAATTTATGTTATGATGTTGGACAACAAACTGTTCCACAGTGAACGTTTCGAATGCATCTCCTGATTTCTAACTGCTGCCTTCTTATATGAAGATTGAACTACATGATTGGCCAGAACATTATGCAATATTTCTGCTGGAAAAAAGTAAATTGTCTATGGACAAATTTCTGCTTTACACTTTTGGCTCATGGCCATCCTAGGCTGATAGTGAATTGAAAGTTGGTAAGAACCGACACAGCCTGTGGCCTCTGCAATAATTTTTTACCTTTTTCTCTATCAGGTTTATAAAAATTTTACTCATTTTCTTGCATCAGAAAGTTAGGCTAAGGCTGAGCTGCTGCCTGTTCGCTGGAAGCATCGTTTCCCCCACACCAGCAGTAACGTGTGCTGACCAGTTAAAGCAGGTGTGCATGAATGTGGTCCCATATTGTAATAACAGAAGGTTTTGGTTTCAGAAGCCTGCCCCACTCTCCACTCCCTAGAAATCCTACTCGGCTGCGTGCAGCGAGTTGCCGTGTTATTCCTTGAGACAATGGTGTGCTGGAAACCTGCTTCAGAAGGTGAACTGATCTCTGTGCTGATGTTTTATAACAACAGTGGGTGCACGAACACCGTTCTCCCTCGCACGCATGTGTGCACACGCTTGCCCAACTGGAGATCAAGGCTGCAAACACAATTTTTTAAAAAATGTCTTTTTTTTTTTTCTCTCTTTGCGAATGGCTTCCGGCATCATTGCTGTAGCTGCCTCGTTCCTAGAGACAAGGATGTATCCGGAGAACTTAATGTAAACTGCTTGTGGCACTCCTTTGAGTCCATTTCTTGAATTGTATCTTTGAAAGATCCCTCTGCAGCTTCCTGTCAGTTTGGGAGGTGAGCTAGCTGACTTTTTTGGCATATAGTGATTGTGGGAGGAAAAAACCTCCGATGCGAATGCTCAGCTGAACAACGAGCGTTATTTCCACGGGAGTGCTTTTTGCCTGAGCAACATAAGTGCAGATGCAGAGAAGATGATGGTGTTTTCTTTTTTCGTTCCACCTGCAGAAAGCAGAACTTCTCCACTAAGAAAATGAATGTTGTATTTGATTTTAAAAACTGCTGTTAATGTCTCGGTTGTATGTACTCCTCTGACCTGTAGCACTGAACTAAACCCATTCGCTTGTGATTTATGACATCCTAAATAAGAACAGAAACTGGCCCTTCTGGTTTGCAAGATTGAACTGGAAATTTAGGATTAACAAAATCTAATTTTGTGCTGTTGAAATAGGCAAATGAGATCATTTAACGTATCATTTGCTAAATTTTATTTTGACTGAAGCCTGATGTCAAGAAGCATCCCGAGGAAATATTTAAGAATAAAATACCACATTGCTGACTTACAACTCTGTTACCGTTGGTTTAAACTAGCTATGGTTATCAAATCACTCGGATTGGCAAAGGTTCTGGGAGCAGAACAGTGGCTGTTTGTATATAGTATTTTAAACCAGTTGTGTTTTCTACTATTACGTTAATGGAAAGCATGTTTTGACATCTTCCCCTTGCTTCCCTGGCTAAACTGTCTGGATTTGGAATTCCATCTGGCTGCGCTGAAGAAACTCTTCCCTCTATTCCCCGCCCAAATCTCTTGTCGGTAAATAAAGGAGCCAGTGAAAAGGTTAACTTTTAAAAGCAGAGTGATTTATTCTCTTAAAAAATTGGCAGTGCAGTGGTCATTACTGGCTACCTGCTGAACTGAGGCTCTCCAGAGGTGCTGAAAGCTTTTTTCTGAAATGCTTTGAGTTGTTTGAAGCACGTTTGGCTCATAAATACCTACAGATCACAGCTCATGAGAAACCTATGAGCCAGGGAGTAGGAAAGGGTTGAGTATGGGTGTTATAGAAACCCCAGTCCCAGTACTTCAAGTAACAGAATAAACTGATCTTTCATTTGACAGTGCCAAAACCCATCCCTAACTAATGCTCCTCCACCTGTCCTCTTTCCCCTTCATCAATGTCTCTCTTTTTCTTCTTTGTCTGTTTGGGGAAGCACGCTGCAAACGGGGGATGTACCCTATGGAGTGGTGAGATCAGTGCTAGCTTGTATCTTCTGGCTTTGTTTTTAAAGACAGGTTTACGCGATTCAGTCAATGAAAGGAAAATGAAGAGAGAGCAGTAATGGGTCAATAGCTAAACAACTGATAATTTAAAAAGGAAAAAAAATAGTGAATCCCCAATACCACTGGAAGATATGAATGCTGCCTGATTCCTCTGATGGTTTTGAAGCCGCGCAGCTCAGACAGGAGAATCAGTTAGAGGTGATTTAATCAAGCCACCCCTGCAATCTCTCTTATGGAAAAAAATCCAGTGAAAGCTTCCCAGCCCACACAGAGGAGCAGGGTCTTGGCTCTTAAATGTCTCAGACTGATCTCTCTCTGCTTCATATAATGACAAATCTTCTTTGTTCTTTGCAGCAGAATAAGGGGGAAAGTTGCTGCTGATGGTTCAGAGCAATTCAGGGTTTCTTGCACTGTGCTTTTTGCAAAAACCAGAATGGGTTGATGCTTCAGGCAATTCTGGAGGATGCTTAAACCCGCAGCGTTCAACTCCTCGTGCTCCTGGAGGCATGGGTGCCCAGGTGCCACAGCTCCCCGCCATCTCCTTAGTTGTTCCAGACAAAATATCTGCCCGTGGTTTTTGCAGGTTTGACACAAAAGTGTTTTAAGTCAGCTATGGTGTCAGGGGAGGGAGGTCGACCTTGCTTAGATTATAACAACAATTTTGTCAGTCCTTGCACTGTTGATCAGGCTCTTTGTGGGATTTGCAAACACCTGGACAGCCAAGGAAGTTCCACCTTCTTTGAGGAACCTGGCAGAAGAGCCCCAATTCCTCCCCCCCCCCCGCTGTCTCATTCGTATGATTTCAGAGTTAAAATCTGTGCGGCTCCGGCTGACGGAGGCCGGGCAGCGCGCAGGTTGTCGCCGCCAGATGAACACAGAGCGCAGCGCGTGCTGCTTCGGCGGCGGAGTGGCGCAGGAGAGACCCCCGCCCCAGATGGAGGGGTCCCTTGCCACTGAAACTCTGCCTGACCGAAGGAACGTGGCGGGCAGTTGCCGTTTGAAATACCTGTGACAAAAGAAGCAGCAGGTGCGCAGCCGCCGAGCCTGGCGGTCGCTCTCTCCGTCAGGCCAGCTCTCTGCCCCGCGCAGTCGCTCCGCAGAAGCCGGTGATGCTCAGGATGTTGCTTCTCACTCTGCCTTTTCTCTGCTCCTTTGCAAAATCTGTATCCTATAAAATGTGCTCTATTACAAAATACTGTTCCTTTTTTTTGGACTGAGAGTATTCCTAGAAAACTTTTCCCTTTGCTAATGGTGCTGCACTTTTCTACTTGCTGTGCTGATTATTTGGCCTTAGGAGGGTAGTTACTTTGTTCGAGCGGCTGATGGCTTTCCTTTCTAGAGGAGACGGATTTGTTTTTTTCCATCCCTGAATAATTTAGGTACTATTGATAGCTTAAAATACTATTTTGCAGAGCAGCTAGGTACTTGCATTAGACTGCAAATGAATACTCTCCTGTATTTCCACCTGCGAATTACGAAACTGCTACATGAAGTTTATTGTTACAAAGCTTTAGGGACTCCAATTTAGTTTTCATTTAATCAGTTTCTTTTGTGGAGGAAAATAAATATCAAATCTGGCAGTCCTTTTAATAGGTATGTTTCAGAAATGAAACCATGTCTGATTCTGGTTCCAAATGTGATGTGACATTAGTGCTAAAAAACCAACCCAAACCAAAAACCACAATTATTGCTTCTCTTAATTGTGAAATGAGCAGAGTCATTCTGTATAAATAAATTTGTTTTAATTTTAAAAGATTTTGTCATCCTCAGCTGTAGCCTACTGTTGTTGCTTACAAGCACAGCCCCAACCCGGGAAATGTCTCATAATTTGAAAACCAAACATTTTCTGGCTGCCCTGTGTTAGAGGAGACATTTAGCCTGAAACTTGAATTAAGATGGTGACATAAATCAATAGGATGCTCTCAGTTTAGGCAAACCCTAATTTCTTTGTCTGGAGCATGGCGATGGGAGGTGCCATACCCAGTGCACTCTACTGGTCCCTGAAAGGATGCAGCGTGCAGGAGGAGGTGTAAAGGTGTAAAGCAAAGCGTGCCTGACCTCCTCGCTAGCTGGTGTCTTGGCTGACCATTGCCATTGCTTGGCAGCTTGTGTGTTTTGGCTGCAGGGGAACCTTCTGCGTCGGAAAAGGGGGTCTGGTACCAGGACCTTCTGATTCCAGGACCTGTGTCTGGACTCCTTCCCGGGCTCTAGAGGTTGTGGATGCTCCTCTCTGCTCCAGCTCTTGGTCTTCCTGCGGTTGCTCAGTTTGGAAGTGGGGGCATTCTTAGCATTCCTTCCAGTCTGCAGGGTAGCTGCACAACATCTAATTGCACTTCTCCGCCACAACTAGCCAGCAAATTAACATTATAATGGATCTTAAGGTTTTGTAATTACTCAAAAATGTCACTGGGCTAAAGGAGTACTGAGCTCTGCCTGTGGCAGCCGCTTCCTTCTCTTGCCTTTGGAGTCTTCCTGCAGGTGAAAAATTTGTTGTCCTGAAGCCTTATTGTCCTTAGGAGCCCCTTCCCTCTCTCATGTCAAGGGTGGTTCTGGTAATCATTGGGGTACAGGGGTGTCACCAAGTTTGGGAGCAGGCTCTCAAGGGGAGCTGAACGTGTCGCTGAATTTCTTTGCTGAGCTGAAGTACCCCTGCCATTTCTGAACACCAGCAGCTGCTGCTTTCTTTTGTCCTGTCCCAATTTTGGTTTTTGCTTCTTCAGGCAAAACATCTACTGAAATTGATGGAAGAGTTGCCTTTGGCAGAGATGAGGATCATAGAATCATAGAATGGATGGAATCATAGGAATGATAGAATCATAGAATCACAGGATGCTACTTGTAGAACTGGTTCACAGGAGAGAGAGGAGCAGAAAACCTTGCACACTGTGTAGTCTCTCAAGTTCTACCTTAGTTTGCCCTTGGGCAGGGCAAGAGCACCCTTTCTGCTGTCCATCTCCCCTGCTTTGCAGCTTTGTGACCCACCCTGGCAAAACTGGGGCTTTGTCATCATGAGGGGGTTACAACCTCCACTGTCGGACGCCTCTCGCCGTTCAAGGGCTGGATGCGGCAGGAGCAGCAGAGATGTTTGCGTTGCTCACTCTGGGCATTAAGCTTCAAGCAGGGTTTTAGACTCTGTGTAAGCAGCACAGAGGCAGTTGCCTCCAGAGGCTGGCTGCATTTTGGTACACCAAAAAGTAGGGCTCCAGCCCCTAATGAGGGTCATTGGGGTAGGTGGCTAATGCTGGGTGCTGGAAATCCTGTGCATCCCATAGTACCTCTTGGAGACCATAGAATCATAGAATCACAGAATGGTTTGGGTTGAAAGGGACCTCAAAGACCATCCAGTTCCAACCCTCCTGCCATGGGCAGGGACACCCTCCACTACACCAGGTTGCCCAAAGCCTCATCCAACCTGGCCTTGAACACTGCCAGGGATGGAGCATCCTATAGGTAAACTGGATATATTCAGCCCTTACACAACTTTAACTCTGTTTCCAGCTAAGTTTAGCCAGCTTTTGGGAGAAGATCTGGCTGCTATGATTTAAGCTTGCTGCCTCTTTGTAGAAAGGAGGGAGGGAACGAAATAATAGTTAATACTTAATGCATATGAGCAGCAATGCTGTCAGGTTGCCTAGCAGCCGGTTAGACAAGCAAGGGAATAGAAAAGCCTGGCTGAGGGAACGTGGCTGGAGCTGGTTTCTCAGTTTGCGGGTGGAATCTGACCCATGCTGTCCGTTTTTGTGGTGTGTTTTTTTTTTTCTGGGAGGGGGAGGAAATGGTGGAATTTACCACTAATGGATATTTTAGCTCTGTCAGATCATCTCTATCTACTCCCTCACCCCCATCTGTTTTTCCTTTTCAGTTTTTCAAGTGTAACTTGGAAAGCTTTAGCCAAAGGGAAGTGTTAAAGTTTTGCATGGTTTCTGGAGATGGAATGGGCAAAAAAAAATCTCTCCAAGTGACTTTTTCCTTCTATTTAGGACTGTGTCTCTAGCAGTCTGGAGATCATTAGCATTTCATGGTCTCTTCCATATACTGCTCAGCACACGCAGTAAAGGCTGTATGGGCTGGAAATAGCTCCTGCAGTCACACCTAACGCTGCTAACATCGCTCCCATTCCTGCAAGAAGTGGATGTACATTTCAGTTTCTGGAAAGCAAAAGTAGAAAGATAATTAAAAAAAAAAAAAAAGAGGGAGGAGGGCTCGAGCCGCTATATGATTGCAAATAAACTGCCCCCTCCCTCATGAGGCCAGAAATTCCCCAAAGTGTAAGGTTGGATCACAAAGGAGATAAAAATAAGGAAGGCTGACTGTTTATATAGTGACTTTCTGAGATTGAGTCCTTCCTTTTACTTTTTCAGTAAAAGTTAGGAAGCTGGAAACTCTTTTTCTTGCCAGCCATAGCTCTGTGGGAGTAACAGGACTCCAGCGACTAAAACTCTAAAACCCCCGCTGGTAGCATCCTCACTTGAGATGAGAGGTGTCAGCTCTCGATTTTAATGTTTTCCTCATCTCAGCAATAACTTTTGAGCATATTAAAACAGGAATGAGGGCACTTAGCAGAAAGGAATGGAATGAGAAGAATCTTGGACTTGATTTGTCCATCTTAATAAGGAATAAGAATAGTGGCTCTTTCAGGGCAGCTAGCCTCTTTTACGCTCTGAAATGAGTTGACAGGTCTTGGGTCAATGCCAGCAAAGATATCACTCCAGTAATTTGATGGAAGGAGCAAGGGGCTCTAGACAGCAGAGTTTTGGTTTGCTTCACAGGCTGGCGTTTGAGTGAGACCAGAGTTACCAAGAGGTTGGTCACATCCATCTATGCTCCTTCTGCTGTTGTGGCAGAGATGTTCCTCCCTCTTAGCCAGAATTATCTTTTGAAGTCCTTTACTTGGCCAAACGTTGCAATGTTAAAGCATGTTTTAACCATATTTTGCACAGCTTGGAGATTTCAATGCTGAAGTCTACCATAAGGCAATAGTTGGATATGCAGGCCTACTGTGAAGATCTTATTTTGAGTTTTCTTTTTTCTGTCATGAGTGCAAATGCTATCAGACCACCTCAAATAGCTGCAAATGATGCATATTTTATCCCTTTGCTGGGGAAATTCTTCAAGTTATGGCATTTCTTAATTTTCAGTTGTCATTTTTAAGTTGCCAAGCTATGCTGAGCTCTTGGCCGTCTCACAAGAGTGTCTGCTCTCTGTTGAATGCCGCTCTGAACATCACGAGAACAAGATCAGCTGCCTCCTTCAAAATGTTCCTGGGTCTACTGTCCTCATGCAAGAGGCATGCGAGTCCCTCTGAGGACCAATGCAGAAGACCAAGGTGTAGTTTGAGGTCAGCTTGAAAAAAAAAATGAAATCTTTAAACAAAGAATTTTTGAAAGACTTCGTTTTAAAAGTGCCCAGTAGTATGACTTTCTATTTTAATTTTTTTTTTTTATCCAGTGGATGAGTGATTTCTACTTTTTCTGACACCTGCCTCCGAGAAGTGAAGGCCTTGCTGCAGGTCTGTTGCAGCACCGTGGAGCACTGTGCCGTTAGCAGGGAAACGCTGGAGAAACACCAGTGGAAGCGCTAAAAGCACCCCGTGCTTGGAAATCAGCAACTTCAGTGATAAGCTTTATCATTCGTTGCTGTGACGGTGAACTGATGTGATGCCAATGCCTAAGCTTAGATTGAAAAGTTGGAGGGACAAATTCTGCCCAAATTCTGCTCCTATTGAGTTTGGGAGCCTGTGACAGCAGCGTGTGGCCTCAATGATCATTAGCAAGCACAGCAGAACTTTTATGTTTTAGGTCGTACTGCTGCACCCAGGACAATGATGTTTCCACCAGCCCAACAAAAGCCCGTCTCTATTCTTTATTTCCACAGAGAGCGAGCTCTCCCTTAAAATCCTCTCAGTGTTTATAAATTTTTGCTTATGATTTGTTGCCTCGAATTTTGCTGTAAAAAAAAAAAAAGAAAAAAAAAAGAAACGTAGAGAATTTAAATTAGTTTCCCTAGAAGAACTAGAAGAAAACATCCTTCTGGTGAGGAAGAGAGGAAACATCTCCTCTTCGTCAGATCGGAGGACTCTCAAAACCCACAGGCACTCTCTCCCAAAAGCTTATTTCCCAGCCAGCCCACCTTTCCCCCGACTCATTGATACCCCCAAGAAAAGCAAACCTGTTCTAAGTAAGCTAAATCCTGCTTTCAAAACATCTCCAGTTCTGCTGGGGAACTTGCAGGAATCTACAAATAGGTGGGAAAAGAAGCAGAAGAAGTTGAAGAGTACTTGCTCAGGACCCCGTGTGCGTGTTGGTGGCTCTGGCCGCGCGGTGCTGGTGCCTGTGCGGTGCCTCTGGGCTGTGAGCGGGGGCCGCGGTGGGGGGGTCGTGTCAGGAGTAGCTACTGCTGCCCCCGAAAGAGGTTAGCTCCTTGATAATATTTTGAAAAACAAACAAACCAACAAACAAAAAAGGTTCCTTTCCTGGGCATCCGCTTAGAAGAATGTTGTCCAGCCTGTTAATCCGTTTATTCTGCACTAACAATTAAATAAACCAAAATAAAACCAAAACAAAGCACCAAACCCCACAGTCGTCCGTGTCCCCCCCCCCTCACAGTTACTATAGCAAAGGAATTATTTGTCAGCCCTCCCGGGCTCCTGAAAATACCCGCTGGCATATTTAGCGCGGCCGCGGCGGGGCGGGGGGGGGGCGGGCCGCGGCTGTTTGCTTTGGGAAGCGCTCCCGCGTTGCCTAGCAACGCGCCCCGGCCGCGGCACTGCGCTGCGTCGCCCGTGGCAACCGCTGTTGCTCCCAAACAGCGCGGCCCCCCCCGGATCCAGCTCCTCCTCCTCCGCCTGCACCCGGCCTCGCCCCGGGTCGGGCTGGTGGGCTGCACCGGGCGGGGGGTCACCCCCCCAAACCCCGCAAAGCGGGTTCGGAATTAGGGCTGAACACATCCCCCCTCCCCTCCAGCAGTTTATTAGTTTATTAATTAGCACCTAAAGGGGGTACGGGAGAGCTGGAGAGGGGCTTTGGACAAGGGTGTGTGGTCACAGGACATGGGGCAATGGCTTTAAACTGGAAGAGGGGAGATTTCGATGGGATCTAAGGGAGAAATTCTTCCCTCTGAGGGTGCTGAGGCACTGGCACAGGTTGCCCAGTGAAGCTGTGGCTGCCCCATCCCTGGCAGTGTTCAAGGCCAGGCTGGATGAGGCTTTGGGCAACCTGGTGTAGTGGAGGGTGTCCCTGCCCATGGCAGGGGGGTTGGAACTGGATGATCTTTGAGGTCCCTTCCAACCCAAACCATTCCATGATTCTGTGATTAGTTTATGATTCAAAAGGACTTAACTCTTCCCCCTCGGCTTGATAGACTCTAAGCATGATCTTGATCTGACAGAAGGACGAGCTTTTAAAACTGCAGCTTTGCCTTGCTCACTTATTGAACAGATTAAAAAAAAATTCTGGGAGTTATCTGAACCCCTCTCTGGCCAGACTGCCGGCAGAAAGTTTAGTGGGCTGAGATGTCTGTCGGAAAACCACCCCCTCATGTCTCCTGGCCAAAAATACTGCCCACAGGAATTTGTTGCCTGGATGAAAGATACAACTCGGTTAATTCTAGTTCAGTAACAGCCAATTCTCTTTCTCTGAGAGAGTGTGAACTATCAGAGCAGCGTACAGTTGTTGCAAACTTTTATCTTCTCCCTGAATTTATCTAGAATACGGTGGGTCCTATTACTGTCCTCACCAAAAATACAGCAGTGCCTTTCTCCAGGCGCAGAATATTCAAATACATATTCCCAAACTGCGTTTTTAGGACATCTAAAGCAGCCTTCTGGTTTCTTTCCCTTTTCAGGAAGAATTGCATGTCTCTAGATCGTTTGTGTCTTTTATTTGGGGTCTTGTTGAGTGCTGAGTCTGCAGTACCAGTCACCGATAGCTGTATGGACCTGAAATTTCCACAGGCAACCCCCCCCCCTCATTCCCCCCATTCTCTGGCAGCAGTGCACGGGTCTGGAAAGCGATTGCTTCTGTGCCACGACTTGCTGAAGCAAGCACTGACTGCAGCGATGGGACGGCTGAGTAAGAACCATGTTTGGTTTTGGGACCCCCCATGCCCGCCTGTGGCTCAGACAATGTGCATTTTGAACTCGGGGCAGTTTTACTGCATGTGTAGAAGCAGAATCATCAACAAGGAAATCCCAAACTCTCGTGAGGAAAGTTTGCACATCCCCATGAGGATGTTTTGGTGTGGCACTGTCACGTAAAGGGTGAGACCCCATTTTCTGTGGCGTGCAGGAGCAGAGCCCAGACCTCCGTGGTGGTTCCTCCCCAGTAACACCAGTCCGTGGTTGGGATGATGCTCCCTGGGAGCGTGCCGAGTTAGCACAGCCTGGATGAGCATCTCGTGTGCAGGCAGAAGGATGGTGGGATCAGAGCTCATGCAGGCATTTGAGAGAGACAAAGAAACTTGGCCTTAGTGTCAGGGGAAAACAAACAAGCCCTCCTCCTCCTCCTCCTCCTCCTTCTCCTGCCCGCCTGGGCACTACCTCCATTTCAGAGGGAAAAGTGACCATTTCTTGTTTCTCTCCTTGCTCCAACTCTCCATTCTGGCTCAAACTTCCCTGTACAAACCCACAGCAACACTAATGCTCGTGACCGCTTGTTTATCCCCTCGTGCTGTGTTTCAGTCCATCCCATGGTGGAATCTCTCCTGGAGACCGCCGGAGCACTGGCTCAGCTGCTGCTGTAAGATGTAAGACAAAGCCATCTCTTCTCCATTAAGGCCACAGTTTATGATTGTGGCTTGTTCTTAACTTTGTGAAGTACCACAATGCTCATGAATGGTGTTGTATAAATAAATAACAATATACTGGGCTGCGTTGGCAGCAGTTACTTCTGTATTTGCCGTTCACCCGATAGGCATGATGGAAACCGCCGCTGCTGCCGCCCCACATCTAAATGAAATACTGCAGCAAATCTCCTACTTCACACTTAAATTGTCAGAAGGCGGCTGGCCTTGAGACCACTGAGAGGACTGTCTAGTGTAAACAAGGAAAAAGTGCGAGCTGATGGACATGCAGGTTTAAATTAAGCTGATCTCTTGGAATTAATTTAAAATAAGTGAGGTATTCCATAGTTTTCTGCCACAGGACAAGCTATAAAAGTGGGTCTCGCAAAAGCGCAGATGAGTACCAAGGTTTGCAGTTCCTGTTCCAAAAGGAGCCCAATCCAGTCGGAGGAAGATTAGCTGGGTCCAGGTACCAGGGGTCATCCTGGGAGCATGTGGAAGCAGAGCTATAAGCTGCAGGGGCCGAGTAACCAGATGTTCCAGTTTGGTTGATGATTGAAACTTTTAAGGTTTGTCCTAGAAAGGGACCTTTGCAATGCTTTGGTGCCAGATTTTGCTTGACGCGCTGTATTTCCCGCTGTTGAATCACAGCCCTGGGACACCCCTGCAGCACACATAGTAAAAAGCTGGGAAAATCATTAATTTCAGCCCAGAACTTGCACTTGGTTTCGCCAGATAGCACCAATGCATATTGCAGGCGGTATCTGGAGGGCCTGGACATGGAGTACAGTGCAGTGTGTGGCTTCTTAATTCCTCCTTCCAGACGTGAAAGCTCAGCAGACAGCAAGACCTTTTTTCTTGGGTAGCATTATTTGCCATCGTTGCAGCAAAACTTTTTTGAAGTCGAGATTTAGCTAGTTAATAGGGAAGAAACGAGGAGTTTCCGCCACTCGTTGGCAGGGTTGTGCTAGACTGAAAATCTGGAAGCTGTTGGACTTTTTTCTGAAGAACAAACAGCTGGGACTGGTGCAGGTAGGTCTGTGGGAGCCTGAGGGTGAAATGCAGCGTGTGAATAGGCTGTGTGCTGGCCCCTGGATTTCTGAGCACCAGAAAGGACCAGTCAGGTCTGAAGGAGCTGACCCTTGGAGAGTGTTGGTATTCCTAACCCCGAAGGAAAACGGGGCAGGTTTTTGTACGGGGGGGAGGTTCGCAGTGTGACTTTGCCCGTGCCCAGGTCTGAGATCTGTGCACATGGGATTTGCCCACAGGCTGCTGCCAGCAGCATTAAACCATCACGGCTTCTGCTGTTCTGTCCCAGCTGGCTCTTAAGGAAACTCCAAATTATCCGGCCGGCACAGATACATTCCTCCCTCTCTTCTGCCCCTCTGCAATTTGCTTTTAAAG
Organism: Tauraco erythrolophus; assembly: GCF_009769465.1. Classification (NCBI taxonomy): domain Eukaryota; kingdom Metazoa; phylum Chordata; class Aves; order Musophagiformes; family Musophagidae; genus Tauraco; species Tauraco erythrolophus. The sequence continues at coordinate 655,847 of NC_141492.1, read as the reverse complement.
AAACAGGAAAGATCAGTGAACTGCTGTTACACAACAGTTACGTGTGTGTGTATGTATCTATTACTTGACTTGATTCCGTGAAATCTAATTAAAGACTGAGTGCATATTTGTATTTCGGTGTATTATTAACTATTGCTAATAAAAGCCATTTCCAAATTTGTATTTTTCCATGAGGACCAGGTTTCTGGAAAAAAAAAAAAGCCCAGCTATACTGCCTGCTGCCCTTGAAACGCGTGTTTTGGGTTTATCTGTGTTTCCAGGTAACTAGAGCTCTTAGACGAGCAGTGTTTGCTTCTGGTTTAAATTAATTTAACCTCATCAGTGGAAGGCTCTGGTGCCTTCGCTGTTTATAACATTTTGAAGCAACGTAATAAGCAACGTCTCCAGAATCAGCTTATTATCAAGTTCCTTGTCATGTTTGCTTCCCCCTTCCATCCCCTCCACTTACCGCCACTTACTGAAAGGCTAAAGGTTGTGACACGCGGTTCAGGATGCTCTTCAGATGAACGGGCTCGATGGGGTGAGGGCATGTTCACGCTGCTCAGTGATGGCCCAAACCTCTCCCCCATCCTCTCCAGGAGGGGATGCTGGTTTCGGAGGGGCTGGTTACGAAAGGCGGATGCTGTTCCAGCCCTCGGGATGCGAACGGTACAGCAGTGCTTGTTGCTGGTAGTGGAAATGCCAGGCACCATCCCGCAGCATCCCAGGCTCTGTAGGGTGACTTCGTGTCACGCGGCTGCGGGCGTTAAGGACTGTGCTTGGCATGGGCTGGGACGTTTTGGTGCAGAGGCCAAGGTTTTGATGAGCCAAAACTCTGTCCAGGCCTAACCTGTTCCCATGTTTCCTGGCTGCCTCTGAAAGCCAGAACAGCAGGCTCTTCTTCCAAGGCTTTTAGAGCAGTTAAAACTCCAGGAAATACCGTAGCTCTCCTAAGTCAAGCTAGTATCATGATGGCTGGTTGTACAACATTTTGGACAAGGATCAGTTCAGATGTGAAGCAGCCAGACCTCCAAATGCTTTGAGCTGCACCCATTGCTAACAGCCGTGTTCGGAGCTTTGCTCTCTGCGCATCGTGTGGTCTGAAGGAAAAGATAACTCCTAAATGGGGATACTGGTAGAGCAGATTCTCTTTGGCTCAGCCATCTGAAAGCAAAGGTTTTCTTTTGGTTTCACAGATAGGTGAGGTGGAATCATAGAATCATAGAATGGTTTGGTTTGGAAGGGACCTCAAAGATCATCTAATTCCAACCCCCCTGCCATGGGCAGGGAAACCCTCCACTACACCAGGTTGTTTAAAGCCTCATCCAACCTGGCCTTGGACACTGCCAGGGATGGGGCAGCCACAGCTTCTCTGGGCAACCTGTGCCAGTGCCTTGCCACCCTCCTCGAAATCTCCCCTCTTTCAGTTCAAAGCCATTGTCCCGTGTCCTGTCACTTCATGCCCTTGTCCAAAGCCCCTCTCCAGTACAAGGCCCCTTTAGGTACTGGAAGGCTGCAATAAGATCACCCTGGAGCCTTCTCTTCTCCAGGCTGAACCGCCCCAACTCTCCCAGCCTGTCTCCAGAGCAGAGGTGCTCCAGCCCTTGGAGCATCTCCATGGCCTCCTCTGGCCCCGCTCCACCAGCTCCGTGTCCTTCTTGTGTTGGGGACCGCAGAGCTGAACGCAGCACTGCAGGGGGGTCTCAGGAGAGCAGAGCAGAGGGGCAGAATCCCCTCCCTCGCCCTGCTGCCCACACTGCTTTGGATGCAGCCCAGGACACGGGTGGCTTTCTGGGCTGCCAGCGCACGGTGCCAGCTCATGTTGAGCTTCTCATCCACCAACACCCCCAAGTCCTTCTCCTCAGGGCTGCTCTAAATCCATTCTCCACCCAGCCTGTACTTGTGCTTGGGATTGACCCGACCCACGTGCAGGACCTTGCACTTGGCCTTGTTGAACTTCATGAGGTTCACACAGACCCACCTCTCAAGCCTGCCCAGGTCCCTCTGGATGTCATCCCTTCCCTACAGTGTGTCCACAACACCACACAGTTGGTGTCATCTGCAAATGTGCTGAGGGTGCACTCAATCCCACTCTCCATGTCTCCAACAAAGATGTTAAACAGCACCAGCCCCAATTCCGACCCCTGAGGAACACCACTCGTCATGTTTTTCCAAAGAGGGTGCAAAGGTGGGGGCACACTTGGCCCTCAGTCTCTGTTCAGAGCCATGTCCTGACAGGCTGCAAGTACATGCTCATGTGCTCCTCTGGCTTCTGAGTTTCTTGGGCAATGGAAAAAAAAATTAATGTTTTCCTGATTGGAATTTCAGGGGAACGCCTGTTATTTCTTGGAGATCTCATCCTTTGGAGACATGCGCAGCAGGGATGAAGGATGCATGTGGAGGCAGGGAGCAAGCTGGGTTTGAGACAAGTACTTGCCTTAGTTCTGCTCTAAGGTGATGTAGTTCACTCGATGGCATTTTCTTTCACATCAAATAAAAAGGTTTCTTCTCCCAAAGAATGAGACACCTCCTTTCTATGCTCTGGTTAAACACAACTAATGCCTTTTCAGGGCAAATTATTAAATAGAGAGTAAGCCAATAACGTTGAATGAAATGGAAAATATTTAAGAATGTTTTCTTTAGTAAAATAAATGTGGCGTGGAGTGTGGTGGATAAAGGTGATGGGTAGTGTGCATCTGCTAGAAAAGAAAGTCAAAATCTGCTATTCCCTGCATTCCTTGCATTATTTTCAGTCACTTTTGAGAGCTTTGAGGATTTTCACTAGTGAGTCTATTAAATGTAAAAAATGCAGTTACTTTTTCTGTAGCCAGGGGAGAAAATACCACTTAGAGCCCTTATAGAATGTGGTGGTTAAATAGTATTTTTATTTTTTCTGAATTCAGCTATTGCCCTTCTGGTTTTCCTATTTATCCAAGCTCCAAGCCAACTAAACCTGAATTAAAGTTCCAGAAACCAAATAACTATTTTTATATGTAAGCCTTCCTTTCAAAATATGCAAAAAATGCACAAAACTGAACAAAAAAAAAGCAAAAGCTTGGGTTTGAATTTTGATCCTAGCAGGTCAGTGTTATGGATGAGAAATAATGCATTTTTTAAATTAAACTACAACCTTCCCACTATTTTCAGTAAACTACCAGATATCAGGAGATTTCTGTAAAAAAATCATAGCTGTATCATGAACTTGTATATGGAAACGTGACCGTATGTGATTCTCTGGTTATTTTACTCCTGGTCAGTCCAAGATCCATCGAACAGAAGAAAACTTGGAGCACAAACTGTGCAGAGCTGAGCGTCCTGTTGGGTTTACTAAATTTCATTAACAAAAAGGCAAGCGTAATTATAGCAGGTTCACCTGGAAAAATAAACTTTTTCCGCATTGATATTTTAATTTGAAATGAAAGCCATGAAGCATATCCTTCAGTCATCAAAAATCTGATTTACCTTTGATTCCTGTACTTCAAGCTAGTAATTTTCCTCGTGCATTTTTATGCCCCACATTTAAATCCTCTTTGGGAAGTTGTTAAGCTCATTTACAAATGGCAAATGGAAGGAATTACTTACCCAGTAAAGGTAATAAGACCCACTAAGGTTTATTGGGAAGCTTAAATGTAAGTAGCTGTGAGAAACTTTGTCCCAAAGGCAAAATAATTGACTGTTCTTAAAGAACAACAACCAAAAACTCATTGAAGACATTTTCCTTTCCTTCATTTATGTCCCCGTATTATAATCTATTTCAAAAGTTCTTCCAGAAAAAAAGGATGTAATAAAGGAATCTAGAAAGTTTAAATAAGATTGAAGGATGACCAGGTAAGCTTTGAAACGCAAATTAAATAAAATAGTTCATTTTATGTTTTGTCTTCAAATGAGCAAGCAATGCACTGAAACAGTAACAATTTTTTAGTGTTTTGAAAGCAACACCAGTATGATAGATTATTCTGGATTAAAAAAGGCATTCACTGGTTGCTGGTGCAGTGTAGTTAACATCTTTTACATTTTCACCTTCAAAAAATAAAGATATGTGAACACAAGACTTAAATGCCCCGCGACTGCTGATCCCACCCCTGCTCGTGAGAAATAAAAATAAGGCAGGAGGGGAGAGTTCTGTTCACTTCAAACGGTGACAGTTTCTTCTAGGATCAAAACACCAAGCAGGTTGACCTGCAATTACAACAGAAGTGGCCCCGGCCCGAGGATGGCAGAGGCTTAAATCCTCTTTTATTTGAATTTTTGGAGCCGCCTGGGATGGCTGCTGGTGCTCAGCAAGCCGCGCGCTTCCGTGTCCTGCAGAATGAGGACCAGAGCACCAAAGAAAAATAAACCAAATATTTCCCTGGGGCAGGCTGCCTGCTCTGCCTCTGATCACCAGCACTTTTGAGTCGTTTGAGGTCTTGGCGTTTAGCTCCAAAATGTATTCGTTTGGGGTTGGGTTTTTGTTTTGAGTGTTCAGGAGCTGATAGTTTATATTAAAATATTCTGTGGAAAAATACTTGCAGGTCCTCCTCGTCTCCTGGATGGGAGAGCTCGTGGGCTGCGGCGCGGAGCACCCAGGGGCACCCTCCTCGTGCTGGGGGCTCTCGCACCAGCCTGCCCCTCCTGCCCCAGGCTTTTGGGAGCCTGGCGGCTGGTGCAGAGGGCGCTGCTCTTTCCCTCCCTGGCAGGAGAAGGCTGTGCCAGACCCTTCTGCTGCCCCCTCCTTTCCTCCCCCGCAGACCTGAATGTGAAAAACATTTCGAAATGCTCCTCTTATCTCTGTTTTCCCAGCGTTCTGGAGCTGGTTTAGGCAGGAGAGATGAACAAAGGCAAGGCTATTTACATGAAGGCAATGTGGCTTATGAATGAAATGGTGACAATTGGAGTTTTTATCAACCCTCAAGGCTTGGGACGCTGCTACCTGTCTTCCTCAGATGCATTCAGACTTTGACAGCCCCCTGAGACCCATGCTTGAAAAATACCTTACCTGGGGGAGTATCGTGGCTTTTTTTAGGAGTGGGAAAATTGAAGCAGAGGGAAGGGGAAGCGTCCTGTTCAAGGTCACAGGGCGAGCTGGTGGCAGAACCAGAAATAGCACCCCGCAGTTATTCCGTTTTTTCTGGATTTCCTTTCCTGTCGCCACTGTTTGCCTGGATACCGAGATAGCTGTGTGTAAACAGAAGGTTTCCAGAGCGCAGCAGCCTCGTTATCTGCCCGATTCAGCCAGTGATGATGCAACCTGGAATCCAGATTTCTGCAATGCCTTCCACGGTCCTGATGCTGCACGTGACATCACCGTGTTGAGCAACTGGACTTTTAAACTTGTCTCTACCTGAAACGCCGGTGTCTGAGTAAGGCGATTTTATTCCTTGTGCATGGTCAGGTCCCGTCTGCTCCTTCCCCTGGCGAAAATCATTGACTTGTCTTTTTGCTCTGCTTAACCCAGCGAGGAGCCCTGGAGCTGAGAAAGTCAGCTGTGGATGCTGATCCTCTCCGTGACCCACCAGCGGCTTTGTTGACTGCTGATGAAGTTCTCAGTTTGTGCAAACTGCTCAGTGCCAGGGGGGCTGCCAAGCTGTCGGGCTGTCACCGGCTGTCAGAAGCCACGAGGCACCTTTTAATAGCTTCTGTTGGCCACTTCTGCTGTGAGAGAGCTTCAGCCTTCACCCCCAGCCAGGAGTGGAAGCACCCATGGCTGGGATGAACCTCTCTTGCTTAGACCAGATCTAAGAGGAAGGCAGCAAATCTTAGATCTTTGGGAAACAGGAGAGCTCCCTTTCCAGCCACCGAGTGTCTTTTAGGAGAGGGTGATGGAGAGCACTGTGAAACTTCCTCCTCTGTGGGAAGTGAAAAATGAAATTGGATGGGAGCAAGGAGTCCTTCCATGGTGTCGTGGTTTAGGCTGCTCCAGCAGCTAAACTCCTCACCCTCCCCCACCCCCAGGATGAGGAAGAAAATTAAAAGAGAAAAAGAAAAAGAGACCCGTGGGTTGAGGTAAGAACAATTTACTACTGCTGCTACTGTGTGCAACTATTTATACACAAACGAGCGATGTGCAGTGCAATTGCTCACCACCCCTTGACCGAGGCCCGTCTTGTCCCGAATTAACGATCCCAAAACAGATAAATCCTGATATCGCAATCCCGGAGGAGCGAGAGGCCCAAAAATAGAGAGCGAGGCAGAGAGAGCACTCAGAGTCGGAGAGTGAGAGTACTGGAAGAGCAAAAGTTCTTCTTTCCAGCTGTCCCTCACTTTATACTGGGCATGACGCTCCATGATATGGAATACTGATTGGCCAGTTTGGCCTCAATCTTAAGTCCAAGTACAAATCATAAGGAGAGTTGTGGGCCCCCTGTCCCAGCCATGCTCCCCCCTATCCTGTTGTGCTCCTGCACACGGGCAAGAACACGGCAGCTGAGAAGTCCTTGAGACCCCAGTGCCAACTACAAACACCAGTGCGCTGCCAGCGTTCTTCTCAGAGCCAGTCTCAGGCTAAAACCAAACCACGGAGCTCTCCTGGCTGCTGAAAAGAAGAGCTGACTCTGTCCCAGTTGAAACCAGGACACATGGGCATTTGCTTTAGGGATGTGGCAGAACTGCTGAAGAGCTGCACAAGCAGACGGCCGAGCTCCAGCAGCCCATGTTCATCAAGGAGCTATGAGAGTTTTTGCACACACAGTTCCCAAGAAGAGGGAAGAGCAAGACTTGGGATGCCACGTTTCCTCTTCTCCTTGAAAGCCAAAGCTTCATTCATCCTCTGGAGCCTTGGCTCGGGTGCCGGCGCAGTTGGTAGCCGTGCTCCCAGGATGTTGGCAAAGCTTTGTAGCACCTTGCAATTGTTTCCCAGAATGTAGGAATTCTGTTTACCTTGTCAGCTTTTCATCAGTGCAAACTAATGTTAGCAGATGGCGCACACGTATCTGTCTCTCCAGTCCTCAGGAAGTACAGGGTGGCTTTAGTGGGAAATGAATTATTCTTTATCCAGGATGTTTCACTGATAAACAAAATAATAAGAAGTCTTGTACGTGGTGGTCCAGTATTTCTGTGTCTGTCTACCTTGTCTGGAAGTACCAGCTGCAGATTTCATCGAGGTCTTTGTGTCTGGCTTGGTTGTCATCATTAGCAGAGCCTGCCTTTTGTAACAAATCTGAAAATACTGTTGATGATTTATTTTGGCAGCAGACAGTTCGTCTAACACTCTGCCTGCCTATCTCTGGGTCCCTTTTGGTCACTGAGGGAAACCAGAAGACAAAAATCTATCAGCAGAGATGAGTTAGGTGGTAATTTTGAGATAGCATCACTTCTGAGTGTCCTTTTCTGATGATAGCTACGCTTGAAAAGAGACCTTTCTGTAGACCTGAAATGCTGAGATCTGACCCTGTCAGAAGCATTCTCAAATAGATCATTAAAATATATTTGACAGCTTATAGAATCATGGAATCATAGAGTGGTTTGGGTTGGAAGGGACCTCAAAGACCATCTAGTTCCAAACCCCCTGCCATGAGCAGGGACACCTTCCACTACACCAGGTTGCTCAAAGCCTCATCCAGCCTGGCCTTGAACACTGCCAGGGATGGGGCAGCCACAGCTTCTCTGGGCAACCTGGTCCAGTGCCTCACCACCCTCCTCCCACCCTCAGAGGAAAGAATTTCTTCCTTAGATCTGATTGAAATCTCCCCTCTTTCAGTTTAAAGCCATTGCCCCGTGTCCTGTCACTACACACCTTTGTCCAAAGCCCCTCTCCAGCTTTCCTGTAGCCCCTTTAGGCACTGGGAGGTGCTGGAAGGTCTCCCCAGAGTCTTCTCTTCTCCAGGCTGAACAGCCCCAACTCTCTCAGCCTGTCTCCATAGCAGAGGTGCTCCAGCCCTTGGATCATCTCCGTGGCCTCCTCTGGACCCGCTCCAGCAGCTCCGTGTCCTTCTTGTGTTGGAGACCCCAGAGCTGAATGCGGTATTCCAGGTGGGGTCTCATGAGAGCAGAGCAGAGGGGCAGAATCCCCTCCCTCGCCCTGCTGCCCACGCTGCTCTGGATGCAGCCCAGGACATGGTTGGCTTTCTGGGCTGAACTTACCCAACTTTCTTCTGTAACCTCACCACGCTGTATTTTTCCACTCGCAAAACCCTAGAAAGTTGTGAACCGGAACCCGGGGCACAAACGATAGGCAATAACACGCCTTTACAAAAGGCAGGAGAACATGGACGCTGGAAGTGACCCCTCTCTTCTGCCTCAGCATCTCCATGTGAGCTGTATGAACCTGCCTCCTTCGCCAGCAGTGCTGCCCACGTGTTTAGTTACAAATCATTTTGGGCTGGGACAGACAGAAGGCTGTTTCTTCAATTTGCTGTGAAAATTATGATTTGCGTGATCCCACAGCGCTATTGCAAACGGTATCTTCTGACAAAGGGGTTTTTACTAAAAAAACTCTAAAATGGGGAGAAGCAGGGGCTGCCTGTAGGGGGGAACGGGGTTGTGCACGGCCGCCACGGGCAGGCTTGAGGGTGCGAAGGGACACGGGAGGTGGTGAGTAGCGACTGGATTTCTGTACCTTGTTTCTGGATCATTAAATTATTCTCATGGCTGTATTTGGAGCACTGACCACGTGGGTTCTGGATCTTCTCTTTCTCCAGGATGCAAGAAATATGATGTGAAAGGGAAAATTACTTGCAAGCAGTGGAGTTTCGGGGAAGTCGGGAGAGTAATTCCTGTAATTTGCTAATGGGTAGCATGGGAATACGGGGTCAGCCCTGACCGGAAAAAAATCTTAAAAACCTGTATTGTGAAGAATCTAAATATTTTCTGGTTTTTTTTTTCAATAGCTGGAGGAGAATAAACTGGTAAATTCTGTAACTTCACCTTTCCCTTGCACTTGTTTTTACCACAAAGAGCTATCAAACGAGCAGAGTCCAGTGTCCCTCGGTTTCTCGTTTTTCCTTTTGCATCTTAACTTGCACAGAGTTGAGGAAAAGGTTTAAATATTGGATGGAGAAGGGGAAATGAAATGGAAAAGATTTCATCCATTATTTGGATGCTACGTTACACTCAGCAGTGAGGCTGAGAAAGGAGGAATGACACACTGCTCAAAATCTGGATGTTTCTGAATTTTTGGTTTTGAAATGACAGCAGAAACACTCTTAAAATATTTTTTTAAACAGGAACTTTCAGAAAAAAATGAGGAAAAAAGGCTCCTCCACCCCCCATATTACATCAAAACCCCCAAAATGATGTTGTCTGCTCTTGGGAAGCACCATTGCAGCAACGCTCGGTGTCCCTGGGGCGGCTGGGCTTCAACATGCCCCGTGCCCCGCGGGTGTCGGACACGGGGTGTTGGGGCAGTGCCGTAAGGGGGCAAGGAGACCCGGGGGATGGAGAACCTGTGCTGCAGGGAAGCGCTCAGCCCTGCTCTCCTGCCGCCTCGCCATCCCCGGGGTGTTCCTGGATGGCCCTTGGGATGCTTCCCCAGGTGGCTGAGTGATGCTGGGTGAGTGCTGGGCACAGGGGGACCCCGGGGACTTGGAGGCGCTGAGGGCATCAGCCCTGCGGGGCGGCAGCCCGGGAGCAGGAGCGGAGGGCGATGGCGTGTCTGTGTTCGGGGACCCTGGGGAGGCCGATGGGATTTCGGGGCAAGGGCAGGGATGGGAGAGTGGAGGTGGTTCTTTGTGAGGTGGTTTGTGGGTTTTGACATGATGGTCAGTCGCTGTTCTTCTGCTGTCGGTGAGCGATTATCAGTTGTGGCTATAAACCCGAACTGACCACCGCACTTGCCAAGCGTTAGCTAAGCTCCAGGCATGTACTTAGATTTGATTTTTTTTTTTTTTTCCAGTAGTTAAACATGATAAGGCAGAGGGGAAGAAAAATGATTTTTAAAATATGCTCTTACTCTTCCAGATCCGAAGTTATCCTCACTATGACACAATAATTTTCCAACACTACTTTTCGGTTATATTTAGAAGTGCATTTTCTGTTCCTTCCCTCTCCTTTCTGTGGAACAATTGTGCAACTTTCTTTTTTCTTAATATAATACTGTATTAAAATTAGCTCCAAGACTAAAAAGAGTCCTCGTTGTAGGAAGGTACCTACCTTCCTTCCTAGCACTTCCCCTCGATCTTCCACTGGGATTTTGTTCCAGTTGGATGCGGGATCCTGGGGCGCTTGCTGCGGCGCGTGGCTGTGCTTTCCCTGCCTGATCTCCCCTCTGTTCTCCCTGGCAGTGAGCATGCAGAGTTCGGAGGGTGGATCAGACCCAGCAGCTTCTGTGGCACTTCACACTTCTGCATCAGCCCAGGCTCCGGTAGTACAGCCAGTGCCAGCGTCGCAGCAGGTAACGTATGCACAGCTGGGAATGCCGTTTCCATGGAGAAGAGACCTGTTTTATGGGCAGATGTATTTTAAGGCAGGGTTTTATACGGGGGAGAGGATCGTTAATGAGCTCGTTGAGGTAGTGGGGAGAAACTGTTGCTGGACTTGGTGTTGATAAAGGCCACAGATATTTCGTGTTAGCCCTGCGAACAGGCAAGCTTCAAAACATGGGATTTAGACTTCAACTTAGCTACCCAAAGAAGTCACTTCATGCCAGTTTGGTGTTTGCCGCAGTGTAATATCCTGTTGTCGTTATTTGATGTGTCAATAAAAGCAGGAGAAAATGAAACTGCCCTTAAAGGCATCTCTGCAAACAGGGTACCGACCTCAACAGGGCAGAGGTGGAGGGAGCGCTAGTGCGGGGAGAGGGTGGAGGAGCCACGTGCTGGTCTCTTCCTTCGGTAGGTGGATCTTAATGTTGTACATTGAAGAGGGGGGGATTCCTACTTCGTGTACACGAATACGATGTGCTTGGGAGGTCTCCTGATAGGAGAGAAACGATAGCTTCAGCTGATGAATGAAAACTACCTAATGCAAAATGGGAAGGGTTAAGTGAAACTGGTTCCTTTTTATGCCTTTTGGGGAACTATCAAAAGAAGTTTCTGTTGCAGGAAGCTGGAGGAGGATGGGTGGGTGTAACTTAGCTACACCCTTCTCTCCAATTCCCAAGTGAGCAGAAGTAGTTGCCATTGGATGCTGATGAAAAGGAACAATTAAAAATTGTGGTAGGAGCATTCGGTTTTCCTGGAGACATGGACATTCACATCGTGTGATTCAGTGCATGGCTCACCAGCTCTCTGTCATCTTTCAGCCTTCCCATCTTTGATTTCTCTGGATTTCTTTTCGTTTGAATTGTAATGATGTGGATACCACTGATCAATAGTGTCAAGTATCTTAGGGATCGTCAGTCCTTAGTATGAACTTGACTGTGACAACATGTTAAAGAAGTTTAGAAAACCCAGCGGCTTTGGATTATGAAATTACCTGTCCAGCCTTTGTGGGTGCTGTCGTCATGACATGTGGTATTGAGTGGAACTACATGGATTAAGGAAGACCCAGAGGATTGTGGAAGATTGCTGAAGAGGAGGAGCATCCAGAACCTTCCTGTCACACCAGCAGGACGAAGAAATTACTAGGAATGAACTACTGGCAGCATGACTGGTGTGAGGCTGAAGCCTGTGGTGGTGTTGATCACTGGTCTACCTTTCAGTGTGAGAGAAGGCTGTATGAGCAGGATGGTGTCATCTTACAGGTTGGGGATGATTAATTTTCTTGGTTGGAAGGTAATAGGAGCAACTGGACAGGCAGTGACAAAATTGCACAAGTAGCTGAGCTGGGCAGCTGTGCCAAAGGAGGAGGTGTGTCCTTTGGTAAAAGCAATGACAGAGGAGGAGTAAAAAGTAGGAGAAAGGAACGGATCTTTCTGAGCCTTTGATGTAGGTGGCATTGCCAAGGCTTGACTTGAAAAAGGGCTTTTAATGTTCCCATCGTGCACTGGCTACCGCCTCTTCTGGAGAGAAAACGGACTAAGCGATGGCTGGCCGAAGTGCGCGTGTCCTTATCGCTCGCTCAGCTGCAGGAGCTCCAGTGGATCCAGACTTACTGCAGGTCGGCCTGGGGACCGGTGATGGAGACGCTGACTAGAGATCTGGGCAATTATCATATTCCTATAATTCTGCTAGAGTAGAATTTCTAGCTGGCTACAAAAGGGCGTGTTGGGAGGGTATCAGAGGGCTAAAAATCATAAATATATACGCATAAGGTAGCCAGTAATTGTCAAGGTCTCTTCTAGGATTCTTGTGGGATTGTTTTGCAGCTTTTTGTTCTGTTGACCCAATCTGCTGGGTATTTTGAAAGCCTCAAGCCTTGGCTGTCTCCTTGGAGAAGGTCCTCATCAGTTTAAAAGGCAATATTGATCTTTGGCTTGAACATTTCCTTTCTTACTCTCGTACTGGTATCCCAGGTCTGTTCTACAGGCCTCACTGAATTGTTTCTTTCCATCCACCACGTCCCCACGCTCGTTTTGCCGGATCTGCAAGGTGCTGAGCACTCCATGAGATGCGTGTCCAACCTCAAACTGAATGCCGAGCGTAACACAAAGAGCAGGGGAATGGTGGAAATGTCAATGGAGAGGTAGAGGACAGTGTTCAGAGCAACCTCCACAGGGCAGCACAAAGCATTTCTGTTCCCTTGGTGGCACTGAAAGGAGGTGCAGAACCATCTGAGCTTTGGTGCTGGTAGAAACCGTAAGGGCTGTGGTGCCTTGGAGAGCGCGATTGCGTGTTGCAGGAGGCAGAGCGTGTTTGGCGTAGCAGCCGTAAGAGAAGAAACTTTGCAGCCATGGGAAGAAAATGTGAATGTGTGAGGAGCAGTTCTTGTTCAGCTGCGACTGAACCTCATGTTGAGCTCCTCCCATCAATCAACTGTTTGCTGTGATTTCCTTGCGTGGAGACTTAAAGATGGTCTGTGTCAGCAAACGTGGATCCAGCTCTCTGCTCTTCCCAAGTTCAGGGTACTGAGATCAGGCTGGTGTCTGGTGCAGATTACACTGGAACGATGGGGACTGCAGGGACGCTAAGTAAGGGGTACTGCTGCCTCTGGAGTAGGAGGCAAGGTTTCCATGAAAGTCTGAGAGACAATACCTAACTCACCCGTGTTACAGACTGAAAGTAAGTGTATGTTACTGTATCTTCTTCTTTCAGAGGGTTTTGGTCCAAGCAGCAGGCTCCGCTCCCAAAGGAGCGCAGATGCAGCAGATCTCTGTTCCCAGAGTGCAGCAGGTTCCGCAACAGGTAATATCCGCGGGGTGAGATGCCATGCAGGGACCCCCGTGTCAACAGGACCCCACGTCCCACACGACGTTTGAAATTGTGCCAGATAGCTGCTTAGAAAAACCCGTGCTCTTAATTAAGTTGTGTGCAATTAGAGAGCTGGAGATCAACGTGAGAGCAGCTTCCTCCATCTCTCTCTCCCACTCTTAGACTTAATGGCAGGAGAAACTCAAGATACTTAAAGTTTAGAAAGAACCTTGACTGTAGCAGTTGTCTTTCATGTATTTGAAGATTTGGTGGATGCTTTTAATTGCTGTTTAAAAGCTGTTCTCCTCTGTAAGGACTTTTTGAGAGGCAAAACATTTGGGATTTTTTTTTTAATTACACAAAAAAATATACTGACTGCATGTGACTTCATAGAAAGGTCAGGTGACAGAGATCCGTGCAAGTGTTTTTATTGATCTGAACTTTGCCTTTCGCTCTCGTTTCCTAAGAAACCAGGCGTATGTGGTGCTGCTTCATGTGGACAGTGAGTCTGACTCTCTTGACTTTTTCCTCTGGCAATTTTTTATTTGGTTGCTCAGATTCAGAACAAAAAAACTTGACAGAAGTCAACTATGTCCCTTCCAGACCAATGAAAAAGGGGCTGAGGTGCAGATGGACACTGCCAACCTCCTCTCTGAAGGAAAGGCTGAGCATGATCTCACCCTTATTAGTCAGTGGAGAACCAGCCCTGAGACACGTGTGCAGGGGAAACGCAGCTCCATTTTTTCCACTGGTCATGGAGCAACGACTTATTTATTTATTTTAATTTGACCTTTTAAAATAAATACATCCTTTGGGATTCCTAAGCATGTGAGTGTTTTGTTTGGTTTGGTTTTCTTTTTCTTCTTCTTTTAAAAAGAAAGCCTAAATGTCAAGGTAAGGTTGAAAGTTGTTGAAGGATGTAATATGCAATCTCACTCGCCGTTCCCAGGCAATAACGCCTCCGTAACTCAGGGTTATGATGCTCGTTTCAGGTACAATCCGTGCAGCACGTATATCCATCCCAGGTCCGGTATGTGGAAGGAGGAGAAGCTGTTTATACCAATGGAACCATGTAAGAGTCTCTTGTTGGCTGTAGCAGAGCCCTGTTCCCCTCCCAGCTTGGTCGAGCCCTTCAGCCCTGCCATGCTCCTTCCACTCCAGTGCTGCTGCTGGCACTGCCCGCTGTTGAAAGGAGGAAGAGGAGGAACCGTTTCACATGCTATGTTGTGTGCACGGGGGTAGTTTCAGCCAGGCTCCAGCCTTGGAGGAGGCATTGATCTCATGGAGGGACTGTTCTCCGGGGAATCTGGCTCTCCCCTACATAAAAGGGTCCGGTATTTTCCCCTGCCCAGCCCATTGTGTAGTGAGGTGGAGTGGCTTTAGGAACCAGAGCATAGCTGCTAGAGGAAGCAAGGGGGGTTGTAAGGTTTCCTCTTGCTCCTGTCTGCTGGGCCCCTCTCCCTTTGGGGCCGGTGGCCCTGCTGCCCACTGGGATGCCCTCAGCCTTGGCACCGAGGTTGCGTACGATGGCTGCTGTGCAACTCCTGGGCTATGACGGGGTTCAGTGTCAATGGAGCCAATCTCACCGACAGTGGAGTCTTTTTAAAAGGTGGCCCAGATTTCGGAAATCATTGTACGTGAGATGAGATCTGCAAGATCCTCCCCAGCTCCTGACCTTTCCGTTCCTTTGACAGACGAGCCGCCTACTCCTACAACACCGAAGCTCAGATTTACGCCCCCAGCAGCGCAGCGTCCTATTTTGAACCGCAGGGAGGTGGAGCTCAGGTGACTACAGCGGCATCCTCTCCTACAGCCATTCCCTCTCACAACATGGTGGGCATCACCATGGACATTGGGGGAAGTCAGATCCTCTCCGGCTCGGGAGCCTATCTCATTCATGGGGGGATGGAAAACACTAGACATTCTCTGTCACATACTTCACGCTCCTCTCCAGCAACGGTATGTAGCCCTGCAGATGTTGCAGCTCGGGGGCCAGGAATTATTCCGAGGGAACTGAAAAGCCTTCAGAAAATAAAACTTTCTGTCGTTATCACTGTGTATATGTCTGTGTAACGTGCCTTGCAAGCACGAGCGAGAGAATAGACACTGGTGTACTACAGATATTTTTCAACAGGAGTTTGGGATGTCTCTCTTGCTGGTGGGCAGATGTTTGTCAAACTTTCTGAGTGGATCACTGAAATTATGCAGCATGCAGATAAGAGAAAATTCTCAGATTTTGTGTTGTTTTTTTTTTTTTTTCCCCTGAGCAAAATGTTTTGGCTTTCCAATTCAAAAGAATTGTCTATGTTTACATTTTCTAGTAAGTATAACATCTGAACACGGGGCTTGGCTTACCCAAAATAAAGACATTTATAAATATATGTTTAATTATGAAGAGACCTGAAAAATCCATTATTAACGCAGTGGATAATTAGCACATGAGGTATGTCAAGCTGATTGTGCCAAACGCACAGTGATTGAAAAGCCTTCGTGTATGTCGTACACCATTGTGTATTCTGTCCATGCCATATGTTACAAAAAATGTATTTTAGGCATAATACTGATCAAACAGGAATGTTTTAAAGCTCTGATTTTTTTTCTTTTTTAATCATATCCCTCCAACTGTCAGTCGAGGTGCCAGGTTGCTAGAAGCACAGCTGTACAGCTGTGTGGGACTCAGGGGGATGCAACTATTAACCCCAAACAGCCTTTCTGCAGGTAGAATCTGCCAGCCCTCAGTAGCCGCTGTGAGCAGGGCTGGGGCTGAGCTCTGCTCACGTGTTTATACTTTTGTATGTAAAGATAATTATGGAAGTAGGTGTAATTCAGTGTATGTGGCCAGATTCTGAAGTGTGAACAGCACCACTCAGGGAGAAAACCAGGAGCCGTTTGCTACTGAGTACTCTTGAAAATCTGGCCAGTTAGGTTGTACTTTGTCTTCCTGCAGTTGGTTGTACTTTGTTTTCCCGCAGTTTTAGAATACAGACTTCACTTTTTTTGAATCTTTGTGCCTTGAAAGGTTACCTTTGCTCCTGGAGTAAATGTGCTCTGCCATAGGTAGAAGTAAGAGAAAAGCCCTTGGCTTGAGGTGGATTAACCAGGGTTCATTTCTTATGTGAGAATTGTGTGTGTGTGTGTGTGTTTTAACTGTTTATAGTTAAAAACTAGCGTTGGACCGTCTTTTGATTTTTGCTTAAGCTTGTTATTTTGAAGGAAGTAGCTGCTGATCTTGTCACCTGCGTGGGACTGCATCGTGCAAAGCACCACATTACTCTTGTTTGGGTTTTTTGTGTTTTTTTTTTAATTTCCATGGTGATGGGCACAATGGAAAAACTCGAGTAGAATATGTGTCAATAGAAATGTCCCTTGAAGAGATTTAGTTTGTAGCTGTCTATCACGTGAGATAAAGCTGTTTAGCAAAAAAACGAATTTACAAAGTGACCTTTGTGAAAATTCATCTGAACTAAATGCACTCTGTTGCATGTAGGAATGAACTTTCTGAAGGTATTTTAACACAAAATGTCTGGGGCTCACGAGGGTGAAGTAGTGCACGGAAGGCGGTGGGGATGTGTCTATGTGTGGCTTTCAGTTTTTTCAGTTTGAGGGGGCTAGAGCAGAGCCCCGAGCAGAGCTTTAAATCTCACATAATAATGGGTGGACAGATAGTGGAAGGCTTCTGGAGAGCAATGACTACATCAAATCCATGCACAGGAACATTATTTTTCTTTGCAATGTTTTGTTTAAACACGGAATAGGAAAGGCTGGTGCTAAAGAGGCTGGAGAGGCTGTAGTCCTGGCAAAAGGGATTTGGGGCAGGATTAAGAGCTTTGTGGAGAGGAAGAGAAGTACAGCTGGTGCAGATGTAGCCAAGGGAGCCGTAGTGTTTGCTTGTGGCCTTGGGCGTGTGAGGCCACGGGGATGGATATCAAAGGGGTCAGCAATGAGAGGGCTTGGCCACGTGAGAGGCAGCTGCAAGGAATGGGGAAGCGAAGAGGGCTTGGAGGGTGTTGGATGCTTGAGACAGAGCCGGCACCGAGACCTCGAAAACAAGGAGAGTGTCTTCAGAGAAGACTGGGAACAAGGTTCAGAATTAGCAACGATCTGAGAGCTGCCTCGGGAGGTTGAGGGATGTTTGGTAAAGAGTATGTAGGCTAAAATAAAATCTTCAAATATTTAAAGAAATCTGTCTTCCATATCTGCTGGAATAATGATGTTCTGCTCCATCGAATGAGCTGAAACAACACACGAAGCAGTCCCATTCCAGGTCCGTGCCAATAGAGCACTCTTAATCTGCATTTAAATTAGGCTATACTAAGAGAGGAAATCCTTGAGACCTCTCAAAGTGGGTCCTCAGGGCTCCTCGCCTTCGTGCAGGGCTGTTTAAGAGCTTTTAGTCTTTCCCCTGTAGTATTTTTTCCTGCAGATGCAGGGTGTCCATTTGTGTGGGACACTTGCCAAGGCAGCAGAAGGACCGCAGTGTTTCTGCGCTTGCGTAAGAGGTGTTGCTCAACTGGCACTGGGCTGCTCCTTGAGCAGAGGAAGGAAATGGTGTCTCCCTCGAACACCGACTCATTTCCTGAAGGCTGCGTCAGCAATCAGTCTTCGGTTCCTCATGGTACATCACGGTGTGCTAGACAGTTTTCTCAGAAAAAAAACAACACTGGCACATAGTCTTAGACTGACTCTTTTTTTTGAATTCAGCGATAACTTCTTGAGAAGTGCCACAGTGATGGCACTTTTGAATGGAAACCAAGGGATGGGTGCTGGAGGTGCTTGGACAGAGTATCACGTTCGGACATGGATATGGCACACACTGTGTCTTTGGCTGTTGAACTACTTCAGAAGTTAGATCTGATTTGATCTGTTCTATCCCCTTTCTGACAGAGCTTGGTTTTGTAAATGGCTGGTTTTATCTCGACCTTTATCTTCACCATGCTACCAGTCAGTGCAAACTGGAGCACAGGAGCTAGTTGGCATGTGAAGGAGGCCATCGACAGATCATTGTGCAGATGCTTCATGCTTCTGCCTACAGAGGAGTGCACGACCATGCATGTTTAGTGAGGACAGATGCTAGAGAGCTGATCACTGCAAGTTTTGCTGGCTGATGTGTGCTGCCCTGTCCTGCCTGCACTAACAGGTCACAGATAACAGGGTTTTGAGAACATCTACTGGAGAGAATCAGCAGGCTCTGCTCCTGCCAGTCCCTTAATGTGGGGTGGGTTTTTGGGGGTTTGGGTTTTTTTTTTTTTTCCTTCCTCACTTGCAAAAAGCTTGTGCTGAGGAGCACTAGAGCTCTGGGACCAGCCAAGTAGTTTGCCAGAGATTGCCAAGGGAGCCCCAGTAGCAGAAAGGAGAATCATAGAATCATAGAATGGTTTGGGTTGTAAGGGACCTCAGAGATCATCTAGTTCCAACCCCCCTGCCATGGCCAGGGACACCCTCCACTACACCAGGTTGCTCAAAGCCCCATCCAACCTGGCCTTGAACACTGCCAGGGATGGGGCATCCACTTCTTCTCTGGGAAACCTGGTCCTGTGCCTCACCACTCTCAGAGTGAAGAATTTCTTCATTACATCTAACCTAAACCTACCCTCTCTTTAGTTTAAAGCCAAGAGAAGACAAGAAGGGTCCAGGAGAGGGTCCAGACACAAGGCAGCACCCATAGCTGGGCTGAGTGTAGAACAGAAGCTACACAGAGGGAACCAAGGGGGCTCTTCAGGGGCAGAGTGCCTCACCAGAAGCTCTGAGATCCATGGAAATGAGCACAAGTAACATCAAGATGTGTCAGTCAAATGTGTCTTCACGGGAAGAAGCTCACTTAGATGAAACCTGTCTTCTTCCTTCACAGTCCCTTTGCCGTTGCTTTCAGTAGCAAAGAGCTCTTATCCTCTCCAGCTTATGCATTCTGTGCATTAACCCTCCTTGTGCCCCTGTTTTAGTTACTTGCCATTCGTTTTTTTGTCAAAATGTTAAGAAGTATTAATCACCGACGCCGTTACTTCCAGTTTTCCTTGAAAGACCTGGGTAAAATGCACCTTCTCTGTGGCAAATCTGCTGTGACCTGCTGCAGCGTATCTGCCTGGTGGCGTTTTGGTCTAGACATGAAGGGGAAAGGAGAAGGAAAACTGCAGCTCCTTTGTGCGTGGGTAATGCCTATAGGGGAAGATCAAAAGCCCCCTGGTCTCGCTCTTCCATCCCAGTCGGGGTCCTTGCTGCGTTGTTGGTTTGCATGCCCCACCATAACGGCTCTGCCGCTTCGTCCCGTAAGGGCTGTGCCTCATCTGTTTGCCTCCTTTTCACAAGCTTGTTGACAGAAAACATTAATCATTCAAATATTAATAAAGAAATAATAATCCTGGCTGTTGCTAACTATCTCATTTCCTTTCTTTTTCTTTTTTCCTTTTTTTTTTTTTTTTTGTCCCTGCGCACATTTTCTTTAGCTTGAAATGGCGATTGAAAACCTACAAAAAAATGAAGGGATTACATCACACAAAAGCAGTTTGCTCAACAGCCATGTAAGTTACAACCAGAATTTACAACCTTTTTCCTGCTTTGGTAGGAGCATTATTTGTAGCCCTTTGGTGTGTTCAACAGCACGAGCCACTCAAAGCAGCCTGGGATTCAGCTGTGCTGCCCAAAGAAGCCCGTTCCTAAGGAACAAGAACCTGCAAAAAGTGCCACCATGTTAACGTTTGTTTACAAGCTGCTCTGGATTCTGTTAACTGCCTCAACCTCGTGGTTATTTATTTCATCTGCCTTGCAATGGAAATTGCTGGCAATTAGATAAACACATTTGAGGAAGTTTTTGCCTTTCGCTGAAGTTGAAAGATGGCTGGAAAATAGCTTGCAATTCTACAGCACTAATTTGGTGTGAATCGTGGCAGATATCCCTTAGGCAGTGCGGAGCAAAGCCGGCTCCTGGGAATGCCTTCACTGCCTCTGTGCCGCAGGGAGACGTTCCTGTTACAATGCTGTGCTAAACCCGTTTGCTAGCCCTCTCTCTTCTCACTATGCCAACAATTTTCCTGCTTTGTATGAAGTTCCCACTGTCCTACCGGCCCTTCTGCATCGTGGTTTATGGCTCCCTGCACTACTGCTTAACAGTGAGCACGTGCTTGTGTGAGATTTGAAGGGTCTAATCCCAGTCCTGTTGAAGTCATGGGACCTGCCTTGGCTTCACTGGGTTTTGTATTAGGCTGGAGCACGTTCTGCACTGATAAATCACAGTGCACAAAGCGGCGCTTCTTTATTCTAACAGATTTCATTTTGCGTTGTGTTTGGGGGCGGATCTGTTGTCATTCTTAGGTCCTGCAAAAAAAAAGCTTTGCCCTCTTCACCCTAGAGAAATAGGCTGAGAATCATAGAATCATGGAAAGGTTTGGGTTGGAAGGGACCTCAAAGACCATCCAGTTCCAACCCCCCTGCCATGGGCAGGGACACCTTCCACTACACCAGGTTGCCCAAAGTCTCATCTAACCTGGCCTGGAACACTGCCAGGGATGGGGCAGCCACAACTTCTCTGGGCAACCTGTGCCAGTGCCTCAGCACCCTCTGAGTGAAAAAGTTCTTCCTTATATCCAATCTAAATCAATTTAAAGCCATTGCCCCTTGTCCTGTCACTACATGCCCTTGTAAAAAGCCCCTCTCCAGCTTTCCTGTAGCCCCTTTAGGTACTGGGAGGCTGCAATAAGATCACCCCGGAGCCTTCTCTTTCTCCAGGCTGAACTGTGAAAGGAACATTCAATCTAACCGTCTGGTTCTCTTAAGCTGATGCCGAACTCCAACCCAGGACTCATGGATGAGCTCGATCCTTATTTCAGCTTCCAGAAATTGAAGGTTCCTGGTTGTAGTTGGGAAAATGCAAACCTGCAGAATCAGGCTGGTAGCTCCTGGTCTGAGCACGTCTGTGCATCCGTCCTGTCCCAGGCCGTGGCTGGGCTCACAGCCCCGTGCTGTGCCCCGGGCGCTGTGCAGATTTGTCTGAGGATAACACTGCTCTGCCGAATTTTTCTTGTTCGTCCCAGGGCAGAAAGGGACAGAGCAGATCAGAACGGGGTGAGTTGTGGTGTGGTATTGAAGGAGGTTTGAAAAGAAGCAGGAAAAGGGTGGAGGAAAGAAAATGAAGACAGAAAAGAGATTTCAGCTGACCGCAGGCTGCACAGGATGGCATTGGGGCCCAATCCAGCCTCTGATCAGATCTCCATCCTTGTCTTGCAGGGTAGAAGTAAAGAATTTAATGACTCTCTTCTCAGGTCACGGTTCATGGCTTGGCATAAGACTTAAATTCTCTTACAAATTCTAACGCAAACAAACTGCTTCCTGAGCATGTGTGTACACATCAGCTCTCTGCTCATCCCTGCTGAAGATATCGGTTCAGGCACAAGCAACGTGCTGCCCTGGGCAGCTCCAGGGCTGGGGTGGGTAATTCCCTCTGCCAAGGAAGCTTGTGGGGCCCTGTGAACCTCCAGTGTCCTTGCTCTGCCCTCCCGGAGCATGGAGCAATATCTGCGGCCGTGGGAACAAGGAGGAGGCGATGGTGCGACCAGTGCAGTGCAGCGCCTCGCAGAGCCAGAGCAGGCAATCTCTTCCCAGAACTGGAGGGAGGTCAGGGCCTTTGCCCGGGGAGGCTGCGCAGCCTCTGCCTGGGGAGATTCTCAGGACTCACCTGAACAAGCCATTCAACTGGGCTGAGGGACCTGATCCCCCTTGGAAGTGAGCCCTGATTTGAGTAGGAGGCTGGACTGGAATCATAGAATCATCATCAAATGGTTTGAGTGGGAAGGGACTTTTAAAGGTCATCTAGTCCAATCCCCCTGCAGTGAGCAGGGACATCTTCAACTAGATGAGGTTGCACAGAGCCCCGTCCAACCTGACCTTGAACATTTCCAGGGATGGGGCATCTCCCACCTGGAGACTGCCAGAGGCTGCTCCCAGCGCGGTGTATGGGGACAGCCCGATGCGGGGGCAGCGCTGAACCTCTCTGCACGGCTTCCCTGGCACGGGCTGTTACAAAGGTTTCTGCTGTCGGGTGTTTCAGTTCCCACCTCTTTGTGTTCAAAAAACAAAATGAAGACACAGACTGAGGATAACCTATCCCAAACGCTGGTGTGACTGACGCCATACTGTCGGGCTTTAGCACGAGAACCAGAAAATGAAGCATCAAGTGACTGATTTGTCAAGGTTGAAAGCAAAATACAAAAGCTGGACAAAAGAGGAAGTAGTGAGATAATGCTAATTGCACTGTTAGTTGTGGCCTAATTTATTTTAATCTTGAGGTTGCAGAGTTATTAATGAATAACCTTAAGTGTCTGTCCCTCATTTTAAAGGTCAAATTTTGCGAATCTGTAAATTCTTGGCATAATGGTTTGTTTTGTTGCCATCAGCAGATGTTTCACACCAGAAATCTTTGTGGTGTTTTTTTTTTTTATAAAAAAGGAAAACTAAAGGTATCTCAGTCAAGAGGGAATTCTTTACATAATGCTGTTTAAACAAAGTCAATGTGAAATGGAGCCACACTTGATAACTTAATTTAGCTTCAAAAACTGTCTGAGAGGTTATTTAAGTGCACTCGAAATATCAGATCTGGAAGCCTAAGCTAACGTTAATCCTTCAGTGACATATGAAGTTTCTAATGAAATCGTGTCAATCTGTTACTGCTACTGAAGAAGCTCTGCTCCCAGCGTACTCCAGAGTCGCTGGGTCAGAGAATTACTTCTTTGCCAATTAGGAGCTTGCAGATGATGCAAAGAAATTGGAGAAAAATGACTACAAGTTTTGTACACGAGTGCCTAACGCCAGGCACGTAAGGAGGTGGTCGATGCTATAACCTGCCTGAGGCCCTGCAGCTCCTAAATACCTGTAGTACTCATAGGAGTAGGGGAAAATGTGTTTTTCCTTCGCTGCCTGTAAAACAAAAAAAAACCCAAAAAACTCAAAATAAACCCCCCAAAAACCATTGCACTTCTTCCCTGTGGGAGAATGGTTCTTAGGCAGGTGCTGATGGAGTTTTTCCCCTCAGGAAAAGATCTTCCCCCCCAAATGGTGTTTAGGTGGAAATGCCTAAAATGAGACTGAGCAGAGAAGTAGGAAAACTGTTAAAGGGAATAGCTCTCCCTTGGCCGGAGGAGGAATGGGATGACCTAATGAAGGACGAATCTCCTGCTCGGTGGAGAAAGGCGGGCGATGCCGGAGCTTGCGCTAATGCACATGGATGGCTCAGGGCTAAACTGTGCAAAGGACCAGAGTGGTCAGGCACTTGTTCTAGAAAAGAGACTTTTCAAGAAAATATGTAGGTTTTGATGAAAGCTTAATTGCAAAAGATCAGTGGAGTTTAAGCAGGGAACTCCTGGTGCGAGGAGTTTCTCCCCATCACAGAGCTTGGGATGCTGGGCAAGCACGCGGGTGGTCCAGGGTCCGTCCTAGCTTGGAGCTGGCCTGAGCAGGGACTTAGGAACCTGCTCCTCTCAGTCTCAGAGAAAAACACCTTAAATATGAACCACAAATCTCTGTCTTCATTGGTTTCTTTTTCATGGAAGTGCCCATAAGAAAACCTCTTCAAACCTGGACCTTCAGAAAAAAAATGTTTTTTTCTTTTCTCAGGCTGTCCCATGTATCGCTTTTTCCATCCTTAAAGACCCATCCTTGAATCAAACAAGGACGATGTTTTTGCTGAAGATATTTTTTTTTTAAATCAAAATGAACAGTTAATAGAAGTAAAGTAGAAATGAAATTGATACATTCCCCTATATAACAAACAAAGCAGCATACGGCTGCGCGGTGATTTTATTGGAACCTGATTGCAGTATAAACAGAAATGAAACTGTAGAATGTCTTGTCGTTGCCACAAATGAGCAAAATTGAAAAAGTGAACAGAATAAGGGATACAAATGGAAGGAATCTTTAAGGTTCTCATTTTAAGTGCCCAGTCTGTCATTACTAATGCAGGAAGAAAAAAAATCACGTTTTGAAAATTATTTCTATTCTGACCAGTTTCTTTTTTAAGCTCTCGTGTGTGTTTCGTAATAGATTTCCAATTCAATAGTGGGAGTTCATATTGTGAAACTCTGTCATGTCTAAAGGAATATAAAAAGAGACTTGAAGAAAATGAAGGCTGGAAGATGGAGGGAATATTCTAGAAATATTGGATTAGACTAAAAATGTTCAGGATCAAACTTAAATGAGAGGGTTTTACCAATATCTGAATTTTCCATAGTAACATGCAACTTTTTTTTTTTTTAAGGCTTGGAATTAGAACAGGTTTAGAAAATAAATAGCTGATCCACATTCATGGGATAAATAAAATTAATGGTTAAATTAAAAAAAAAAGAACCTTTTTAATTATTAATCTTTTAAATACAGGGGATGGGCCAAAATTAGCACAGGTGTGGACTACTGCTCCTGCTGGTCCTGTATGTCAAAACCACCAGGGTCCACTTTTGTTAGAGACCACTCAATGGGTGGGGGAGGCTCAGGGCTACAGAAAGGCTTTTTGGGGCTCCAAGGGATGTCTCCCTGCAGATGAGAGCACAAAGGCACGTGGATCGTTAGCAAATGCCACCCCTTTGGGCTGTAGGGTTTGGAGGCCAGGAAGATCTTTGTCTGTGGAAGAACACATCAAAGAGTGTCTTAGGTGATGTGTAACTGGAGGAAGGTGGGAAGGTGACAAGCAGCTCTGTGAAAAGCAGGACAGAGGGGAAAAAGGCCAAGAGGTTTTACTTCTTCCAGCCGTGGCATCCCCTGGTCTGCTCCAAAGGCCGCCAAAACTGATGGATCCAGTCATTTGAACTTGTGGTTGCTTTGGATCAAACCCAAGTAATGAATGAAATAGTTTCAGCTGTACAGCTTTGGATTCAGCTCATTTTATGTAGCAGAAGTTTAAATTTGGATATGTGATGATAACCACAGAACATACGTTCCTAGGTGCTGGAGAGCCTTTATGTGGGAGCCAAGTTGGATGTGAAATACATAAATTGAAAATAACTCAATGGAGTGAAGGGTCAGAGATGTCATTGCACATTTCAGGTTCTACTTTCACAGAGTTCTTGGGACCCCCAAGTTTCACCAAGAAAAAAATGATAGAAAAGAGGCAAATACTGGAGTACAAGTGGAGAGGACTTAAGCACAGGCCAACGTGTGCATCCGTGTGCACCGTTACACGGTTAAATCCCACTGACTTCTAGATTAAGTTTGTGCTTAATTACAACATGTGGTTGAACTGTTTGTGGTAGGGACATGATGTGGCCAATATTTTGGCATTCGTAACCGGAGTCTGTTTTGCCACTGATGTGGTGCGAATTTGGCTGCTTTTGGTGGAGCTGTGCCTCCTGCACGTGCAGGGATGGAGGTCTGGATGGAGAGGGAAGCCTTGAAAATGTTAATCTTGAATGTCTCTAACAACAATGGAAGTGCTCTTACCAAAGCTATTGATTTTAGACCATTTGTAGGTCTAGTTCCTTCAAAAATTCATTTAATATAGCACTTATTTTATTGATGCTGAAGTCATTTAGCCAATTAAAGGAGATTGGGGTTTTTGTCTTCTTGTCTTTTAATTCCTGTGCTGACATTGTGTGCTGGGCCTGCCCTTTCAGACTGGCTGGGTATAAATAATTTGTATTAATTGCAAACTTTGATCAACAGAAATGTCAGAAGCAGTTCAGACAAGTACATTTTGAAAAATAGATTTTTAACGTTGCTTTGGTAACTGTTAATTTTATTGTTGAAGGAACAGTTGCAGACATGCCAATCTTCAAATTAATAAAGACTTTGCAGCATATTTGGTTCCCCTAAAATTCATTCCTCCTAGGCAGTAACTTGACATCTTTATTCTTGGAAAACATGGGTTCTTACAGCTTTATTTTGGCTCTGCAGGAACTGATCCGTATCCAAGGTGGACACTGAGATAGCAGGCGGAATATGTTTTGATGCTTTTGCAAAATCTGACAGCATTTTTTTTTTTGGTTATTAGCTTTGAGCTGAGGGTCCTTTTACTTTTATAAAATTGCAACCGGCATAAGTTATATAAATTAACTTACATAAATTAACTACCCAGCATCAAGTTCTCGTGAACTCTTAGTGTCAGAAGGGCTCTCCTGACATTTAAGCGTTGGCACTGTTTGACGCAGCCCGTTCCAGCCCTCTTTAGACTTTCATGTGTTCTTTATTTATTTGTGTTTTCCATACATGAAGCTCCAGTGGTTGTTGGACAACTACGAGACGGCGGAAGGCGTCAGCCTTCCCAGGAGCTCTCTCTACAACCATTACCTGCGGCACTGCCAGGAGCACAAGCTGGATCCAGTGAACGCTGCTTCCTTTGGAAAACTGATCCGTTCGGTGTTCATGGGGCTGAGGACTCGCCGCCTGGGAACCAGGTTGGTGTTAATCTCTATTTCAGTTAAAAAAATCCCTCCTACAACTTCTCTCACGCATGCTGAGAACCTACCGAGCATCCTTTCTCAGGCACTGGTCTTTCTTCTGAAATCTGCAGAAAAAACCAACAGTGATCCTGTGGCAAAAGGAAGTCGCTGTTCTGAGGCACAGAAGTAATTTCCGTGTGCTGGGAGGCAGAGCTGCGTTCTCACCGTGAGCCGGCGGTGCGAGCAGCTTGGCAATACGTTGATTTCAGACACGCTCCAGGTCTCTGGTGACAGTGCCTTGTCCAGCCACGCAGTGCAATTTGATCTAAGTTCATTTCCTAAGGAGTCTAAGAATATTTTATTTGAACCTCGGCTTCTTCTTCCATTACTATCTCAAAAAGGTGAAGGAACTTGTCTTCACGATTGCTGCCATCAGCTGAACAGCCCAAAATTCTAGGGCAGTGAAATGGTTTTTCCCTTTGGGTCCAGTAAAGTTCCTCCATCACGGATGAGAACAGAACCTGTGCCTACATCTTTGATGAAGACAAGCTGTACAGATGTAAATGGCTTCGTTCTTAAATTCCCAAAGCAGCAGGCTGAATCTTGTGACAGAATTTTTCCTTTTAAAACATCAAAGATCCATATGATGCTACAACAGAAGTGTAACATGAGAAAATATACTTGCTGTAATTACATGTGTGTCCTTCAAGGGAGCATCCAAAGTATCTGCACAGCTTGCACAGCTGAGTTTACATTTTGCCCTAGCTTCTAATTTCAAAAAAAAAGTAGCTAACACACTAGAGAAACACTGATTGCTCTGATTGTGTAAGATTTTAAAATAAAATTCAAGCTTAGATATATGGGCTTCTAAACAACAAAACCAGATGTGTGCAGGGCATTCCACAGCTGGAATGTGGAGGCAACAGTCATGGGAAGAGCAGGGGAGAGTTTGGATTTTTGTAGATTGGTTCAAGTGCAAGAGCTCTGACATAATTTCTTTAGAGGAGAGAAATTCTTTAATCCTACCAAGGATTAAAATAAAAACAAACAAGCGAAAAACCCACTTAAAATTACAAACGTGCAGACTGAGAAGGACACAGAAAACCTCAATAAATATGGAACTAGCTGTGCACCATCATTTTCTTATTCATTCATTTAGGCTAGAAATGCAGCTGTTATTTAATTTGCAGGCACTTAAAATGGTGTAAGACGTGGCTGAAGCGTAGTTCATGTCTGAGCACGTGGGGCGTGTAAAGCGCTTCGGTACAGGGACAAAGGCTGAACCACTCAACCGTCCTCTAGAAAAGAGAAAATGCCCCCAACAAGGAAGAAAGAGTTAATTCTTTGACAAATATTCCTCTCTTAAATTTCTCTATGTAATTTTCCAATGGGAAGCATCATTGGATTTAAGGTGCCTTCAGACCCTGCCGTAGTGACACAGCAAATTAATTGTAAGCATCCCCAGTGAAGGCCCTGGAAACCTGGCTGCAGCTCTTGTGGCTCGGTCTCCTCTCCCACTGAGGACTCAGCTCAGCCGTTGTTAGTGACAAACTGGCTAAAGCCAAGTTGGACATGCCGTCGTCATGTATCCATGGCTGCATAATTGTCCTTCTCGCTCCCAAAAGCAGGCGCTTGGGGACTGAAAAATTCCAGTTTGGTGGAAAAACTTTAACTGACACATCTTTCTGATGTGATGGAAAGATATTCTCCTAAGGACCACCACAGCAGCTTTACCGACCAGCAAAAAGAAGGACAGTCTCTTTTGCTTGCAACCAACTTTCATTTTTTACAAAACTACAAAAACGAGGGACTCCAAGAGCAAAGCCACATCAAAGCCTGTCGCCGTTGCTGTGAAAATGCTGGCAACAGAACGACGTTTTTCTTATCATAGTTGACTGTTCAGTCAGGCTTGTTTCATCCAAGTCTAGATAAAGATGGAAGTTTGTTTTTATGGAAAGAACAAATCCTTAAACCCTAATCAAATAGCACAGTGTCCCCTGAGGTCTTTCTGTCATTCTGTTTAATAACACTTTGTGTCGTAACACTTGTCTCTTCTCCAGTTACCATGGGTTACTTGGAACAAACCTCGCCGGGTTTTAAATGTGGATGTCACTGAACTTTGTGACATGAAGTTTTAAATTTTATAGGGGATGATGGCGTTCATTAGTTCATTAGTTCATTAGTTGATTAGTTCAGCCATGCAAGCAGTGCTTGGCAGCAAGCTGATGTGTGCTGTAAGAAGGAGCTCGCAGTGTCAAAACAGGCCTAAGAGCAAGTTGCAGGGCTCCGATGTCCCTTCCATTGGCTAATTTACACTCAGCCATTTCAACACTGATGCTTCCAGGGGAAACTCCAAATACCATTATTATGGGATCCGTCTAAAACCAGAGTCTCCGCTGAACCGCTTGCAGGAGGACACACAGTACATGGCCATGAGGCAGCAGCCCATCCACCAGAAGCAAAGGTAGGTGCTCCCAGCTCTTGGAGCTCGCTGGCGGGGCAGGGGTCCTTTCCCAAAGAAAGCTGCAGACCCCATCTTGGGACTTGGCTTGACTTGGGAGCAAAGGGAGTGTGTTGGGACAGTTCTAACACAAGTGTCATTGAAGTGCCAGAGCTGAGCTGTGGAAGAGGGGGCTGCAAGTCATTGGCTGCTCTGAGTAGTGGAAGGGTCCAAAACCAATTCTGGTAGATGCCCCATCCCTGGAAACATTCAAGGTCAGGTTGGATAGGGCTCTGAGCACCCTGGTCTAGTTGAAGATGTCCCTGCTCGTTGCTAGGCATTGAACTAGATGACCTTTAAAGGTCCCTCCCAACTCAAACCATTCTATGATTGTATGAAACGGCATCGATGTGCCAATCCTGTTTGCCAGCAGCTTGGTTCAGCCGCTGCTACAGAGAATGCCACAGTGTGTGCCACCTCTCACTGCCTCCCTCTGACCAAACCGTTTTAGGACCTCGGCTGTGGAGTTCCTTGTGCCAAGTCAGTGTAGAGGACTTGGAGGCTTGTGTTGTGCTTGAGTGGGTTTTGATTTTTGTTGGGGTATTTTTTTTGTGCAGCAGTGCAAATTAAATAGCGCTGTGATTAGTCTTGTGTCTGAGTCATTTTGGATATAAAAAACAATGTGCAAAGGAATTTGGAATTGTCTCCTGGAAGCACGGACACTTCTGGTTCTTGCTGGAGTCAAGAAAGAGCAGAAGAATTTATTTCTTCAGCTCCCAAACAGAAAGTAAGTGCAAAAGTTGGCTCCCGAGACTGAGAGTCTGCACTCTGGCACCCACTCCAGCTCTACTTCTCATTTTGTGTTTTTTTTTGGTGTCACCTTGGCCAAACATCTTAACCCCTTTAATTCTGTCTTGAGGAGTGCTTTTGAAAAGGAGATTCTCATATTCCCCCTCCAGTTAAGTAGGTGATATAAAAGATCATCCCTCAAAATGCTGGCCTTGAATGTAACCTCACGTATTACATGATGAACTCGAAAGTCTGCATGACTGTGTTGTAAATAACATCTACGGGTTTGCTCGTGCCTGTGTAAATCCCAAGCCACACTCTAAATTTAGGTATAGACCAGCACAGAAGATGGATGGCATGGCAGAGAGCGGGTCCAATAGTAACCTGCACGCTACACCGGAGCAATCTGTTGCTGCTCAAAGTCAACATCATCAGCAATTCATAGGTGAGGAGACTGCTTTCATGTGTCTGATATCTCACTTCCAGGCTTGTAGCTTGAAGGAGAAGGAAGTGCCTTGTCCAGCAAGCCCCTGCTGTTCTTCATTTGTTTGTTTTTCTAATAAACCTGCAGTATTGTATATTTTATATACACACACATACTATATATATATTGTGTATACATAATATACATAGTGTGCATATATATAGAATATAGGTTGCCCAGAGAGGTGGTGGATGCTCCATCCCTGGAGACATTCAAGGCCAGGTTGGATGAGGCCCTGAGCAACCTGATCTAGTTGGAGATATCCCTGTTCCTTGCAGGGGGGTTGGACTAGATGACCTTTGAAGGTCCCTTCCAGCCCTAACCATTCTATGATTCTATGATTCTAATATATAGTTGAATAAGGTCTTGTAATGCATATATCAAATATCATATATATTTATATACACTATATAAACAGTGTGCATATATATAGAATATATATTCTAATAAGCTCTCGTAATGTCGCACTCACAAAGTTTATTTGCTGACTCCCGTGCCCACAGGAAGCCTTTTCCCTTGTGCCATCAGGTCTGTTGATTCCCTCTTGGCACGTTTTTAATCCAGGTGGTTTTATCCAAATTGAATGGAGGGAGTGGAGGTCCGGAAGAGCCTTGCTAAGACAGGCAGCGGAAGGAGAAGAGCAGTTTTCTTCGTTGCAAAGGCTGCCATACGTATCCGGCTGCAGACGGTCCGTACGGACCTTCTCCTTGTGAGACAAGCTCTCTGGCTTTGCTGGTCTTGGATCTATGTGTCTCCATCATTCAAGCAGAGATACCAAATCCCAGCCAGCTCTGAGCCTTCTCTAAAATAAAATTGCTCCTGATATATCTGCTGCCCAATTATATTTCCATTGTATTCTTAAAATACCAGAGAGACATTTTTCAGGGTTCAGAGAAAATCTGATGGGAAGCGCAGTAGATGAGGACAATATATTCCTGTTTCTTTTAATACAGAGAGAAAGAAAACATTTTCCTTTCCACGCTGAATAAATGGTCTGTGGTTGTTCACTTTTTGTCCAGTGTAACACCATGAAGTGGGGAAATACTAGATTCTAGTCTCATTTCTCCTGTTTCATCCCCAGTTGACACAGGAAGGATAGCCAGCAGTGACGGCAGCACCTCGTGCTCCCATACAACGGCGTGCTCCTAATTCTCACCATCTTTCTCAATCTTTTTTTTTTTTTTCCCCCTAGATGTAACCCACATCTTTCCTGAGTTCCCAGCCCCTGATCTAGGTAACGTCCTCTTACAAGAAGGGGTCACCATGAATGATGTGAAAACGCTGCAGCTCCTTTACAGGCGACACTGCGAGGTGATTATTTTGAATATTTGAAATTGATTTATTAATTGATGTGGGACATAATTCAGGTGCTAGAATACAATAGGAAATGATTTGCTAGGAATTACAACTCAAATACTGCACTATATGTTATTTATTCATTGTGTGACCTGTTTCATGTTATGTCGATTATTAAAACAACGCCTTTTCTGTTATTTTTCTTGTAAGTTATTTAATCTAAATGGCAGGACATGAAATTTATGCTTACACTGTGTGACGAGACGCTAGCAGAGCAGCTAATGAGTTGTGTTCTTTGTTGTTAGGCAACTTTGGATGTTGTAATGAATCTTCAGTTTCATTATATTGAGAAACTGTGGCAATCCTTCTGGAGTCCTAAAACACCCTCTAGTGATGGCTCTACTGCCCTGCCGTCCAGGTACATCGCTGTGCTTTCGTTATTTCGGAACGCTCCATTTTTTGGTGGTTATTTTATCTTATCTTTTAAAAATGCATAAAGCATTTTCAGCTTCATTAGGCGTTTTGAGTGCTTTGTAGGACTTGGAAGTATTTAATTCCCTGCAGAATCGTTACAAAGAGTGTCAGAAGTGTTTAATATTGCAATGACCACACAAAGTTCAGACCTCAGAGGAAGGCATCTGCTCTGATGATGTACATCTACGTGCCTTAGGCCTCCTGTAACAAGTGCTAATCCAAAAGGCAGAGAGTGTTTGGATGGATGAGAACGGGATGCTGCTTTCGTAAATGGTCAGCAGACAGTAGCCATTCCGTGTCATTAGGTATCTGCCTTAAGTGACATCTCAGACTTTGAGGTTTTAGAAGCATCCAGACTGACTCACATCTTTGGGTGGCTGTCCAGATCTTTGAGTGCCTTCTGTTTTGAGTCAGCTCATGGCAAACGAAGCTACTCTCATCTTTGTACTCCTGCCTGGGTCGTTGTTACTGCCTTTTCCTCATCCTTTATGGGTTGGTAGTCTGCTGCCAAGAGACAGGAGAATGGAAATAAGTGAAAATAGAGAAAATTGAAAAGGTGAAGGTTCCTTCTTAAAATTTATATTAAAAGTCTGTATTGTCCACTTCTACTGATAATATAACTACTTCCAATATGGATGTTTTATATTCAGAAGAAAAATGATAAAAGTTTGAGTAATAAGCAAATACCCCATAATAAGCTGTAGAATATGGCCCTGTTCTCCTCAGTAGATATTACCCAATGGATATATTCCCACAAAGAATCACTGTAGTTGTGTTTGATTATTCCAAAATCTCTTTTGCTTAAAGGTATGGCTCCATAGTATCTTGCAACACCATGGAAAGAGCTGTGCTGGGTACAAATGGGCTCCCTTGGATGCTGGAGGCAGCGTTTCTGCAGGGCTCTGTCTGAACTAGTGTATCTTGCTAAGGCTGTGTGCTCTAGTACTTCTCCATACCACTGCTAATAATCAAGATAGGTAAATAAAGCACTCCTTCCCCCTGCTTTATATATAGAGAAACATAAAACCAAAATATCATGAAAGTGGCAAACTGTTTGAAAGCATGATAAAATGCAGAATACAGTTCCACTTAGCAGAAAGTTTAGGTACTTGATGGCCAGTTTCTCCATGTGAGTGTACTAGGAATATGCCTGTGGAGTTCATTTACTAAAACTGCTCAGGCAGAGGCTATAAGTACCTCTTCATAGTATGTCCAAGTGTGGCTTTAATGGTTTTGATGTAACGCATGGGGAAAGTCGTTTGCAAATTCCCAGTTCCCAGCGTAATGTCTTGGTAGCTCTGCTTTGAGGCTCTGGCAGTGCATTAAGGCTTCGTTTTTCTCTGCTTGCTGTTTAACCAAATATCTTATGCCTTAATCATGCAGAAAAAGTTTCCACACATCTGTAAAGTGAAAATAATGCTTCATTAATGAAAATCGAGCTTCATTGACCTCATTCAGTTAGAGACAACATGCTCTGTTCTCATCAGAACACCAGATCTTTTTCCTTCTGCAAACATTCAGCATTTGAAGGTGCAATACACCTCAGAACCATGTGTAGGATCTGTCAGTACTGGCTACTCTGCTCAGTAAACACTGGTTGCAAACATTTTGTCCCCACTGCTACAGCTGAGGGGTTTAGAGCAGAGGAGAGAGGTGTGCAGGTTTTGGGAATGCCCGGGTCTGTAAGGAGGAGCCAGCTGCGCCTTTGCGGGCTGAATCGACTGTGCTGAAGCCCAGTTGCCAGGCACACCTGAACACGAGCGTGTGGAAGGCAACCGAGGCTGAAGAGGGAAGAAGCGAAGGCCAAGCACGGGGAGATGCAGACTGGAGGGAAAATCGTGGTCAGAGCTCTGACCCGCGGGCGGAGAGGGGCTGGCAGAGTCGGACAAACGATCAGACACTTCCTTTTGAAAGAAACTGGAATTGCTTTTTTCTGCTCAAAACTGGAGTTAGGAATTGAGAGGAAGAGTGAATGCATCGAACGCAAACCTCTTGCTAACGCTGCCTCCCTCCTCCTCCTCCCCCCGCAGTGAAGAAGAACACGAAGGGACCCTCCCGAAAGATAAGCTGATCACTCTGTGCAAATACGAACCCATCCTCAAGTGGATGAGGAGCTGTGACCACATCTTGTACCAGGCTCTGGTGGAGATTCTCATCCCAGACGTGCTCAGACCGGTGCCCAGTGAGTATCCTGCGTCACAGTCAGGACATGAGAGGTTCCGACTCCTGCTCAGCTCTTGCTCCTCGCTGAGCTGAGTCACGGGATGTTGTGTCTGGCAAACAGCGATCCGTGACTCACACTGTCTGGCTACCACTTGCCACAGAGATTCCCATTGTAAAAGATGATTTAGAGGTTTTTGTTTTGAATACAAGCTAAAACAT
This sequence comes from Tauraco erythrolophus, assembly GCF_009769465.1. Taxonomy (NCBI): domain Eukaryota; kingdom Metazoa; phylum Chordata; class Aves; order Musophagiformes; family Musophagidae; genus Tauraco; species Tauraco erythrolophus. The sequence goes on along the minus strand of NC_141492.1, from coordinate 621,506 downwards.
TATGGCAACAGCAATATTCCTCCTGCAGCATTACTCTGTGTCGACAGTATTTTGTGGCCCCTGAAAATTCCCATGCTTTTAAAAATTGGATTTATTGCGTATCACATCTCCTGAGTTTGGCCAGGAGTCAAGGTAAAAGCATAGGCTTAATGCACGAGTAAGCATGGCTGATCCTTGTGAGAGATTTCCCTGGAGGTCATTATCTTTGTTGACATAGGACCATCCTGTCTCCTACTGCACCTCCTGGAAATTTGGAGTCAACTTTCATTTGGGAGATTAGTGATGGGATGTCGAGGGTTTTCTCTCTGACTCAGCTCCTCGATGAAGTGTGTGTGTCAGTCTCCCCAAGGCCTCAACTCAGCCCTAGGCTGGGTTGAGCAGTACTGGAAAGCCACGTCCCTCTGAGCTGCTGTTGTCAGTCTGCCTGCTGGGGCACATGTGTGTCTTTAAAGAGCATGTTTCAACATTTGGAAAATGCTCAGAAGGACCACAAATAAGAAAAGGATAAGAAAGAATAAGAAAAAAAGAGTAAGAATAAGGATAGGAATAAGGATAAGAATAAGGATAAGAATAAGAATAAGAATAAGAATAAGAATAAGAATAAGAATAAGAATAAGAATAAGAATAAGAAAAGTTTGAGTAACAACATTAGAGAATAAGAATAAGAATAAGAATAAGAAAAATGTCAGTGCATCTCAGGACCCAGCTGATTTCCTTGATGCTAAATCGAGATCACAGCTAACCAGATCACAGGCTGTGCTTTCCACAGCGCTCCTAAGCCAGAAAGTGATGCCCAAAGATGACACGGAACGGCCTTTCTAACTCTGCAGGCTTCTTTGCAGGCACACTCACACAGGCGATTCGTAATTTCGCCAAGAGTTTGGAAGGGTGGCTGATGAACGCCATGAGTGAATTTCCCCCCCAGATTGTCCAGACCAAGGTAAGCAGAGGGAGCACGGAGCAGGCCAGGGGTATGAGCTGAGTGACTCTGTGTGCATGTTGCATTTTTCCACAGCGATTTGAAATCGCTGCGGGGGTTTGGCCACGTGTACTCCGGACTAGCACGGTGTCATGAATAATTATGAACCAAAATCAGCAAGGAGTGGGAGGACAGGTAGAACAATTCCTTTGTAGCAGAAGCTGATGATTCTCTGTCCATTGAGCCATTCGCATGTCCTGAGATTGCACATAAAGCTTTCTGGAAGATCTCTGCACTGGGATGAAGCTGTCCTACTGGGAAGTACAGAACACCACATGGACTGAATGGCATTGCAGATATTGAACCTAAGGCTCAATAAAGATAAGGATAAGAAAATAAGAATAAGAATAATAGTAAGAATAAGAATATTCCCTGTCCTAAAGCCATGGATTCTTGCAGCCTGTCCTCACCTTGCTGGTCTCTGCTGGTCTCTGCTGGAGGCAGAGTGTGAAAACCTGCTGGTTTAAAGAAATGCAGAGGCTGGTTTGCAAGATGCAACAGACTTCGGACGGCAGCGTGGGTGGGACCGTGCGGGTTGTCCCAGCTGATGTGTGCTGTGTGCTTGAGCTCAGCATGGAGAAGACTTTGCCTTTGAGCCCCGCGGCCTGCTGCTCGCGGCGCCCTGCGTGCTGTGTTGCAGGTCGGGGTGGTGAGCGCCTTCGCGCAGACACTGCGGAGATACACGTCCCTGAACCACCTGGCTCAGGCCGCCCGCGCGGTGCTGCAGAACACTTCCCAGATAAACCAGATGCTCAGTGATCTCAATCGAGTCGACTTCGCCAATGTGCAGGTAACTTATGGTGCCTTTCCTGGGTCATGTTGACTAGAACTGGGACTCTCTAGTGCTGGTAACCAGCATCTTATTTCCAATGCTAAAAAGCAATTAAATAAACAATTTAATGGTTTTGGTGTTACTTTTCCAGGTAAGTCTGTCACCTCACTGTGAATAGTGGAGAAGATACAAGGAGCTTCTTTAAGAAGTAGTGCTACCAACAATAATATAGTTCTAATAATAATATTGTGCTGTGGTCTGGACAGATCAGAGGAGACATGATTCAGAGCTGAGTTGGACTCCTTGTCTATTTGAAATGGAGTTGAATTCCTGGGTTGGGATGTACCAACCACGCATGAGTAACCATCAGCCCTTCTTCCTGAGCAGGAGCAAGCCTCGTGGGTGTGCCAGTGCGAGGAAGGCATGGTGCAGAAGCTGGAGCAGGATTTCAAGCTCACTCTACAGCAGCAGAGTTCTTTGGACCAGTGGGCTAGTTGGCTGGATAATGTTGTCACTCAAGTCCTGAAGCATCACGAGGGCAGTCCCAGCTTCCCCAAGGCAGCCAGGCAGTTCCTGTTGAAATGGTCTTTCTATAGGTACATTTTGTTTCTCATTTTGGAGATATTTCTGCATCATGCTTAGGGCATGTAAATAGCTCCCTGAGAAGGCAAGGCCAAGTTCTTTACTCCCATGGAACTCTGGTTAACTGTTGCTCTGCCCTGGTACAGAAGGGAGTGTTGTTTCTCCTGTATCCTTTCAGGATGGGATAGGATGCTCCATCAACTAATTTTTTTAAGTGCTTAGATACTCTTGGGTTAGAGGTAGAAACAGAGCACTGTGTCCCACAGTACCTTCGGGGTCAAGAATTCACATCAGCCATGACGTGAGTGTAAAACACAACGCAAATATTTTGTCTCCCGGCTGTTTTCCAGCTCCATGGTGATCCGTGACCTCACCTTGCGCAGTGCTGCCAGCTTTGGTTCCTTCCACCTGATTCGCCTGCTCTACGATGAATACATGTTTTATCTGGTAGAGCATCGTGTTGCCCAGGCAACAGGGGAGACGCCGATTGCCGTAATGGGAGAGGTGAGAACTGTTTATTCCCTAGAAACAAACCCCAGCTAAGCAGCGCCTGAAGAGACACGGTTGGTTCACAAACTGCGCTGTGTCCTGAACGTGTTTTTATAACTATCTTTGCTGAAGGATTTACTGAGTTGTTCTGAGGGCCTGGCACAAGGATCCAGCTCCTTGAGCATCTTTCATCCTGGTTTGCTAATACCTGAGCTGGTGGGTTTTGGGGCAGCTGAGCATCAGCTGTGCTTTGGAGGCCTGGAGGAGGGAGGAAAAGGATCTCCCCACTTCTCTCCATAACCTGTGGGTACCAGCCCTGACTTTGGGATTCCCAACAGAGCAAAGCCCCATCAAACACAAGTTATTTTCTGTGTAACTTTCAGTGGTATCGTTCACTGAACTTCTTCAGGCCCCTGCAAGCTCCCGTTACACACGCAGTCAGCCACTCTCTCCGATTTTGACTGGAAGAAGAGAAATGAAGGGTTGTTTGTGTTGTGTCTGAGTGGTTAGGGCTGTTTTTAACAAATCAGACAGTAAATCTGGTGCCTGCCTTGCAGGCAGGTGCTCTCCTGCCTAGCTGAAGCCACTTCCAATTTTTCACTCTGAAATGCCCAGATTTAAAAGCCCCTGATCAACCTGTGACAGCAATATAGAAACTACTGCTAGATTAAAACTGATCTCATTTGCTCCTTGAAGCTCATGCTGGTTTTTCCCTTCCGTGAAGCTCATGTAGGGGAGCCAGACAAACCAGTCAGCTGTTCCCTTTCCTTCCTCAAACTCTTGCAATAATTCTCTTCTCCAGAAGGAGGCTGATTCTTCCCAGCCAAAGAGGATGAATCGCGTCCATCCGTTTCCATTGCTTTATAACTCCTGCTCCTCTCGGTTCCTCTGCTGCCCAACTTTGCATGACTTGTCAGCATTATCGTTACAGCAGTTTAGTGTTTCAGACCTAAACTGCTGTAATCTGGAGATAACACATCTCCAGAACCCAAGATGCGCCCAGATCTCTGGTTACACTTGGCTCTTGGAAGCCAAAGCACTTTCCTGACGTGAATGCAAAGGCTTTGCAGAGAGTTGCAGAGAGGTGGAGTGATGGTGGAGTCCCAGGAGAAGTGAATAGCCGGCCTGTCCGAGCAGCTGCCCAACAGATGCAGAGGGCTGGAGAAAAGGCACCATCCTTTGGTCTGTGGCAGCACTTGGTCGTAACTTTGGAGATGGAAAAATTTCTCCCTTCGTTCCAGAGGTTGATCCTGCCCTAGATTGTTGTGTGGTGTTTGCCTAGGGGGTTAAATGCCAGCAGCAGGCTTTTCTGCAAAACACGTGGTTGGTTTTGCTTTCTGCTCTCCTCCACTGGCACTGCTGATGTTTCTGGTTCCTCCTGAGCGCTTAAGCTGCTTGTTAGAATTGCTTGGAAATAGATGCCAACTTACGGGTCTGATGCCTCCGATCTCCATAAGCTTCACTTACCTTGTAACTCCTTTTTCTTTCAGTTTGGTGACCTCACATCCCTGTCCCCAACACTGCTGGACAAAGGTACCTCCTTTCCTTCAAGGGAAGTCCTGCTGGGTCAGGGTTGAGTCGCTGTGGGAGGGGGAACCTCGTGCTGGCTCTTCTATCCTGCTCTGTTGGGAAGAAGGACCTCTTCTCCTCTGGTCCCCACTCTGATACTGAGACCTGTCCTTTGCAGATGACATTAGTGACCTGGGCAGCGACATGGACACGGACTCCCAGAGCTTGGGGGAGCCGCTGGTGAAACGGGAACGCAGCGACCCTGGCCACTCGCTGCAGGAGATCTGAAATGGAGACTCGGCTTTTCTCCAGCTGGACGAAGACATCCGGAGCCAGGTTTGACGGTGGCAAGCCTGAGTCTCCCCGTATCTGCGTTATTAGTGCCTCTTAGTTTCTCGTTATGTTTACTTGTGTTTGAGGATGGGCTCCGGGGGTGAGCCCGGGCGGTGGGACGGGGCTGGTTTGGCCGCCTGCTTTCCTCCAGCATGACTGCTGACTGGACGGCGAAGGTCCAAAGTCTACTACCGAGTGATGGAAGCCCCTCCGTGGCCAGCAGCGGATCAGATGTGCGTGGCTAGGAGAGGCTGTCCTCTCCAGCCTGAGCGAGGTGGGCAAACAAGGCTTTCTCTTTCAGGAAAGGTGGTTTGGGTTTCTTCCCCACTTCTCAGACTTCACTGTGATACAAACTTGAACCAATCAGTGCCCAAGAAGAAGGAAAAATACCTGAACCTTCTCCTCCAGCCTTTCAAGATAAGCTGTCCTGGCTCTGAGTTTGCCAAATCATTCGTGCCAGGGAGCACAGGACAGCATGTCTCTCTGGTATCTGCCTGGGGAGAAGGCTTCAGGCTGCACATCCATCCGGTCCCGGTGGAGTGGTGCGCACGCGTGCTGTGGGACTGACACGTACCTGCTCTGGGACGGACACGTGCTCGCTCTGGGACTACGGGACATGGTTCCCACCTGCTCCCGTGTCTCCTCAGCTGGGTGTTTCATTGCTGATCCACGAATGCTCCTGGGACACTGTCAGACCAACTCAAGATACCAAAGGACTCTGAGGAAGCGGCAGCCAGTCGCAAAGCCTGTTTGTTGCCCTCTGTGCTCTGATGCCCATGGGCAATCCCATTGCCCGGGCAATCCCCATCCTCGCCAGGGTACCCAGGCAGTGAAGAACTGGTCCTGTATCCTGGGTTTTGTAAAATTCTCACTTGATGTCCTGTTAAAATGTTGAAGGTAGGGTGCAGCTGCCCATGGGGCTGAATCAGGAGCATGGGTGAGGGTGTGCGACTGCAGTGCCTTAGGGCGGGCCGGCGTGCCCGCTTCCCCCCCGGCTCTGGGTGAGCCGGCTCAGCTCAGACTCTGATAACAGCCCGTCCCATGTGGCAGCGAGGGGCTCTCATGGAGCCCAGGTCTGCCCAACACCATGGTGGTGTTTCCCCTTGCTGTATCGCTTTGCCTTCTCCTGCGTGGTGGTGGTGGTGGCAGTGGTGGTGGTGGTAGTGGTGGTGGTGGCGGTGGTGGCGGTGGCAGCTCCCCTGGGGCTGAGCTGGGGGATCTTCTGCCCCTTTGGGGTTTTATTCTCCCTTTCCATGTCCTGTGGGGTCTGGGCTGACGTGGACTACAGGGCAGAGGAGGGGGGTGGAACCTGTCATCAAGCCAAACTGCAAAAACAAAGCCCGGGGGCAAATGTTTCTGTGAATAAAGGCTGTGTCATATATAGCTTTTATTATTATTATTTCTAATGATACAGTATTTGATGTGAGCTTTTCCAGGGGCATCGTGTACATTTGCATCAGAGTATATTCTATCCAAATATATTATTTACTCATTCCGAGTGGTACTAAGGTAGCTGTGACACTTTTAAAAATATTGCTAATGGAAAGTAAAAAGAAAGTGTGTATAGTGGCACATCTTTCCCTTTTACTGTCCCGTGCTGTTGTCTGTCAGGGTGATGTTTGTCTGTAAATGTCTCATATCAAAGTAGCAGGAGACGAGTGAAAAAGCTGGATTTATTTGTAAGTAACGACAACGACCACTCCCTGGGTCAGAGTCTGCACTTCAGATCCTACCGATGAGATAAGATGGTCTAAAAAAAAACCAGCTGAGCAACCAAGGCTTAAACTCCCCTGCTCCCACTGGTATTAACTTCAGCTGGTGCGTTGGCTCTTCTTTGCAGCCGCTACTGACCCAGCCAGCCACCTTCTGCTTACCACGGACGTGCAAACGAGATGCTCTGGAGCTGTGCAGCACTGTGCAAGGAGTCTGGATAACCACCTAAACCCGATATGCACAAAATTCCCAGCTAAACCTGAATAGCAATAAACATATATCAAATGCTCAGGCCTGTACAGTAGTTGTCGTGGTCCCATTTCTTCTTTAATCCCTGAAAGAGGATGTCAGGCAGCTGCTGCTGCTTCGCAGCGTCGGGGGGAGATGCAGGATCTGCCCAGTCCCGTCTAATTAAAGCAGTTTTGTCCGGGGATCCGGTGTCTGCAGGGAGGCAGATTCACAAACCCGTGGCCTGTCTGTGGGGGTGATGTGCCCACGACACCAGAGCTCACGGCGGGGAGAAGAGGCTGGAGGATCAGGCTGCTGCTGAGCACAGGGCCACAAGAAGCGTTTTCTAATTGCACTTCCAGACTAATTGTGGAGCATGGGAGCAGTGAGACAGGGATGTGACGAGTGACAGTGACAGATCGTTCCTGCTCTGACCCATCGGGAAGGAGAAGGTTGAGCCTTAACCTCTTTGCCTCTGCATCCTCCTTGCTCGCTTCACTCTCCCGCTGGATTATGCCCAGTCTTGCTGGGACGGCTGGAGCAGCCTGGGCCTTTTCCTTCAGATATTGAGTCTCAGGGATGAAACAAGGGGGTTATTCTCCCCTGGCTCCCTGGGGGAGCTGAGCAGCACCTCCTGACCCCCAGCACACCTGCCTGCAAGCGGAAAGCAAAGCCAGCTCAAAACATTCCCGTTAAAAAACACACCCAGCTTCACCTTGCCACTGGCTCCGTCGTCCGTCCTAGGCGGGTGAATCCCTGCAGAGGTTTCAGCAGGGCTGGGCTGGCAGGCTGGGAGCAGCCAGGCGCAGGCGATGGACCGCAGCGAAGGACGGGAGAAGCCGGGCTGCCCGCGCGGCCCCTTGGTGCCAGGGACAGGCAGCACCCAGGCGTGGGCAAAGGGTGCCCAGAGCTTTGCAGCAGCGTCAGCGCACGTGATTCCAGTTGAGAGACGACTTAGAAGGGAGTGCTGGGGCCGGGGGGGCGTTCAGCCCTGTCGTGTCCTGACTGGCAGTGGATCTGCCTCTCACTGCAAATTCGGGTGAGGTGTGTCCTTGCTGTCACCTGCCACCAAGTGCCACCACCCTGCAGGGACTGCGGCTCTTCCCAGCAGCACTGCCAGGCGGCTCTTGGCCACCAATCTCAACCCAGGTCTTTCTCTCCCACCATCTCACTGCCATGCAGTTCCCAACCAGCAGAGAAAGCCCGGAGGTGGCAGTGGGGGGGGTGACACCAAGGGAAGCTAGGGGAGCGTGACATCCCAGAAACACTTTGGCATTGCTGGTCCCTGTGGCTCATCCCAAAAAGGTGACATTCCAGGTGGACAGTGCGGTTACAGCTCAGGGGTTCATCAGGAGCAGCCCCGTGCAGCTGGGGCTACGTGTTTGGGCAGGAGAGCCCAGCAGACGCTGCCGGTCTGGCGACAGCCGGGTTGTTCCAAGAGCTCAGGGTGGATCCATGATGAGCCCTTGGCCGGTCCCTGTGACCACAGGGCACAGAGAAACATCCGCTGAACCCCATGTCTGGACAGACGAGCTGAGAGTCAGCCAGGTGAGGCTCCCAGAATTGACCCCTCCAGGTGACAGCTCTGGTTCTCGGCCACCTCCGCAGCCCCCCGTGCCCTGGCATCACCCCCGCCCAGCAATCCCCCCCCACCTGCCCAAGCCCCCCAGTGCTCTGACAGACGTTTTCACACCTGTACATTGCCCTTCCACTGCTGCCCAACACGGGGCTCAAGCAACAGGGATGAGTTTCATCCCGGATCTCCTGTCCCACAGCATCACCCCCTCCCAAGGGGGGCCCATGGGCTTCACCCCAGTCTCAGAGCTCTTCTGCTCGCTCTCATGGAGGTGGGGGCTATTTCTGCAGGAAGAAGGACCTTCGCCTGTCACCCTGGCAGCACCAGCAGCCCAAACGAGGCCCTGGATGGAGCCTTCCCTGCACCTCCATGTGACTGTTACTGTCCCTGCACAAGATGAAGAAACTGAAGCACGGACCGAGATGCCTCGTGACAGCCATTCATCACCCCACTGGGTACCAGTGCCAGTGCCTCTGCCCCTCCCCTGCCAGCCTGGCCTGGCTCAGCAGTGGTGGCCAGAGGAGCCCAGCTGCTCCCAGGGCTCAGCTGGGGCCATTTAACCTGCCGAGAGGTTTCACCTGGAGCCTGGTGGGTCTCGATGGGGGCAGGTCCATAACCACCCACCGAGGCCCTTTCCGGGCGGCTGCTCTTATAAACCAGCAGCTTCCTATGTCCCTAGGGCTTTTTCTTTCTTTCTTTTTTTTTTCTTTTCTTTTTCCTTTGTCTTTTAGGAGCTGTGGTTTGGAGGTGGAGAGGGCTGGGGTCTGCTGCCTGCAGGTCTCTAGGGCATAGTGCCAGGATTTTCTGCCCTTCCCAGCACTGCCAAGCAGGTAAGGGCACAGCAATGAGCTGCCTCTGCTTCCCCCATCCCTGGGCTGGGGTTGGAGGCTGCAGCCCAGAGCAGGGCTCTGCCCTGGAACTGGCTGCAGCCAGGAAGGGTCCCAGCACAGTCCTTCTCTCATGTACTGTCCCAGATGAAGGACAATGTTATCACGTAGCTCTGGTGTGACCTTGGGGCTCAGTTCTCAGCCCAGCTGCAGCACCCCTCTGCCAATGCAAAGAAATTCCTTCTCGGAGCTGCATCTCCTTCCACCACGGAGCCGCTCGCTCGCCCTGCTCAGCCAGGAGGACCACCTTGAGAGCTTCAATGGGTATGTGGCTGCAGGGATGCGTGTGGGGGCTGACCCTGGTCTTGCCTCGTGTTTGTCCCCAAGGGAATGTGTCCCTTGTGTGGGATGGGTTTAGGTTCATGGTCTAGCACTGATGTTCCCAGCTCCAGGAGGTTTGCGGTGCCTAGGCTGGTGTTGCTCCTCTGTAGTCAGGGCAAAGCTGATGGCCCCAGGTCTCCCCAGGGTCTCTGTCATCAGCACTGTTGTGGCTCAGGCTGGGCAGTGCTGTGTGTCCCAAAGGCCACCAACTCACACCTGTGTCCCTGCTGCTCTGCCAGGAGCTTCTGCGACATGAACGATTCTTTGGGGGCTGATCTGTTGGACTGCAACTACTCCATCCCTGACCCGCAGCTGGTACGGAGGATTGTGTCCCAGGTGGAGTTCTACCTTTCCGATGAGAACCTGGCCAAGGATGCTTTCCTCCTGAAACATGTCCAAAAGAACAAGATGGGCTTTGTCAGCATCAAACTGCTGACATCCTTCAAGAAGGTAGACAGTCCATGGTGCCGGCCAGCTGGGGTGGGAAGTGACCTCCACGTAGGGGTGCTCTGGCTGTCTCTGGTGGGGTGCACAGGGAGGTCCAGGCTCTACTCAGGCTGTCTGTGTCCTGGCAAAGTGCTGGTGGTGCAGAGTTGTGCTCTGCTCTCTGCCTCTGATGTGCTGCAGCAGCTCTCCAGCTGAGGAGGGTGGCTGGGGAAGGGGTGGACAGTCCTTAAACCACCCCCAGGGCTGGATTTGCCTCTTCTGCCCTTGGTCCCCCCAGGCTGCTTTGGGAGAGACCATCCCTTAATCAAAAATCTGTGAGATATGGGGAAGCTGTGGCTTATTGCCACAGTCCAGGGGGCACTGGGGACCTTCTTCTGCAGACCCTGAAGATGCTCCTGTGAACAGATGATATTGGCTTGCCATGGTTTCAGGTTGATGGGGTTGCAGCCTGCATGGATGACGGGTTTAGGGTGGTCTTTACCTGGGGAGAATCACAGGGACACAGTGGCCTACTCTCTTCTGCAGGTGAAATACCTGACGCGCGACTGGCGGCTCACGCTCTACGCCCTGCAGTTCTCAGAGCTGCTGGAGGTGAACAAGGAGGGCACCAAAGTGAGGCGGCGGGTCCCCGTCCCCGAGTCCCTGCTGAGCATCCCCCCCAGCAAACTGCTGCTGGCCTGGGAGCTGCTGCCCCAGAAGCAGGGTGTGCTGCCGCTGCTCCAGAAGAATTTCCTTGAGACCATCACGAGGATGTTCAGCCCCTTCGGCGCCATCGCCTCCATCCGCATCCTGCGGCCGGGCCGCAAGCTGCCCTCGGATGTGCGGAAATACACATCGCGCTTCCCTGAGCTGCTGAGCAAGTGCTGCGCGCTGGTGGAGTACGAGAGTCTGGAGAGCGCCCGAAGGGCTTTTGAGGATCTCGGCCGCCAAAGCCGCCCGAGCAGTGAGAACATCAGGGTGGTCCGGCTCTGTGGGAAGGGCTACAAGAAGAAGCCTGGGGCTGAGAGGGAGGTGGCGGAGGAGCCGCTGGACCAGCCGGGTTGGAAGGCGCAGGCAGCGGCCACAACCTTCCCCTGCAGCATCTGGGACTCCTTGCTTTGCAGCTCCTCGGAGTCGGACGGCACCCTGGCATCGCTGCCCCTCCTCCTCAACAAGGACCCCTCGGAAGCTGCCTGGGCCGACGGTGACTTCAAGCCCGGCGACTTGAGCAATGCCTTCGCTGGATCGCTGCTCGCCAGCAAAGTCTTCCCCCAGCTTGGGGCTGACGTGGGCACCAGCAGTTGCTACGGCGTCAGCTCCAGCATGGAGAGCCCCCGTGGCTGTGGCTGGGAGAGTGGGGTGGATGTCTGGGCACCCTGGTGCAATGGCCCCTCTCCGGATGCCAAACCTGCTCCTGGCAATGCCATGGCAGCAACGCGGATGTCTGAGCCCCTCGGCCTGTGGGATGGGGTACTGCGCGTGACCCACAGCCCGGATGGCACCGAGAGCGTCTGCAACAGCATTGGAAGAGGAGAGCTCGTCCCTCGGTACTGAGGCTCCTTGGTGTTTGGGAATTTTTCTTTTCTTTTGTTTTCCTGCTTCTCTGGAGCAGAAGGACTCTCGGTGGCCCCCGGGGCTGCGGGTGCTGCAGCTGCCGCCGGGGACGGGAGTCCCGGGGCACGGCCGCTGCTCAGGCGGGTGCGTGCGAGGCGAGCGGCAGAGCAGCGGCGGCACCAGGCGCTGCGGGACCGCGTCTGCCCGGGGCCTGGAGCAGCTCCGGCATCCCCGCAGCGGCGCTGGGTGCCCTGAGGAAGGGGCTTATCCCCCCCACGACCCCCGGCGCTGAGACTGCCCGGCGGGGCCCTCACCTGCACCTTCTGCAGCCAGACCCGGGCAGGGGTACACGTGTCCCGAAGGCGCCGGTAGCTGCACTGGCTCCAGGCTGTGGAGCTGGGATGGGAAATGGGAGATAAATAGAGATGGAGTTTCCAGGCACTTTCTGGCCACTGAGTGATTTGGGGTTTTTTGTTGTTGTCTTTTTTTTTTTTCTTCCTCCTCATCGTGTGCGTGCGGCTGCCCACGGTGCAGCCAGACACGGGCAGGAGGGTCCCTGCCTGGCGGGAGCAGAGCGGATCTTGGGGAGATTTGGGATTATTTTGCGGGCCCGTGAGGCAAAGCCGGGCTCCGGAGCAGAGAGTGGCGGCAGCTGGGGCCGTGTCCGTGAGTCCTGCAGGGACCCGTCTGTCCTGGCCCCCCCGCCAAAGGGCCGCTTCCCTGGGGAAGGGGCCAGGGGACTCCCCCCGCCATGGCCTGCCCCGCTGGCCATGACTCAGCCCTGGGGGCGGCTCGGTGCCCTTCGGGGCTCGCCGGCTCTGATGTGGGGCTCGGCGGGGCTTTGGCACCTCTTGGGTGCCCTTTCCCGGTGCCCCCTGCGCTCCCTGCCCCTCCCACACAGGCACGGAGCCGTCGTGGAAAAACAACATTTAATGGAAGAAAAACACAACAGAAAAGTTCCCATGAAACATAGTCTAACCCCCCTCCCTCCACCCCAAAACCCCCCACCCCTCCTCCTCTTCCACCCCTGAGTCCCCCCCATCTCCCTCTAATCCCCCCCGGCCGCCCCCGTGCTGCCCGCCAGAGCCCTGCGCTTGCTGGGGGGCTCTGCCCAGGTGCTCGCCCCCCGCTTCATCCCCCGCTGTTCTGCCGTGGGAGGCTGGGACGGTGGCAGGTCCCAGCCCGCGTCCCCCCGCAGCTCCATGATGTCAATCCCCAGGATTTCTTCCAGGCTCTGGGTGCCGTTGGTGGTCTCTGGGATGGTGTAATCAAGGTGGAGCAGTTCATCAAGCAGTTCCAGTAACTGGCAGTCGCAGGGTGAGATGGCTGCGCTGGTGGCACCAGCGTCCCCATGCCTGGGGACCCTGGTGGCACCATCCTGGCTGGGCCCCAGCTCCTGGGCCTTCGTCCTGAGAAATCTGGCTGCTGCCAGAGCCCTGCGCTTGCTGGGGGGCCCTGGCCAGGTGCTCGCCCCCCGCTTCATCCCCCGCCGTTCTGCTGTGGGAGGCTGGGACGGTGGCAGGTCCCAGCCCGCGTCCCCCACAGCTCCTCCGCCTCCACCCCCAGGTAGATTTCTCCCAGGCTGCAGGTGCCATTGGTGGTGTCGGGGATGGTGTAGCCGGGGTACAGCAGCTCGTCCAGTAGGTCCAGGGAAGGGAAGTCACAGGGCGAGTCGGCTGTGCTGGTGCTACCAGTGTCCCCAGCCATGGGGATGCTGGTGGCACCAGCATTGCCAGGCATGGTGATGCTGATGGCATCAACATCCCCAGGCATGGGGACATTGGTGGGAATGTCCTGGCTGATTTCCACCTCCTCCGGGGAGACACTGAGGAGTCTCAGGGCTTCCTGTATCAGCATCTCCTCGGTGACTTCAAGGTCCCCCACCAGTTTCCCGTGGTCTTGATTGTGGGGGTCAGCAGAGGGGCTGGGGGGGACATCACTGCCGGCGGAGATGCTGGTGTCCGGGGCTTCCCCTGCGGTGGTGGTGGTGGGGTGGTGCGATGGGCCCCAGGGGGTCCCAGAGGCTGCCCAGGCCGGGCTGGTCCAGCAGCCCCCAGGGCCCCACAGGGCAGCAGGTGGCACTGGAGCAATGCCATAGCCCAGGATGGAGGCGCTGGGCCACGGTAGGATGGTGCTGCTCCAGTGCGCTCTGAAGCAGCCGGGTTCAAAGCAGCAGCTGCATGGGAGCCTGTTCAGCCCTGGGTGGGTGAGAGGGAGCCGTGCTGGGCTGGGGGGACGCTCCAGGGGCACCCACCCAGCCAGGGGGGACAGGGGTGGTGGGGATGCTGGGAGTGCCCAGGGGTGCCAAAGGCACCGGGCTGGCAGAGCAGACAGGGGTGCTGTACCTGCTGGTGGGGCCGGGGGGGCCATCCCCGCTGCGGGGAGGGGCTGTTCCTGCCCGGGCAGGTGGCACAGGGTGGCTGAGGCTGGAAGAGAGACGGGAGCCATGAGATGGCACCTCCGCTCTGGCCCCAGGAGCGTCCCCGGGCTGCAGGGTGGGTCCTTACCTCGGGGGGGCAACATCTCTGGTGGCCCAAAAGGCTGAAACAGCCCCGGTGCCAGGCTGGGCTGGGAGCCCCACGCAGAGAGCTGCGCTGCTGCCCACGCCATGGTCCGTTCTGGCAGTTGGGCACTAAGGACTCTCTGGGTGTTCCGGGACGGAATGTTGGGGCTCCCTGTGTTCCGCCCCTCCCCCAACTGCCGCCCCAGCTCCTCCTGGAGAGGGAGAGGATTCCAGGGGCCGGGGTGGCCCTGGCCCCTTCAGGTGGCCCTCGGGGGCTGTAGGTGCAAGTGCTTTTTGCTTTAAATGGTGTTTTTCAAGGGCAGAAAGAACAAGTTCCTCCAGCCGAGCCGTGCGGGGACCTGGCTCATCCCTGATGAGATGCTGGGGCTGTTTGTGCTCTACAGGACCCCAGCGATGGGGCTGGCACCAACAAACTGACATGTCAGGGGTGGGGTGTTCGGTGTCAGATGGCACACGCTGACTTCTGCTCCCTGCTCTGCAGCTGTCCCATCTTCCCCGTGTGTTTGGGACACTTGGTCCACCTTCTCCCGGTCCATAGTCCCTGCACGCCCGAAACTGCAGTCGCCTCGTCTGTGATCCCCTGAGCCTGTGCCTGGTGTGTGTGGGCCTGGAGCAAGACAGATTTGTAGCGCGAGGGCTTGGTGTCTCCTGGGGTGACACGTTGGGCGCTCTGCTGGACGAGGTTTCCTGCCCAGCTTAGGCTGCCGTCCCGTCCTTTGCCGTTAACGCTCCGCCGTCGGCACAGCCGTGTCGTTGGGCTCATGTTTGGCCTGGGCTGCCGAGAGGGTGAGAAATAGCTGTGAAGTCCAAATGAAGACAGACCTGTGCTCCACCTTCTTTCTTGTGCCCCTCCTTGCGCTGCATCCAAAGGTTTTGCCAGGCCCTTTTTCTGCAAACCCAGAAATTGCCTCTCAGTTCCCATGAGCCCAGGCAAGCAGCTGGAAGGCGGTTCCAGCCCTGCCTCGTAGCGCAGGTCCCAAGAAGAGGAGGCAGAAGGTAACCTCTGTGGGACCTCTGTGTTCCTACCTGCACAAGAAAAGAGCTGAATTGAAAGTCCCGCGAGTCTTCATGCTGCGATCTTGCATGAAATTGTTACATTTCTCACCAAAATGCTGCAATTGTGCAACTCAGCTGCCAACAAGTTGATTATGGTTTTATTTTTTCTGGGGGCACAGCAAAAAGGAACCCATTAAACCTTTTCTCGCCCTCCAAACCACAAAATTCCAGTGAAGAGGATCCAGGGCACCAATCTGTTGAGAAATCGGCTGCCTGAGGTCAAAACAAACGTGGGGGTGGAACAACACGCTGAAAACCCCAATCCCGGGATCAGTCCGGCCGGAGAGCAATCCCTGCCGTGACCCACCGCGTGGCGCACGGGGAAACGTTGCTGAAAGATGCAGCAGATCTGAAACGAGCCGCGAGCGCTGTGGGGGAGCCCTGTCTGCCGCCGGCTTGTGAGCACGGAACGTCGTGACGGACGTGACGAAACGTCCTCTGTGCCACTGTCTGACCCACAAACGAGGAAACGGCGAGGGGGGAAAAAGCAAAGCACTGGGGCAATGCAGATGTGGGAGGAACGGGGAAAGGGGGGCTGGTCTGGAGAAAGGGGCTTTGGGGAGCGTTAGCGGGGGGCCCGACGGAGGAGAATCCTGCCCAGGACAGCGGGGCTGCTCTGGCCGACAGGCAGCCGGACCCGCACACCGGACCCGCCTGCAATTGAAATCAGGGCAGGGGGGCAGGAGAGTCAGGGGCTGCGTTCCCCTTGCTCTGGCCGTGCTGGGCCACGCGGGGTTCTGCAGCTGGGGGGTCCCAGAGCCACCCCGGGGACCTGCAGCTGCCTGAGGGTCCCACAGCCACGGAGGGTCCTGTCCCGCCGCGCTCGCTCCCTTCCCGATACCGAAAGCGGAACAGCCCGAGCGCCCGTGCCCGGCGCCCCGGCCATGGCGGCAGCGGAGGAGCTGCAGAAGGAGGCGATTTGCTCCATTTCCCTGGACTTTTTCTGCGCTCCGGTGATGCTGGACTGCGGGCACGACTTCTGCCGAGCCTGCATCTCCCAGTGCTGGGCCCGGGCCGCCGTCCCCTCCTGCCCCCAGTGCCGGGAGACCTTCTCCGGCCGCAGCCTCCGGCCCAACCGGCTGCTGGGCGACATCGTGGAGAGGCTGAAGCAGCTGGGCAACCCGGGGGGGACGAGGTGAGGCTGCCGGGACGCCTCCGCGCTCCTTCCTGGGCCGTTCCTCGTGTCGACGTGGGACGGCTGCCTTCCCCACGCTGGTCACACCTTTCACCGAGGCGCTGTGTCACGACGTGCGAGGACTGTGCGTGCAGTCCCCGTCCTGCGTCGCTTTTTGCATCTGTCCGCAGACCCCGCTGACTCCAGGAGCTGAGACCACAGCCCTGGGGTGCCGGCACCCCCCATCTGACCGCAGTAGCTGCCACCAAATCCACTCATGCTGGTCCCCCCATAACTGGCACTTTGTCCTTGCAGCGCCCACGGGATGCAGATGGATGTTGCAAACAGGTAGTTAAGACAGGATTGAACGGGAAGGTAGGACAGACAGCGGTGAGCAGGCACGGGGCTGGGTCGGACGAGCGCACTGACCAGCTCTGGTTTACCCATGACCAGTCCCATGGGTAAACTCCATCCACTTCTGTGGAAAAAGCCGACCTGTGAAAGGGAGGTCGGGGCTGGAGCGGAGGGAAGGGGCTCAAAGAACGGTGAAGGGAAGCGCTGCGCACACAGACTCTGCCGAGGACGCTGAATAAAACCTCTGGAAAAGCAGCTGTGAAAGTCACAGCTCGCTCCAGGGCGAAGCCCACCCCTTCTCCTGGCTCTGTGGCCAGAAGCCCACGGTGACCTGCTGGGTCTGGCTGTGGTGCTGCCGCAGGGGTTGATTCCAGCTCTTGCCAGACCCGTACCCAGCTGCCTTCGGCTCCGGCTGTGGGATCTTGCCTTCCTCCCAGTGTGCTCGTGGAAAGGCAGAGCCGCAGCCCTGCAGAGGTAAGCTCTCCCTGCAACATCAGCTTTGGCACCAGGAGCTGAGGACATGCTGGCACCAAGGTGTGGGCAGCCACTCGGAGACCTCGTCCGTTCTCACCAGGATTCGCCCCCCTTCTGTGCGCTGTCCGGAGCAGGAGCTTTGGGATCGGCTCCTTGGACAGTCCCCTCTGCTGGATTGCTGGTCCCACAGATGTGCAGAGCCCAGATGCAGTGGGATGTCCCCTGTGCCCCTGCAGTGCCAGAGAGGTTGATGAGCCCATCCCTTAGTGCCAGGGCGGGATATACCCAGAGCCGCGACTCTTCCCAACTACTGGAGTAGACCAGGGAGACCCAATGCTGTGCCTGTGCCCAGCTGCCACCACAAAGGTGACAACTGAGTTGGCACTAAAGTCCAACCAGCAACATGGCTGGAGAAGACGAAATCTCGGCTGCACCCAGGCAATGTTCCCCTTCACCTTCTCTTCTCTAAGAGCAGGAGTTAGCAGGAGAGGACAAAGCAAGGGCCCTGGGAACGGGGACCCCCACCTTTTCCAGGTCTAGCATGTCCTTGGAATGTCATTTCCCCAAAATGCCAGTTCTCCGGAGCAGATCTGGAAGGGATGTCCTCTGAGGAGTGGCTGAGCCTGAGCACTCCGGGTTTGTCTCACTTGAGGAAAAGGAGGCTGAGGGGCGACCTCATCGCTCCCTGCAACTTCGTAGGGAGGAGACGTGGAGAAGGAGGTGCTCTTCTCCCTGGGATCCAGGGCCAGGATGCGTGGGGATGGTTCAAAGCTGCACCGGGGAGGGTCAGACTTGGCATTCAGAAGCAGGTCTTTACCGAGGGGATGTTCAAACACTGGAACAGGCTTCCTGGAGAGGTGGTCGATGCTCCAGGCCTGTCAGTGTTGGAGAGGTGTTTGGACAATGCCCTTAACAACGAGCTTCTCATTTTTCATTAGCCCTGAGTTGGTCGGGCAGCTGGACTAGATGATTGTTGTAGGTCCCTTCCACCTGAACGAGTCGAGTCTATTTTCTGTGAGGAAAAGGAGACCTTGATGGGGGAGGATGGGAGAACAGCAGATCTGTGGGAACTGGCTCGCCTGTGGACTTCAGACACTTCTCAGTTTCTTGCCTCTCGGCTGTCCCTCTGGCTTTTGCCAGTGCTCTGCTGTAAGAAATGTGCTTAATGCACATGTCAGAGAACTGGGAACAAGGCAAGGAGAGGCCTTGGACGTGTGGAGAAGATAAGCGTTATCATGAGCTCCAGCACCCAGCTCGTTTGGCTGGTTTTGAACTTAATGATTAAGCTTAATTGAAAAAAGCCAGCGACGCTACTCCAGCACCTTTTAAGGAGTCTGAACCTGCTGTATTTTCCACGGCCTTGTACACAGTAGCTCCGCAGTGCCCCGGCACTCGCCCTGGGGCCACCACCTGGCACGGAGCTCCTGCATGCACCGAACCTCTGTGATCCCTGTTGTCTCTGCAGTCCCAGCTGTGGGGTGGAGGGCATGAAGGAGACTCTTTGGTGGTGTCCATCTCCAAGCCCTGCCAGTGCTCCCACTTGGTGGCCAGAGGAACCACGCGAGCACAAGCTGGCAGGACGCTCCCAGTTCCCAGCATCACGACCCAAGGTGATGGTGTTCGCCTTTCCAGCCCTCCCCTGCCACCCACGCTCCCTCCGTGTCAAGGGCACAGCTTGAGCCATGAGCCCATCCCCACCCACAGCCACGGGTGCAGCCTCTCCCTGCGACATGAAGCCAGGCAGAAAGCAAAGATCGGGGCTTCGTTTTCAGCGTCAACAAATGCTACTTGCCCGCCTGTAAAGTCCAGGCAGACCTGGATGACCCTGGGGAGGCAGGCAAGGTGCAGGGGGGTCCAGTCAGGGTCGGTGAAAGCATGGTATTGTCCAAACCACTGCCCCACGGCCCAGATCCCTTCCTGGGGCGTAAAACTGAGGACCCCCTTCCTCCTGACAGACTCCCGGGCCACCCCCACAGCCCACCAGTCCCCTCCCTCGGCCACCTCCACCTGCCAGCAGTGCCTGCCCGTGGCGAAGCCCTGGCTGCCCATCACGCACGGCTCCGTGTCGAACCGCTCAGGGTTGCTGGGCAGCGAGGTCCACTCGTCGCCCCGTCCCACGCCTCTCTGGTCGCCAGCCAGGATGAGGAAGGGGTTGGCGGTGTCGGGGTCCAGGATCACGTTGGCTGGGGACAGAGGAGGAGAAGCTGCTCAGGACAGGCAGCCCCAGAGGTGCCCCAGGGCTGCACCCACCCCAGCAAGGGAAGGGACAGGGTGATTTCCTTTCCCCTGCCCAGAGATGTCCGGTGTGGGGTGGACGATGTTACCCTTGTGCTGGCCTACCCCAGCCTCAACGTTGCCCTGATCCTGCCCCTGCTCCTGATCCACGAGCTTCCATGCGATCCCTGGCCAAGGGGACCCCACTTTGCTGGAGGAGGATGCACTTGAGTGGATGGGTGCACATTTGCTGTGCAGGCACCCGGACCTGAGCCTGGCTGTCTCCAGTGCTGCAAGAGTAAAACGGGCACATCTGGGCACAAACCAGTGTGACAGACGTTACCCCAGACCCCAGATTCCTGTTTCTCTCTGTGGACAGCAGGGGAAGCCAAGAATGGCAGCTCAGGTGTCTCTGGTGTTGGTGGTGGGTCTCCAGCACAAGGAATTCAGCTGAGGGTGTTGCAGCCACAAAGTGTCAACCCCATGACAAGCCCCCGGTGCTTTGACCCTAAAGGGCTCTTCCACAGCAGAAACAGGATGCCTTTCTCCCCTCAACAGAGGACAGTTCCATCTCCCCTTCCAAAACCTCACCTCTTCCACTCATCTCCTCCACCTCGTTGGCCAAGGTCTCCCTCATTTCACTCTCCATCCTGGATACCAGCATGTCTCCAGAAAATCAACAGGAGAGCAGGCAGGATTCCCTGTTGAAAGTGGAAATTGCAAGACTCAGAGACTGCCTGAAGAGGATCAAGAAGCAGAAGGAATGATGGAAAAGTCAGAGCACTTGGAAAATTTTTAGACGGCCAGCACCCACCTGCAGGCTGACTCCAGAACAGGAGGTTTTGGATGGCTCTGAAGGTCTTCGGTCTGCTCTCCACTCCCCTGAGCTCCTCATCAGCTCGTGGCTGGACTGGGCTCGCACACCATTTCCAGCTTGTTTGAGTGAGCAGATCCAAGCCCAGAGGGGCTGGATGTCCCGGAGAGCACAGCTCGGAGTCGGGCACCTCCGCCTCTCTGTGGGACCACCGGAGCTTCCACCTCCCCTCCTCTTGGTGCCCGCCTCCCGTGCCCTGAAGCTGTTGGCAGGAGCATGACCTCATCTAACATTGAATTTGGGAGCTCCCTGCCCACGCTCCTGCAGCGCGCCCGTCCTGTTTGCATCACGGGGTCTGCCCCGTCTCCCCTCCCCTTGGCCAGCTGCGGGGGGCTGGTAAGAACCTTCTGCACGGCTGGGAGAGGCTGTATCTTCCCGCGGCAGGATGCTCGGAGCCCTCCTGGGCCAGCAGCAGCTCCACACGCACCTGCAGCCCTGTGGGATGTCACCGGGGGCCACCAGCCACGCACCAGTGGCCGTGCTGCGGGGGGCCGGGCTGCGGGCTGTGCCGAGGGCAGAGGCCCGGCTCCTCACAGGCGCTGCTCGCCCAGGCCTGTCGTGCTGCCAGCGGCTCTCGGGGGCAGATGTGTGCAGGGCGAGCGCTGCCGCCATTGCGCAGCTGGTGTCGGGGGGGCAGCAGGTGCCGGGCTTTGCGTCCCACCTCTCTGTTCTCCCGGCAGCTCTTCGTGTGCCCGGGGGCGACGGCCCCGCTCCTGCGGGCGGGGAATTCGGGAAGCGGCCCCGCTCCGCTGTGTCGCAGCGCTGAAAGCCCCCGGTTCCGCACAGAAAGCAGCGCGCCGGGAGCCTGCGGCCGGAGCGCTCCGCTGCCTGGCGCTGGGACAGGGGCCCGGCGGGGCAGCGCTGGCACAGGCCGGCTCGGAGGGGCTCTGCGGCCAGGGGCCGCTGCTGGGGGGTGGCGCGGGCACGGCGCGGCGGGGGCTGCTGCTGAGCCTCCCGCACGGCAGCGACCCGGCGCCGCCATAGTGCCGCGCGCGGGGATGACGCACGGGCGGGGACGGAGCACGTGACGGGGGCTCGACTCTGGCGGGCGGCTCGAAAAGGCCCGGCTGAGGCCAGAGCCCCTCCCAGCGGCGGGCGGGGCCGGGCGGAGCCGAGCGGGAGCCGAGTGGAGCCGAGCGGGAGCTGAGCGGAGCCGGGCGGGGCCGGGCAGGGCCGAGCGGATCCGAGCGAGGCCGAGCGGAGCCGGGCGGGGCCGGGCAGGGCCGAGCGGATCCGAGCGAGGCCGAGCGGAGCCGGGCGGGGCCGAGCGGAGCCGAGCGGGAGCCGAGCGGGAGCCGAGCGGAAGCCGAGCGGAGCCGAGCGGGAAACGAGCGGGAGCCGAGCGGGGCCGGGCGGAGCCGAGCGGTCTGTGTGAGGGTGCCGCGGCGCTGCGGGCCGTGTGTCCGGCTGCGGGAGGCCCTGAGCCCTCGGGGCTCGCTGGGGCAGCGCGGGGCTCTGCCGGGCCAGGCCCGCAGGAAGGGCCGGGCCGTGGGGGCGGGCAGTGCCGCTGCCCCGCGGAGCGTCCGC